>NW_005871092.1:912185-1339750 GCF_000147115.1 Myotis lucifugus
GAAGTTAAAAGGAAGGGTTGGGAGGAAATAAAGGGGGACAGGTAGGATAGCAATTCCACACAGATACACACAAACCGCACAGAGAGATTCATTTATTTTTCCCAGAGGTGGTGGACATGAGGAGGGAAGTGGACCCCCAAATAGTCAGTGGAGGTTGACTGTAGCCAATATTACTCATTTGTTATCAGCACACATTAGATCATCATCTAACATAGTGTGATAAAGAGGATTCATGATCTGTGCAAATTTGTACCTTTTATAAACAACTAGAGGCCCGGTGCATGAATTCATGTATGAGTGGGGTCTGGCCAGCCCGCCCTGATGGGGACCCATTCGGCTGGGCTGGTAGGGGGGAGGGGCTGCAGGCGGTTGGCTGGCCGGCCCCGCCCCCAATCTGGGTGTTGGGGGCCTATCAGAGCCAGAGCCCGGGCTGGCCGGGGCGGGGGTCAGGGGGGAAGCCCTGATCGGGGCCCAGATCAGGCTGGTTGGTTGCCGCAGTGTGTGTCATAGCCACTGGTCATTCCGGTCGTTCTGGTTGTTCCACCGTTCTGGTCACTGGGTTTTTATATATATAGATACCATGCATATGAAGTCATTTAATTCTCATGATACTCTGGTGATAAGTAAAATAAGATATAAATAGGTTCAAACTCTGCATTTTGTTCAGCCACTTGCCTTTTTCTTAACATCTTGGACAGTTTGTCATGTCAATATGCATAGACTTATCTAATTCACTGCAAATGCTCTAGAGCATTCCAGTGTGGATATACTCTGAGTAACTGAGCCACGGTATACAACAAACACTTGTGCATTGTTTTTTTGTGAAGCTGTAGCTAGGATCAACAGATTATGAAAAAGAAATGGAAGACCAGAAAGTGTAAGGCTCCACCAACAGTTGGTGTTCTCGCTCTCAAGCCCAGATCCCTGAGAGCTGCTGTGCGGTGGTTAGACACTAGCAGGAGTGTGATGCAGGCCTCTGGGGAAAGCTGAAATGTCACCTGGGGGACTCACCTGCTCCAGATCCTCTGCTGACCTTTTGTTCTCTCCTGTTGGATCCTGATATGGCAGGACAAAGAGCTCAGCAGCCGTAGGTAAACCAGGGAGCACCGCCACCAGGATGTGGGGGCTCGGAACCCCAGTGGCCTGAGGGGGAGAGACGGAGGAGCATGTAAGTCCTGCAGGAAAGGTGATGAGAAGGGGCCAAGCATCCAGCAGGGAGTGGGGGTGGGGTGGTAAGAAGACGCAAGGGGGTGTGGGTGAGGTGTGCAAGCAGGGTCTTGGGTGCACCTTGTAGGAAAGGATGTGAGAACCAGCACTGGGCTGCAAGTGCAGGCTCAGAGTCAGACTGTGTGAGGTTTGATCTCAGCTCCATCCCTGTGAAACCTTAAACACGTTACCTCCTCTGTACCTCCATTCTCCCAAGTAAAAAGTGGGGAGACTGGCAATACTTATGAAAGGGTGGTTTTGAGAATTAAGTAAGTTGCACCTAAAGCATCGGTAGTCATGCCTGGGGACTCAAATGTTAGCTCTTCTTCCTACAGGCCATCTCTGGTGAGTGGACCTTGCCAGGAGAAGACCCTCACTTATTAAACGTTATCATCTGCCCCTCACGCCTTAACCCTTTTAAACCAAACTTCCTCCTTCCTGGTAGCACTAGAGTTACTCCTTCAAATGGACCAATCACATCTGGTTGAATGACTCAACCTAATATAACTCCCCCATATCACACCCCTCAGGCACCTACTGACTTCTCCACATCACAATAACCTGAGGACCAGCCCATTTCATGAAGCATGTTGAGCCCTTCCCTTTGTCATGCCGAATCCTGTTAACATTACAGTTACCACTCAAGGACTTCCTCTTAGTTCATTTGCTCTATTTTCCCCAGCGTTTCCCGAGTCCACTCTCCAGATGGTCCTAGAATCGATCGATAGCTCCAATCCCAGCCATACTCTTCCTTGGTCAGTTAGAACACCATTGTTTCACTAGGACTTCCGACATTCATGTCAAAAAAGGACCTTCTCATTTTCAGCCGTAAAATATCAATGACTCAGGGTGGTCTTTTCCCAGACACCCTTGCTCCAAGCCTTCCATTCGCTTCTGACATTACACTCCCCTCCAAGTATTATCTTCCAGTCTGAGAGATCTTGACAAGTCAACCTCCATAGCAATGACCCTACTGGTTCCCTCCTGTTTAAATACCCGCTGTTAATATCCCAATTCAGCATTTACATACTCTCTCCCCTCAAGTTTTACAATAATCTCCCCATTTCCAGGAGCTTGGCTACTACTTTCAGATTTAGTTTCCTTCAGTCCAACTCAAACTGTGTTTGTCTGTCTAAATCGTTGCAGTAATTCACACTACCAACTGGATTGAATATATATTCAAAGTCATCTCCAATATGGTCCTCCTCTTCCTTTCCAAATGAAATTAACCACAACTCACACAGTCATCTTATGCTCCAGCCAAATGAAATCATATACAATTTCTCAGAATTACAGCCTTCTCCTGAAAATGTTTCTGTGTGTTCCAGCTTCCTGAGAATGTCTTTTCTCTATATTGGCTGCTGAAACCCTACTCTCCTTCATGAGTTTTCTTTCTAAAGTCTGCTTGCTTCTATATATTTTTCAAGATTTCCAAATTAGGTGACTTTTTTGTTTTTTTCTGAACTCCACCTTGATTTAAAGTTGTAAGACATCCCATTTATTGGGTCCTTCCCATGTGCCTAGCATTGTGTTAAGCAACTTAATATTTTGTAATGCAACCTTCCACAACAACTCTTTTATACAATTATCATTATGCCCCTCTTTGTTGGTCAAGACATATCACAGGTTGGGGTCCTCAGGAGGCTGACTTGAGTTTAGCATTTGGGGTGTTTATTAAGGGTGCTCTTGGGATCAACAGCTATGGGAGTGAAGAGAAGGAAGCAAGAATGAGCAGAGGGAGAAGTTGAGCTGTGATGAAGGCCCATGGCAGCCTCGGGTGGTCTTACAAGGAGTAAGGATGGTGCTTCAGGTGTGTGTGAGGTTAAGCCAGGCCCTTCTCTAACTGCATCAGTCACTGGATGTGAGCACTGACATGACCTGGAGCAAGGCAGGTGAAGCCTCTACCCACAGCACTCCTAGCAGTTAAGACAACAGTGTTTCCCCGAATGGGGATCTGGGCAATGCATCTCTATTTCTGTCACAGGACAGATGGCAGATGGAGGAAAGGGAAACAATGGCTCAAGGCCACCTAGGTAGTGAGTGGTGATGATTAGTCTGGGACTTTGGTCTGATCATGAAGCCTCTGTTCATCACCAGTGCTCTACCACCTCCCTTTCCCTGACAATGATCACACAGCGGTTCCTATCACAGCCAATATTATACTGTTCTATGCCCCTACTAGATTTTTAACTCAAGTTTGTCTAAACCATCCTTATCATACTAAAAAAATGCTTAATGAAGACTTTCGGTGAAAGATCCCATGGTGAAATGTCAACAGAAAAACCCCATTTGATGAGAAAAAGGTGATTGTTGAAAGTATCACATATGTCTCCTTTTCCCCCCATTGACCTCTCCCCATCTGCTCCTGCCCCCCAGCACATGCCCTCAGCCCCCTACTGTCTGTGTCCATTGGTTATGCTTACATGCATGTATACAAGTCCTTTGGTTGATCTCTTACCCCTCCCCTGCCTTAATTCTGTCATGTATTGAACAAGAAAAGTACAAATAAGTTGACCACAAGTTGTACCTCTTGTTGGGTTTATTACGGTAAACTTGGCAATGTGATACTTCAGGACTTAAGAAAATGGCCAAAGACAGGGTGGGGCACTAGGCACCAGGGGCTGGGTCAGCTGCCTCTTGGGACTGGGGAACCAGGGAGTTTTCAAAACTGCCTCTATCCATCACAGCCTGTCCTGAGGGATGTTGAGACTGTTTATTCTGCATTGGGCTGATTATGCTATACGTCAGCCTAGAAATATTCTTGCGCAGTCATTTCTAGCCCACTAGACAGCTGGTGGAAAGGTGGAGGCCCAGGGCATCTGATCCCCAGATAATAAATATGAAGAGAAATCAGCCTAAAAAACTGATCACTGCTGAGCTCATGCCTGGTTGATAAATCATGTGGGGACGTTGAACAGCTGCCTGGGAGATCGACAGGGACATGGATCCCTAGAATGCTGCAGACTGAAGGAGGAGGGCAGTGAGTTCATTGAAAGGCAGGCGTCAGTCATCTCTCTAGGACACAGAGGAGAGAAACCAGGTATCACACCAGAGCCAAATAGCCACAAGGGCAGAAGGGCTTATTCCAGTGGGTCCTGTGGTCTAGCAGCTGCGCCATCTGGTGGCCATAATGTATAGCCACCCATAATATGGATGCTGAGTCCTGAAGACAAATGTTGAGAAGGCATGTACACAGAGGTGTTTGAAGATACCCCTTCCCCAGCACACTGTTCCACTTACCCCTGTTTCTCCATATAATAAGACAAAGGATGGAAGCAGAGTGGAGTGGTTATGAAAGTATGAAATCAAGACTCAAACCTTGATGGTCTGACTCCAGAACCTGAATTTTAACTGTTACCTTGGACAAGTTATATCTCTAAGTTCAGTTTCCTTGCCTGTAAAATGGGAATAATCATACTATCCACATCCTAAGCTAGTTTTTTAGTGATGAAATGTGTTAAAATTGCAATGGCACTGAGAAGAGTTTTGGAATATTGTAAGTGCTAAGTAAATATCAACAAAAATAATAGTATGAATATGGGACAGGCCAGCTGTTTGCTAAAAGGGTGGATGCAAGATCAGTTTTCTGAGCAAGGTTATCTGAATGCCTTTAGCCAATATCTCTTTGTGGCATTTACTATCATGTATTGGGTGCAGGAGAGAATGTACAAAAACGTACACCTACATTGACTTTCCTTTGGGGGCTAAGAATATACCCGAGGAAAAAGTCTCTCATCTCTGATTTTCTGGGTGTGGGCAATAATTCCAAGCAGCTCCATAAGCAGACATCCCTCCTCTGATCATTCATGAAAGTGGAGTACCCACAGGGCAGTGTGTCTAAAAGAAGGTGTCCTCTCGAAATGCCAGTGACATTTGCTTAGAGAGGAATACATCGCATCACCTGGTTATTTTCCCAGCAACCCCAGGAGCTGTGTTTCACAGGTAACAACCCAGACATTGGACTCAGAGCCTTCAATTCAACGTTCTGCCTTCATCACTTATTAGCTTTGAGGCATTAGGCAAGTTAACCCCTCTGAACCTCAGTTGCTCAATCTGCAAAAGGAGGACAAATAATACCTTCCTGCCAGGGCTGTTGCAGGCAACAAATGCCTTTAAAAGACCTGGTCATAGAAGGATGACTAACCATCATGCTCCGAGTGCTCACTGTGCTGTTATGCTCACCGTCTGTGGAGCTGGAACCCAGGGCTGCTCTTACTAATTGGATTCACACTGTCTCTCAGCATTAAGACACGTAAAACCAGACGCTGATTGTATACTTACTAGTGGCTCATCATGAACTCTGCAATCTGACTGTATCACAAACTCCCACGCTCTTCTCTGAGTAGAGTTCATGGCCACATATTTGTTTACAGTTTCACCCCCCAGAAGCATCTATGATGCATCTGCAATCACGGAGCTCAGCTCTGCAGATATCAGACAGATCTCCCAGGGGCTCCAGATCTCTCCTGTCGTTTCTTTGCATAAGGATTCCCTCACCGTGAAGCTCTTCAGGGACAGTCCCTTCTCAGCCTGGGCAAGAGAGAACCGTGTGCACTCACTTCCACCAGGGACTTTTTGATGACTCTGCTGATGTCCCTCCTCCACTCAGGGATGTCCGGGTTGTAGTCGTCCAGGTTTGGAGAAAAGGACAAGCGAAGAGATCGAAATTCCTCTGGGAACACAAGAGTAGGGTGATCACTGTAAGTCAAGTAGTTCTCTCAAGAAGTCTGTATACTTTGCATTGTATGCAAAGCCCTAATGAAGGGTCCATTTCCTCCACACTCACCAGAAAGACCCTGCTAGAAGGCAAATTCAATATCCCATCCCTGTTATCTCCCGCTCCTCTTTTTCCAGAACAAAGCCCTAGGCCAGGGGTCCTCAAACTTTTTAAACAGGGGGCCAGTTCACTGTCCCTCAGACTGTTGGAGGGCCGTACTATAGTATAAAAAAAACCTATGAACAAATTCCTATGCACACTGCACATATCTTATTTTGAAGTAAAAAAACAAAACGGGAACAAATACAATATTTGTATTTGCATGTGGCCCGAGGGCCGTATAGTTTGAGGACCCCTGCCCTAGGCCCTGGTCCCTGCTCAACTCCGAAGCCTTTGTCCATTGTCCCCCAGTTCCAGACTCTGTACTCCTGACATGAAATGACCTGGAGCGCCCTGAAGGCACCTCAAGTTCATGACCTTGGGCCTTTGCACACACTATCCCTTGCCTAGAATGCCCATGTTTCCCATCTTCCATGCAAACTCAGAGCATTTACTAAATGAGTGCCCTCTCCCATCTTGTTTTAATTTTCTTTTTTATGGCACAACTGCATTTTGCATACACTTTCACTATTATTACATGATTGCATACTTATAATTATTATTATCGTCATTCTGTTGCTATTTTTAAATCTTTATTGTTCAGATTATTACAGATGTTCCTCTTTTTCCCCCCCATAGCTCCCCTCCATCCGATTCCCACCCCACCCCAGGCCCTCACCCACCCCCCACTGTCCTCGTCCATAGGTATAAGATCTTTGTCCAATCTCTTCCCTCACCCCCCACACTCCTTCCCCCTGAGAATTGTCAGTCTGCTCCCTTTCCATGCCCCTGATTCTATTACATTCTGTTGCTATTTTGCGTTTGCATGAAAGTTTTATGTAATGGAATTTAAAGCTCCTCAGTTCAAGGGTTTTCTTAGTTGACTCCCTGGTCCCTGAGTTAGTCCCACTCCTCCAGGAAGTAGGTGGGATTACAGAAGCGAGAATTTTATGAGGAGAGAGTTGGAGAAAAAGCCACAGGAGCTTGAGCACCCCTGACTGTGATCACAGACGGGCTCTGCAGTCTGTGGGAGGTTCAGAAAGACTGTGGGAGAGTCTTCTAGCCAAAGTCAGCCAGAGGAGTCCCCTGTGCCCCAGGAATGGATCTGCCCTGGAATTCCTGTCTTAGTCACTGGTGGGCATCCGCACACAGAAGGTGTAGCCTTGGCCCCAGCATGGTGCTGGGTTTCAGAGCATAGCCCAGAACCTTAACTCAGCTCAGCATTTGGCACATGGCTCCGCACAGCATGTGGAATACAATTTAATAGATTCTTACCACAGCCCCCTCATCCCACACAACCCAATAGTGACTTTCTCTGCTGCCTCATGTCCTGCAGGGTCCCTACTCCAGGCCCCTGTCCTTCCCTGGGTTCCTCAATCTGCCCACATTAGCACCATGCTTTCAGGTCCCTAGGCCAGTGATGGCGAACCTTTTGAGCTCGGCGTGTCAGCATTTTGAAAAACCCTAACTTAACGCTGGTGCCGTGTCACATATAGAAATTTTTTGATATTTGCAACCATAGTAAAACAAAGACTTATATTTCTGATATTTATTTTATATATTTAAATGCCATTTAACAAAGAAAAATCAACCAAAAAAATGAGTTCACGTGTCACCTCTGACACGCGTGTCATAGGTTCGCCATCACTGCCCTAGACTATAGCATTCTCAACTTTCTTATCTTTCAGGCTCTCCTGGGAGAACCCCCTCCCACCAGCCACTTTGGTATCCTCCCTTTCACCAACTCAAACACCCTCCATCATATGACCCTGCTTATCTTTTTCATATTTCTTTTTTTTTTTTTTGCTAAAAGTATTACAAAGGGTATTACATAAGTGCCCTTTTTTCCCCCCCTCCCTTGACAAACCCCTGCCCTCCCTTACCCCCCAGTGTCTTATGTCCATTAGTTATGCTTATATAGATGCATACAAGTCCTTCGGTTGATCTCTTACTCCCCTCCCTCCTGTCCCCCAACCCTCCCTGACCTTCCCACTGCAGTTTGACAGTCAGTTTGAGGCAGCTCTGCCTCTGTATCTATTATTGTTCAAAAGTTTGTAATGGTCTTTATTATCCATGAATGAGTGAGATCATGTGGTATTTTTCCTTCATTGACTGGCTTGTTTCACTTATTTTGTTTTTATTGTCTGTTTCCCACTGGAATATAAATGCAATGAGGAAAGGGGTATTGTATTCCTGGCTCTATGAAATAGTTTCTTGTTCATGGCTTTTCAATTCCTATCTGTAAGTCATTTAATGATTAAATTTTTCTGTTGAATAAATAAATGCATGAATTACAGTGCAGGCTCTCTGTAATTTCTACATTTACTATTTAACTAACATTTCTTGACTTAAGCGGTTCCTTGTGCTTGGGGGTTCAGCAACAAGGGCAATGCTGCGTACACATTCAGGAAACATAAACACCCACTTGCATTTCCTAACAATGCAAGGACTCCTGGGACACAAGCTTTGATGACTCCTACATGGTAAGGTGTGCATTAGTGGCAGTCCAGAGATGTCTATTTTCAGAGTTTGACTATTTTACGAGTCACTGGTTACCAATGTGAATACCACCATGTCCGTTCTGATGGCGAGCAGTGAAATGCATACTAATTAGTAGCCTGGTCAATGGCAGTGCTAGAAAATCACCCACTGAGTCCTAACTTTTCACTTCAAAGGTATGTTTATGTCATTTTCACTTCCCCAGAACCTCTTATCAAACTGTAGAAACTTCATCTACAAGGGAAGATGTTTATCTTAATAGAAGGACACAAATGATGAAGGTCCCTCTGAAATTACTTAGCATGTTAAACAGTGGGGCGGGGTAGAGGGGGATGGCTGAGCAATGTTATACTTAAGTTCATTCAACAAATAGGGGATGCATGTGGGAGGACTGAGAAGGGTAAACATCAATAATACATATGCACATATACATCCACACACATCCACATATACATACATACATACATACATACACACATACATATATACACACACACCTATATATATATATATATATATATATATATATATATATATATATGTGTGTGTGTGTGTGTGTGTGTGTATATATATAGTAGCTGCTGAGAGAGAAATTCTACATATTCATATATTCTTTGTTGTATTAAAAGAGTAAACCTGTGCCCTGAAGCACATTAAAGGAAATAATAAAAAGGAGATTTTCTTTCCTCTGGTCTATTACGTGTCTTTAGGTGGATAATCTTTCCTCTGTCTACTTCCCAAATATGATGCCTCCTTCAGTGTGACCATGATGGCCTTAATGTTTCCCTCAACTTGACTGCATTCCAGACAGGTTCCTTCCTGACTATAGATCCCTGACCTCTCTTTTCTAAGAGCATTTACTTTGGCAAACTTGCGATTGTAAAGTCTTTCTCTGCCCCTTTGAGATATAAATCTTCTATAAGCCATGAATAGCTTTCTCAAGGACCAGGGAGCCATGCCTTTCAATGTCATCATCAAGAAAATAAGACCCCTACCACTGAGGGCGGGGCAGGAGCCTCACTTTCTAAGCACCAATTAGCAAACAATGTCCTAATGACATTGATAATCCCCCAAAGTCCTCTAGTACTTTTCCACTGGCTCATCCCAGAGTTTAAACATCTCCCTGCCTTTTGTTTAGGTTGAATTAAATCTTGCCTAACTCCATGTGCTGCAATTTGCGTTTAATATGTCAAAAGTGTCATCACAATTTTCTAGTCATTCATATGCAGCTCTGGACAACTCACCTGACTAAAGACAAATTTAGAAAAGTGTGATGGTTCAGGGACTTGGTTAGAGGAGGGGAAGCCACTTCACCTTTTTCAGTGAAGATAACCCATCTGAAGGGGTGACTCTCTTTTGGATTATGCCTTTTAAGGAGTTTTAGGAAGAGGAACAACTAAGTAGCAAAGTGGTGGAAAGTGGTTAGAAATGTTCCCTCTGAATTCAGAGTCTTAGACTCTGTTTACTATACTTACCTCATATTTTCTCATTTGTAAAACAAGGATAATTATAGCATATTTCTCATAAGCCTTTCTCAACTCTGTTCAATAAAATAGATCATATATATCAAGTGCTTAGAACAGATGCTGGTAATGGTTCCATCAATGTTAATTACTAGCACTACCATCATTATTGGATCTGTCACTGAACAGCAGAATAATGTTAAGTCAGTAATTTCCCATTTCTGGGCCACAATTTACTATCTGCAAAATGACTAGTTGGACCATGTAAGCCTAGAGAATACATAGATTTAAAGTTCTCTCTGTTGTTCTAGTAAGAAAATATTTGATACTCTTAACCAAGGGGACATCTGTGGGAAGAATGGGTCAGTGCCCCTAGTGACCCCTGTGCCATCCGGGAAGATGAGAGAGGCAAAAGAGCATCAGGTGGAAAAGACATGAGAGCCAGCGCAGTAGGGAAATCTCAGAAGCATGAGTCCTTGGTATGGATGTTCTGTGTTGGAAGCCCAGTTCCACCATTTACTAGACAGGGCAAGTTACTTACCCCTCTGCAAAAAATGAGAGTAATAATTATACCATCATAATTAGCTAGTTCTTATGAATAGGAAGAAAGCAAAAGGGAGCCAGGCATTGCCATCTGGGCAGCTTTACCAGGAAGCTGAAACTTTACCCTCCCCAGAGAACCATGGGTCCATTCCCTCCAGATCACTGGGGGAAGGGACTGGACAAAGGGGGGATGGATGCATGAGCAATAAAGTTGGGGTGACATAAGGAAGGTGCCTGTTGGTCTAACCTGGAAGCAAAAATAATTGGCTAGAGGAGGTGGGGCCATTGAAAGCCCGGGAAGATTGGGGGATACATAATCCCCCAGACAACGGAATACTTCACTCTCTTTTGGCTCTCTTGTTCCTCTGGCTTGGCTCCTGCTTCCTTGCATTTACCCATGTTCCCTCCATCGCTATGTGGCAATGGGCTGATGGACTGCAGCTGGGAACACAAGCTAAGTTAGCCTGGGCTATGCAAATATGGAACAGAACCTTGAGCAATAGTTGTAATCCTAGTGCTGCTAAAGACACAGCTGGACTTCTTCCTTGACTGGATGAAGGAAAATGGGATCTTGGAAAATCATGGATGTAATTTCACACAACTACAAGCCACTCAATCTCCTGTGCGAGTCTCAGAAAATTCCTCTCTTGTGACATGGCAAGAACCCCACATTCACCAGCAACAGATGGGGATGCAGAGAGCTCCCCACCAATAACAATAATATCACCTATCCTACACTGGGGTTGTTATGAGGATTCAATGCATCCCAGGGCATAGAAATGGGTAGAGAAGTAAAGAGAAGAAAATTTTCCTCCTGATTGAACTCTGGCTGGGCCATTGCCTCACTGATGGGACCTTGTGAGGGAAATCGCAGCCCTGGTCTACTTTCACTTACTATTGGGCTTCTCAATTTCTTGGCAGGGGTGGGGGTTGGGGGAAAAGGGAGGGGACATTATGAAATCTAACACCCAGCTATGCAGGGAATATCCTCCTCAGACACGTTCCAAGTTGCTTACAAATTACTTTCTGAATTTGAAGGTCAAGTTGGCAATATGAGAAATGAGAAATAGAACCTGCATCAGAATCAATTAATTCTGGAACTGGGACAATTGATATTATCTGAACCACCAGCTGGTTTGGCTATCTATCTATCTATCTATCTATCTATCTATCTATCTATCCTCTCTCCCTCCTTTCTCCCTCCCTTTTGTACACTCTCTCTCTGCACAGCATTTACTTTCCCTATCTTCTTTAAAATTATTTTTTTAAATTTTAATTTCCATACTGCATATGTACCACTTCCATATCAACAATAAAAGTTTACATTTTTGTTATCCACTAATAACAGTGCATCCATCTGAATATCCTTCTATGCAGAAAATAATTCCCAAATGAGCTCAATTTGTATAAACTGTTTTTTCAATCCTCATTTTCAATTAATAATTCCACCTTTCCAGTTCAGTACATTTTCATTCCATCTAATAATCAAACCATATTCAACTTCCCCAATGGATTACAAAATTACAGTGACTTGTTCAAATCAATATCCAGTATATGACATCTGCCTGTTATGACCCTTCCATCCCTTTTAATCTAGCATCATTTTTATGATACAGATTTGTGTAAAATATTTTCAGAGTATTTAGATATTGGCAGATTCCTTAACGTTGACTTTTATAGAAAGCCTCAATATTAACCATTTTCTTTTATAATCGATTTTAGCTATTCAAACAACACCAAGATGCCAAATGGAATGGAAGAGCCTTACACATCATGAAGCTCACCCTACCTAAGGTGAGTGAGCGAATGGACACTCTATGTGCACCAGGGCCACTTGGAGAGAAAAACAAAACAAAACAATAAACCCTCTGGGGTCTTGTGACTACTATTTTGCTGGGGTCTCTTCCCTAAAAGAGGAGACCAGACCTGACTCAGCTCTTTCTCAACCACTGTCCTCTGCGCTGTGGTTAGAGGTCATAAGCCAATGGCCTCTGGCACTCTGGTACCGAGTAACCTCTGAGCAGGGGGGCAGCGGTGAATCAGTGAAGACAGAGTACTCACCATACACTGCGATGGTCTTGGTATCTTGCAGAATGGCATTCCCAGCTGAGACCTGCACTGTGATGGTGTTCATCCCTTCAGAGGTAAACTTGAATGATATGCTGCCTTCCAAGGTGATCAAGGGCTAGAATAAACAAAAGCATGGAGTAAGGGCAAAACTATATATATTATTGATTTCAGAGAAGAAGGGAGGGTGAGAGAGAGAAACATCAATGATGAGAGAGAATGACTGTCTGTTGCCTCCTGTACACCCTTTACTGGGGATCAAGGCTGCAACCAGGGAAACAAACCTTGACCTCATGTTTCATAGGTGGATGCTCAACCACTGAGCAACACTAGCCAAGCCAAAGCTCTTCAGTTACAGAGGAGACAGCCACCAGCAAGCATCTTAAATCAGTGGAGGCTCTTTTTGGTGACATCTGACTCCATCCATACCTCCCCATCATCTCAAGTCCAGACCAGAAAGGGGCTATAGAGCCATGGCCCCAAGCAGCCCTGCCCATGCCTTCTGAATTTGACACTTCTCTCCTGGCACCATACTGAGGGCTGGGAAGATTGATATGTTGTGCTTGTTGATGGGAATACATGTGTCTTTATGGATAATCTACTCATATTAAGCAGATCCTTTCATTCAAGGAAACATTCAGATCAGACCAAAAGAGAGGGCCATATGAACCCAGATTTAAGCAGCAGTCACTGAAAATCTACAAACTGCCAGTTGCTTATCTCCAGAGTATACTAGTCATAATAAATTACAATGGAACACAGCAACCGTGAACACCAAAACCACAGTAGTTAACAGGAATGGCCTGGCATGGCTGGGCTTCCTCTGAGAGGCCTATCAGCATTTCATGGAAGCAGCTTCCATGGAAACAAGTACTAATTGGATGGTGGTTTGAGGACTCAAACAAATAAATAAATAAAGACAATGACTTGGACCAGTGCCTGTGCTACAATTGGATGCCGGGGTCCTGAAGGAAAAGATTATTAGCCTATGACCTCCCTCAACTCACTCCCCGCAATCATTTCTTTCCTGTCTTTTCTTAATTAATTTTAAAATCAAAAGTCATTTAATTCCCTGGATGGCAGAGGGAAGATGAAAGCCAGCATAAGAAGGTTGCTCAACATGATCTATTGAAAATGTGGTTTTCTGCTAAAAGGTAAATAATAGGAGACAGAGAATAACATTGTTTAGGACTTTCACCTTCCAAGACTAGCTTTCAATAACATAGATTTCTACTCTCTCACTGTGGGTCATGTCCTCTCAGTTTGGGCTGAATTTACATGTATAGTTTCAGAAGTAATAAAAAATGGGCTTCTTTTCAGCTGAGTTAATGTTAACTGTAGAGATGAGAGATTCCTTCCACTGTCAGGCTTGTAGCAGGGCTAGAGGGGAGTGTTCATTGTTGGCCTGTGCAAAATTGTCTGGAGTTAAAGCCAAAGTTCAGCTCTGGGGTAGAACAATATTTGCATTAAAATAAAATGCATTGCATCAGAACAGTTAAGTCATCAAGAGACAGGGACTCTGCTGGAAGAAGATGGGGCTTCCAGTCCAGGGCAGTCCGTCCTGTGCCCTATGCTGGCGGACACTCTGGGGCCTTATTTTAATTTATGAGAATGGAGTGAGTTCAAAACTGAAACAGAGCACACGGCCAGGTATAAGGAGAATAAGAATCCGTGTAGGCATCAGAAGGCCTTGGATCTGATCCCTGCATGAAGCAGCTGAATGGGATTGGAGCAGGCCACTCTGTCCACCTCTTCCTCACTTTTGTTCATCTGCCAAACGAAGGACTCAGAGTAAATGAGGTGAAGGTCTCTACTGGTTTAAAAATGGCTGCTGACTTTTGATCACGGGGGATGTTCTGGGAAAACAGAAAGGGTAAAGCTGACTAAAGAAGTTGGCATGTCTGATGCAGGGTGAGGAGGCCATTTGGGGAGCTGGGTGGTAATGGGTGTTGGGGAGCACAGGAGACTTGGTTGGAAAGTTTGTAAGGAGGACATTCTGAAAAAAGGGAATTGTGCTGAAGACAGCCTGCCATGTTGATCAGAATTCCAACTTAGGGGAGTGCCGAAGGTGGCGTCCCTAATTTTTCCTTGACCTTTCCAAACAAGTCTGTACACTTGCAGACCCCCGGGTGTTTACTGGAATCCTCATGCTTAATCTTGGGTGTCCTTACTTAAAGGACACTGCAAACACATGTGCCCTTGATTGTATCTAAAAGATAAACTTTATCTCAAACTGCTGTTACAATAAAAGCCTAACGAGGCAGGCAATCGAGGCTACCTGGTTCCTTTAGCCAGGCAGTCCCTTAGCCTTCTCTTTCACAGCAAATGTTGTGTCAGAGTAATCATTCATCCATAGCTCAGGGTCTGCTGGTCAGCCCCAGCAAATGGGCATCTGTTGCTTTTGCCTGGCCCGTATCCATTCACCTCTTTTCCTTTTGGGAACCATTCCCTCCCTTGTCTTGGTTCATGTGGTTCTCAGGAGGCTGACTTCCACATGTCTTTCTACCCCAGCGCTGTGACCAAGGCCTGGTCGATCATAGTCCATCCCAGGACTTGTGTTAGAACTTTGGAGAAAGGTTTGTTTTCTCTGCTGAGCTGTGAGGGTGTAAAGCTTGGGCTGCTGCAAAGGGTCACTGCAAAGGATTGTCCAACTAGAGAAGGGCAGTTACACAGAGGAAGGCAGAGGCAAGAAGTAGGGGATGGCATGGTGAGAGAAAGAAACAGAGACAGGCAGAGAAACAGAGACAGAGAGACAAAGAGAACACATATATTGATGCTCTAAGGGCCTACTGGCCCCGAGGCTAGGGACCCCCACCCCAGACTCTGGAGTTCCACAAGCCATCTCATTCCCTTTCTGCTTCAGCCAGTTGGAGTTGAGCTGCCACCAGCTCCCATGCGTGTTGTTTCCAGCATGACCCACCTCCGTGTTGTTCCCGTACCACCACACGTAGGTGAGGGTGCCCACTTGGCTGGGCCACAGCACGGCGGTTGCGTTGACCTCTTTGTTCTTCGTGGTGACAAAGGGCAGGGCCAGGTGCACATGCTCCAGGGGACCTGAGGCACAAGAGGAGAGAGGAGGGATGGAGAGGGAAGAGCTTTCTCTGCTGCAACCTCTCTGCTCTAGAGAGAATACGCATGACTCGTTCTAATGCCTCCAGAACACAGCAGTCATTTTCCTGAGAAAAGTGCTCTGCAGCTTTTGCTACCTTGGAGAAAAGGATATATTGTGAATAACTACATCTCAACATTTTCCATTTACCGACTTTCTTCCAGGCCTAACATGTCTGAGTTGTTTATGTGTAAAAGTTTAAAAATTAACAAATAATTTATGAAGTCTTTAAGTGAAAAGGCATAATAGGAGGTTTGACAGGGAAACAGAGAGTCTTTCCAAGAGGTTATATCCTTGGTGATAAACCAGGATTGTGAAAAATCTCATAGACTCCATGTTGCGTGGTGCGAGAAGGAGGATAATTATTCTTTATTATTTACTGTATTTTAAAGATCTGTGTAAGTGTGTGTGTGTGTCTGTGTGTGTGTGTGTGTGTGTATGTGTGTGTATGGGCTTGTCTGTAAAGCATCTGGTTAGGTAACCATAGAAAAAACTGTGTTTGGTGTTGAGTTAAGCTTGTCCAGGACAAAGGCATGCCTGAGTGGGCAGAGAGCTCTCCGGTTCTCACTCCTCAGGATGTGCTAAACTAATCAAAGGATGATGCTATCGATGGAGGCCCCTTAGACCAGAAATCTTAATCAGATGAACAAATCTACAAAGATACCAATATCCTCCTCCTACAGAACCACTCGGACCTTTCCTAGGACCCTGACCTTCCCTTTGAGTCGCTGTTCCCAGGAAAAATGTGATTTCCTCTGAGGTTGAAAATGACAGAAATCTATCATTTCCACCATTATTCCACAAGGTGGAGAAGAAGGGGGTGCCTCGGGCCTTTCCCCCTGCTCAATCACCGCCTCTTCTTCTGCTTGACCTTTACATGTGTTTCCTGGTATACCGTCTCTGGCCTTTTCTCCCTCCACGTGCTCTTCCACTGAGTCATATCACCCACACCCTGACCTTCAACTGATGACCACATGCTACGGGCTCCAAAACCACCTTCTGGACTCCAGACTCAATTAGCAGCCAAAGGGTTCTGAGAAACGCATGATTCTCCCCCATTCTATATTCTCCATCTGTCGAATAAAACCAGTGTTTATCCAGGGGAGCAACCCAGAAGTAGAAAGTCAATCTAGATTGCTTATTTCTTACCACCCACATCCATTTAGCCCACCATTTATTTGGTTTCAGAAATATGTCTCCACTAGAACTCTTCTCACCCACCCCAATCCTGCCCTGATTCATGCACTAACCATCCCCCCTACCGGGGCCATTACCATTCTCTCACCGACTTCCTGCCTCTAACCTATACCTACATGATCCACCTGCTGCCCTACATGTTCAATGCCTGCCTCCCTCAATAACACATAAGCGGCACCCAATGCCAGGTGTCTCAGCACCTTGAATACAATATATGCTCTAGGGTGAGGGTGGAGCAAGCGCATGGACCTTGAGGGAGAGGTGGCTCTCCATGTTGGAGGAATAGTAAGAAAGCCCGAACAGCTGCAATGCAGAGATGGAAGGAAGGAGTGGAAGCCAATGAGATCTAAGAGGTATTCAGGACACGTAGCATGTCAGCCTTGTAGGCCTTGAACTATATGCGTGTGTTTGTGTAGCTTCATTCTTGCATGTATCTACATCACATATGCATACAAAGCATGGTGATGGTGAGGTACCTTCTCACCCTCCAAACTGTTCTCAGAGATTTTCCTAGAAAGCCATGTGGATTATGCTATTCACTTGCTCAAATTAAAACCCCCATTACCTAATTATAATAACAATAATAACACATATTGATGTAACATTTGTGAGACAGGAAACACAGGCTGCCAACTTGGGAGGATAAGAGCCCTGTGCATTTACCTTTAAAGATAAGGCTAGGACAGTTTCCAAGACATAGCAGATACTCGAACATTCGCTGAGTAACAAATGATATAATTTCCTGTCTCTGCTTTTGTCCATGCTTCTCTCTCTTTACAGAATTTGAGGTGAGGCTTTGTGACCAGCATACAGAATAGAATTGATTTCCTGGCTTAGAAGCCATACGATAAAAAGTCATTGGTCATAAGTCAGAATAGTTCAATGAGGTGACCAAAGGCAGCACTACTGAGGGACAGCTGTGCACCACACATTCTGCTAATGGCTTTTAATTCCCCTTTCATCCTCACAACAACCTCACGGAGCAGGCCCTGCCATCATCCCTATCTAGAGACCAACAAACAGAAAGGTGACCTTCCTTGATTCCAGGGTGTGAACTAAAGCAGCTCTATTTCAGAGCCCATGCTCTGCCAGCTGAAATTGCTCGATAAAACTCTCCCATTTTAACAAAAGAGCTAGGAAGAGTCACTAGTTACTGACGATTTAACTATGATCCAGGCACTGAAAAAAGAACTTGACACATGCTCTCAGACTTTGCATGGCTCCTGCCAGTCCCCTGTTTGCTCCAGAAGGCCATGCTGTGTTCCATCCCAGGGCCTTAGCTTTTACACCCTTCTTATGGCACCTGTCAGATTTGCAGGCTCAGTTCCAGGGTCCCCTCTTGTGCATCAGTTGTCCTGATTCCTCAGACAGATCTGAGTTAAATGAATTTGCTGGAATGCAAGTACTACACCAGCTCGGTTAGTTCCATTCTAAAGGGGTTCATTTTCTTGGTCTCTGTCACAGAGGACTTTTAACCATATTTTAAAGTCAGAACACACAGGAGGGATGATGTCTGTGTGTCCTGTTAGTGACAAAACTGAATCTTGTTACTAAAATATGGTCATTTGTTCATTTTAATGTTGGGCATTGTTCTCGGTGCTGGGACACCTGGTACTAGATGGATGTTATGTGTTAATGAGGGGGGCAGGCATGGGGTCGGTGAGAGAGTGCTGTCTTTGGCAGGCTGGTCAAGGAAACTATCTCAGAAGAAGAAATGACATTTGAGCAGTGACCTGAGTAAAGTACAGGAGGGCACCAGGTGTCTATTTGTGATGATCTGGGGTGAGGAAAGAGTAAGTGCACAGATGCTGGGGAGAGCGCTTGCCCTCCATGTGTGAGGAATAGCAAGGATGGGCTGCAGTGCAAATGGAGGGGACTGGAAGCCCCTGAGATCTGAGAGGCATTCAGGACACTCAGCATGTCTGCCTTGTGCACCCTCAGGTGTGCATGTGTGTGCTTGCGTGAACTCATTGCTGCATATTTAGACGTCCATGCTCATACGAATGTGTGCTATTTATCTTTCAAACTCCCACATCCTCTTGTATTCATTTATTTTTTAGGTGTCTAATATACTACATCTACTTCCTGCTGCCCCAAAGCCTACTCTTTAACATCTATTTCTGCACTTAGAGTGCAGTCTGCCCTAATGGATCAACGGAAGTGAACCTCCAGCCCTTGGAGGCCCCAGAGGGCTTGCTGCACCAAGACAGGAGCTGAACAAGCTGGCTGATGCCTCTCCATGACACAGGTGCTTGCAATGCCATAAAGGAACGGCAGGTGGCAGTGCATCACTCCATATGAATCTTCCTGGCAACGTGGCAGAGGGGACTGCAGAATTGTGTGAATGAGGTTTCCCTGCTCTTTTCTTGTTTAGCCCTCCTGTGCTGCATGGAACAGCTGACTTCTGAGACTGGACATCGTGTGTGTGTGTGTGTGTGTGTGTGTGTGTGTGTGTGTGTGTGTGTAAGAGAAAGAGAGAGAGAGAGAAGAGAGAGAGAGAGAAAGAGAGAGAGGGAGAAAGAGAGAGAGGGAGAGAAAGAGAGAGAGAATGTGTGTGTGTGTTCTGGAGATCTCCTCTGACTGCCAAATTAAATATTGTGTATGCATCATATTTCTGTTTGTCTGAAATGTTTCAAAATCCACCAGAAGAAACAAAAGCATAAAAGTATAAAGATGAGAACCTGAAACAGAGCTCCTTAAACTTCAGCAAGCATAAGGATCACCTTAACATGTTCAAAGCAGGTTATGCTGCCACACTTGTGGGAGTTCTAATTCACTGGGTCTGGGATGGGGCCTGGGACACTACATTTTTGTCATGTAATTTCTGGGCAGGTGACTCATTAAACCACACCTTACAAAATCGAAGTATGGCATTTGCTGGCCAATATCATGATCTTGTGAAAAGTGGCAAAGCTACACAGGATCACTAAGATGGGGGCAGAGAGGCACCTGCAAAGGGCACCTTTGTAAGGTGCCAGCTGAAGAGAGAGGTGTGGAAAGGACTAGGAAATCTACTTTATTTCTTTTACCTTCCATTCTGCAAATTTGCATTTTTCTGTGATTTTTTTTCCCCTGAAAGACTGGCTGAGCTAGGGCAGAGTTCTGAGCAGAAACCTGCATGTCCTCTAAATTCTCTGTCCCATCCAAGGCAACCCTGGCTGCACCTCAGGGGAGGGGTCTCATTAGATTGTAAATAAGCAGAGCACAGTGCATACTCTCCCCAAGGGGTTTAGGCATTTAAGGCTTCAACAGATTACCCAGCCCACCCATCCCCATGCCTAGCAACCTTTCAGCAGGAACATCCTTTCCCTTAGTTTCTCATGACCTTTGCAAACCCCTACTGAAAAGCCTCTGATTTGAAATCAAATCACCTTTCTGATCTGGAACGTGGGTGTGTGTGTGTGTGTGTGTGTGTGTGTTCAAGATGGGCAATGGGGGGAGAGTCCCAGGTGGAGGCAAGGGAGTTGGGTGAGAGGGCAGAGGGCAGGCCTGGCAAGCAGAGCTGAGTTGCTGCTGTGAACCCACTAAGTCAGTGGTTCTCAACCTTCCTAATGCCGCGACCCTTTAATACAGTTCCTCATGTTGTGGTGACCCCCAATTTCATTGTTATAAATTGAACATAATTAAAGCATAGTGATTAATCACAAAAAACAATATGTAATTATATATGTGTTTCCCGATGGTCTTAGGCGACCCTTGTGAAAGGGTCGTTCGACCCCCAAAGGGGTCGCAACCCACAGGTTGAGAACCGCTGCGACTAAGTCCAAGTGCATATGTTCCTCTGTGATCACTGACACCCAAGCTTTACTAGTGGACAGGGCGCAACAGATGAGGCTCCACAGATCCTTCCAGAAACAAACTGCTCAGAGGAAAGGAGTGACTGGACCAGGAGTTCAGGAGCCAGGAGTTCAGCCACGGCACCTCCCACTCAGTTCAGGCTCAGTTTTTGTATTTTTTTTTCTTCTAAATGCCAACCCCTACCCCACCCTGGCACTGTGACACCAAAAATTGCCAGGATACCCTTCAAGTTTGAGATTTTAGGAATACGAGTCAGTGATGGTCTTGTTCTGATTTCCTATCATAAAAGAGGTCAAAGTCACAGAACTTCTCTGATCCTTGTTTTCTCCATCTGAAAGGGCCCACGCTGCCTGCCAGGGTATCAGGGTAGAGAGGTGGGGAGAAGAGTAACACACCCTGTGGCGTTCAGGAGGAAGCGCTCAAGAACACGCTGAAAACGCTCCTAACATGGGTTTTGGATGGATGTGAATTAGTGAAAGTTGTAAAATAATCCTCTTTAATACAGTTAGTACAAAAGAGTTAATTATTGTCCCCAAGGCTGGGTTTAGAAAGGGGTTCCATTGTATGAGGCATGCTAATCCAACCTCTTAAACCAAAGTGAGTCTAACAAAATTAAAACCAGAACACAAAACTTTCCATTACAAATCACCTTCCACCAAGGTTAAGGTCAGATCATTTAGTGGCTCAACTAGGCTAATGAGACCAAACAAAATGCAAGTGAACAGAAGCTCATTTCGCTGAGCACTTATGGCTTCAACAACTTTGGGTCTTTAGCAGAGGCCAGCTCTGCACTGTTTCCCTGCCTGGATTTAGTAAACCTG
This sequence comes from Myotis lucifugus, assembly GCF_000147115.1. Taxonomy (NCBI): domain Eukaryota; kingdom Metazoa; phylum Chordata; class Mammalia; order Chiroptera; family Vespertilionidae; genus Myotis; species Myotis lucifugus. Next base: position 933,705 of record NW_005871092.1, read on the forward strand.
GAGGGGGCTGGGGCCTGGAGGGACCCCTCAGGGATATGAGAATTTATACCATTTCTATGGGGAGAAAGAATCCACGGGGCAACCAGGAGGGAGAGCTGTGGACGACTCTGTCAGAGACCAGGAGACACAAAGCTACTGCTGAATTTTACATCAGTATTTACACGTGGTTAGAGTACAGTAGCTGTTTCATCCATATATGGGATGTGGAATAAAGCTACTGTAACTGTTAAGGAGAATAGCTCGCTAACAAAAACCCCCTTTCAGAACTGTGGACAATGATAGGCGGCTAGGAAGGCAAGCATCTTCAGCAAATGTGTTGTCACTTGGTTGCAAGTTATCTTGACAACCAATGCTTGCGTTGCATTTTTTAAAATTTTATGATCATTCCTATGATATCATCACTTGAGATTATTTGTTGGTAAGAGGCAACTCCAGAAAGTCTGAGTAGACAGCTGAGGAATGGCAGTCAGCAGTTAGCAGTTCTGAAGTGGGTCTTGAACCTACGTCACTGACTAGCAAGTGCACGGCTTCTAACTTCAATACACATGCTCCTTCAGGACAATCTGCAAACACGTGGAAGGGGGAGAAAGGCTGATGGAGACTTAGTTCCTCTAACCCCAAGCCGCTGTTGGCAGTGACAATAACCTTCATGATCAAGAGCTGGGATTTGAGGCGGGTAGGCCTGAGTCTGAAATCTGGCTCTGCCACATGGTAGGCCAACAAATTCAAATAAATTATTTAAACTCTTGGGACCCCACTGTCCTTTGAAAGTAGGGTTTCCAATAGTGCCTGCTTCACAGGGTTGCTTTGGGGACTGAGCTTGCACACATAAAGAGCCTGTCTAGCACAAAGCCTGGCGCACAGTAAGAATTAAACATTTTTAAATGAAAAGAGGGAGGTGGAGTTGGCAACCTGGGAACCTTGCAAAACTTTGTTTAAACCCAAAGAAGGTAGAGTGTCTCTTCAAAGTTCCTCTGTCATGAGGTTCCAGAGAGACAGAAGGAGAGTCATTGATAGAACAGGATTCTTCAGGAGCCCAGCGATCTCCTGGGGTCCCCTAAACAGTGTGTCCTCCACTGGACCACAGCAGCTTAAAAACACTTCAGTCAGTATATTCTGCACTCAATTTGGTTCAATGGGCAAGGGGCAGGTGAGAGGCATGGGATATTGCCTGGCCTTAATACTCTTGGCCTACAACTTGGAATTCACTTGGACAAGACCATTCATATAAAAGAGCTACAGTCATTTTAAAGTAAACTCTTTCTCTAGGAACTTAAACAAGTCCTTCACCTCTGCGGGGACATTGACAAACCTACTATAAAAGGCATTCATGGCACCGTTATTACTTAACACAACTGAGGAGCTGTCATGGACTCATCAGACTTAGCGCACCCTTAGATCTTGCAATGGGGAAAAGCATTAACGTTCCTTGGAGCTGTTTCCTAGTGTACTTTCCTTATCATTGTTTATACTCTTTCCCTCTATACCAGTGGTTCTCAACCTTCTGGCCCTTTAAATACAGTTCCTCATGTTGTGACCCAACCATAAAATTATTTTTGTTGCTACTTCATAACTGTAATGTTGCGACTGTTATGAATCGTCATGTAAATATCTGATATGAAGGATGGTCTTAGGCGACCCCTGTGAAAGGGTCATTTGACCGCCAAAGGGGTCGCGACCCACAGGTTGAGAACCGCTGCTCTATACCATCTTCTCCCTAACAACAAATCATCCCCAGACCAGAGAACACACTTTTTAAAAAGGAGCAAAAAGATTAAATAAAAGAGAGAGAGAACTCATGGACAACAGTGTGGCAATTGTGGGGGGAAGGGGTGTGGGTGGAGGTGGACAAGGGAATTAGGGGGATAAGTGGTGATGAAAACCACAAAATAAAAACATATTTAAAAGAGAGCAAAACTCTAAGAGACTATTAATAGTGAGATATAATGTAGGAGAAGAATAATCAAACGGGGAGAAATTCCTTTACTGGTGCTAATTATCAATGCATTAGATTGAGCCATGCATGTGTTTTCAAACATTTCTGACAAAAAAAATCCATATTCAATCAAATGGCTTAGCAAGTTGCTCAGGCCAAGCCCCCAGACATAGGGATTGTATCTCGGGTGCTCAGGTACCTCAATGAGGCCCAGGAAGTGCAATGAAAAAATCTGAAGCAAAGCGGAGTCCAAGATTATTCAGATTCTACTCCCTGATTTCCTTCTTACTTACTCCCCACTTGGCTCTCTTATTCTCCTTTCCCTTCCTGCTACATGTAACTAATTAGTAAGCTTCCTCTAGATATGAAATTTTAGATCATATTTTAAAAGGGCACAATATTTAAATGATGTCATAAATCAACAACAGTAATAACATACAAGTTACATGTAAGTACAGGACGGCGCTGTCAGACCCGAGACTGTTGTCCACCCGCACGGTCACTCGGAAAATGCCCACATTGTGATAGACGTGTTTGATCCCGTCTTCCATGGAGCTGAGGTTGACATACGACACTGCGATGCCATCACCGAAGTCCACTTGGATGAATGTCCTCTGAACGTCGCCCTAAAAAACAGCCCAACGTCAGAGGAAATGGAGTCTGTACTAGGGTGCTTTGCTCGGGGGCTGGGGCTTGTCCTGGTTGCTGGCTCAGGAACAATGGCAACCCTGGCTCCCTCCAGGAGCTGGGAGGATATGTCTGTGGGTGACAGAATCCCTGTGACAATCTGCAATAGCCTAGTGGCTCAACTAGGCTAATTAGACCAAACAAACAAAACAAAACAACAACAACAAACAAAAACAAAAACACAAGTGAACAGAGAAGCTCATTTCGTTTAGCAACTGTGGCTTCAGGCATTTACTAAGATGGATGTTTTCCAAATCTGAAGGGCACTGACTCTACCAAAAGTTTCCAGGTTTGAAAACTTAAGTGTCTGATCATCAACTCCAATTTGATAACCAATTCCTCTGAAGGCTTTACTTATAGGCTTACCTGCCGGCAACCAATTCCAGCATATCATAATTTCAACAGTTTCATCAAAAGGTTGATGAGACTTGGGGACTCAACAGGGTTGAGTCACACATGTAGTCACCTGTTGGGAATGGCTAAAGGCATTTCCCCACCTGAATAGGAAACTGATTGTGGCTGCCAGACAGCTAAAAGGCATCTTAATCTACATGTTATTGCCTCCTACTGGCCAAACACCTGAACAGCCGTAGGCTAATTCCCCCATTCTGACAATGGACTCTGTACCAAACCCTGACCCTTTGAAGTGTATATCTCTGCCTCGCCTCAGGACAAGTTGTGTTAATAAAAAGCATGGGATCCCGGGGATGGAGAGAACCTAAGACCTTAGACTTAAGATCTTGGATCTTGGCTCCTTTAGCTAAGCTCCTCTGACCCCCAAAAGCCTTTCAAAATTATATTTCGTCTCCGGATTCTTTATTAATCTCTGGATTCCTATGTCATCTACGCATAGCCCCTTCTCCAGATTCCTGAACCCTTCTTGATGCTGGGACAAGAACTCCATGAGAATAAAAAAGGTGTGCACAGTTTTAAATATGCTGCCTACCTGACACCGTCACAGAACACTTCCCATGTTCTTGAACCCCTGAGTCCCCTGCTTTATTTCTGGTTCCCTGACCATGCTGGAAACAGGATAGGAGACACCTTGCCTTACACCTGATATGACATTAGGCTCAGCCTTATTATTATTATTATTATTATTATTATTATTATTAATCTTCACCTGGGGCTATTTTTCCATTGATGTTTAGAGAGAGTGGAAGGAGGGAGAAAGAGAGAGAGAGAAAAATAATATCGATGTGAGAGAGACACACCAATTGGTTGCCTCCTGAATGAGGTCCCAACAAGGGCCAGGGATAGAGCCTGCAAACAAGACACATGCCCTTGATTGGGAATCCAACCCAAAACCCTTTGGTCCAAGGGCCAACAATTTAACCACTGAGCCAAACCAGATAGTGCAGTTCTATTATTATTTAAGATAATGATGGTTAATTCTTTTATACTTCAGCATTGTTTACTATCAAAATGATCTCATTCTTCACGGAATCTTATTCTGGAGAGAAAAGCAGGCTTTGTTCATCTAGCTTACAGATGAAGAAACTTCAATCATGAAAGGTTTAATCACTTGCTCAAAGTTAACAACTCTAGTTAGCACCAGCCTTGGGATTTGAACCCATCTCTCTGGGTTGCATTTCATTCATTATCTGTGGCTAACGAATTGACAGGTCCTCCAGGCTTCAATCTTAGCATGGCATTCACAAGCGAGATGATTTCCTGCCTGTCATTCTACCTCCTTTGGTCTATGAGATGGGCATAATACCTTCCTGTCTTAACTCAACCCACTGTTATAATAGAAATGGGAGTAATTAGTGATCTGTAAAATTATATACTGAAACAAATGACTATAAAAACAATGCAACTGTAGAAGACCTGCAATGCCCCTTTTAATGCTTATTTACAATCACAGGGTGCTAAATTTTCTGCAGGTGGGCAGGAAAACATAAGGTCTATACTTTAATACACTTTTATTTGTTTGTTTTGTTAGCTTTTCCCATTTTCAGGGGGAAGAGAGACCCTTTGAACTAGAAATGTATTTTCGATTAAGTGAGGTTCATATGGTATCATATTTTGAAAAGGCCAAGTTGAAAATGCTGACATTTAAAAGATTAATTCACAGGGAAAGGAAAAGCAGTTCAAATCCTATGAATCTATGGGACGTGCTCTTCTGATCTATGCCAGGCTGGGCATTGTGAGGGGGGCACACCACAGCTCTCAGTAAGGACATGGGCAAAGATTCTCCCTAGGGTGGGAAAGAAACTCCATTCACAACTGCAGAACAAGTATCTACAAGCCTAGACATTGTGCAATGACTTGGATTCCCATCACTAATAAATATAAATGCCAACCATTCTTGCTGACTTGTCCTTCATTTGTACAACCAAGGTGGACTGATCAATTTCTCATTCTTTTTTCTGGTCAGTTTCCACTCCCATGTTTTCTGAATTTTCAACAGAGTCGCTGCCAGCCAACCCTAGAAGAGCCCACCTTTAAATCTACTCACATTATTTGGGACAGGGAGATAGCAGGGGTAGTTAGGGTTACCCATGTAATAAAACAAGCAATATAGTTTCTGAGAGAGAGGGGAAGAAGGGAGGGAGGACAGGAGAGAGTGAGGACATGGAGGGGAGGAAGGAGAGAGGGAGAGAGAGATGATTCTTTGTGGGGACAGAGTAGACTTCAGGGCACCAGCATTTGTGAGATCGGGCCTCCTGATGTGGGCACAGGCCTCTGGGCTTGGTACTCCACACTAGGATGCAAGAGCCTCAAGGGGTCCAGTCTGACAGTTGACGGAAGCAGATTCATCCCTGCTGTTGTTGCTTTGCCCACTCAAGTGGAACAAACTGGATCCCATGCCTTTGCCTTCAGGGGCTCTTAAGGGCTTGGTAAGCCCAATACCATTTTAACTCCAGGACTTTGGGCTCACCTGACATCAGCTTCTGAATTCCTTGGGCTGTAATTATCATCTGAGGCAGGGATGCCAACTCCTTTCAGAGATTAAGAAACAGGGCTAAGGTTTTTATATATTATTGATTTTTTTACAGAGAAGAAGGGAGAGGGATAGAGAGTTAGAAACATCAATGAGAGAGAAACATTGATCAGCTGCCTCCTGCACAACCCCCACCAGGGATGTGCCCGCAACCAAGGTACATGCCCCTGACCGGAATCGAACCTGGGACCCTTCAGTCGGCAGACCACGGCTCTATCCACTGTGCCAAATGAGTTAGGGCAGGGCTAAGGTTTTAGAGATTAAGAAATGGTGCCAAAGTCCTAGGTCACCATTTGATTAGGCAAGCTGGCCTGGCTTTAAATGACTGTCTGCCCATCCATCCATCCATCCATCCACCCACCCACCCACCCATCCATCCATCCAACTATCCAAACAACCACCCATCTAACCACGCAACTGACAGATATTTATTGAGTGTCTATCTTGTGTCTTTCCCTACATAAGAACAATAGATATGATCAAACAAACCAAACAGATATGGTCCAGGGTTTCATGAGCATACAGATTACTAGTGAGACAAATGGCCTTTAAATAAATAATCTCAAAAGTAAACAAAAAGACATTGTAGGGGGTCATATGAAGGAGAGGGCCTGACGTTATAAACCTATACAATAGCGAGAGGTGGCATACTGAAGATCTGATCTGATTAAGAACGTAGAGAAAGGCTTATTTCCCAGAAGAAGTGATATTTGAGCTGAGGAAGCTTAAAGCAAAGGAATATATGAATCAAACAAAGGACGTGAGTGAATGTGATGGAGGCAAGGAGTCCAGGCAATGAGGACAGAGGAAACAGACATGCAAGGGACCCGTGGCAGAAGTGGGTGGCATCGTTGGAGAAGGCTGGAGATACAGACACAATAGGACCATGTTATGAAATGAGACTGGAGGGGAGAAAATAACATTTTAGGACTTGTAGGTCAAGTTTCTGATTTTGATCTTTTTCCTAAGAGCTGGGAAGCCATTCAAGTGTTTTAAGCAGGGGTTTGGGGGATAATGGCTGATATTTTTTAATTCAAAAATATCACTCTGGCTAGAATACAGAGGCTAAATTAGAAAGAGGCGATTTCTGGGAATCCAATTAAGGGAGCTCAGGGCAGATGATGGTGCATTGAAATATGAGTTGCAACAGGAAATTATATGCACCTTCCTGGCAAAATTAACTCCCATGGTTTATTAGTTTTGAAATCAGGAAATCTCAACCTTTGATATCAGCCTCTCTTACAAAAATTAAAGGAAAAACGCTGATGTCCAGCTACCATCCCAGACCCACCTCCTGGGTCAGGACCTCTGGGGAAGATGCCAGGCCCTCTGTGGTCTGAGAAGGTCTGTAACTGATGCTGGGATGCACCAAAGGTTGGGGCCCTCGGGTTCAGATTCTTGAACATTAGTTTTTTGTGGGATGGAATTCTGAAGATGAACATATAGTCCAGGACAAGCTGACACTGTCCTTATTTTATTTTGGTGGGATGCTAAAGTTTTCCCAGGATGTCTTAGGATGCCCAGTGCTAAGGGTGCATTAATAAAGTCAGACAGGAAGATCTGAATCCATTGTTGGCAACTGGTACATAAGCACAAACGGAAGTTCCAGGATCCATGCTAACTTGTCTAGGAAAACGAGCTGCTAGATGAGATGAGGGCAGTTTGTGTAAACTTCTAAGGGCCGAGGTGTGTTCTTCATGACCGTATCCTCAGTACCTAATACAGGGCCCACAGAGGATTCTTTTTCGCTGAAGAAAATTTAAATATGGTGCATCTCTAATGTTTGTTCACCAAAGTGCCTTCTTACGTATTACCTCATTTGGCTGTTAGGAATCCTGGGAGACAGCGAGGACAGGTGTCATTCCTATTTGATATTCCAGAAGAACTGGGTCACAGACAGGCTAAGTAAGATGCCTAAAGCCCCTCAGCTAGAGAGACTTAAAGAAAGGGTTTAGGATGATCTGTGGTTTAACGCTACCCATGCAGCTCAGCCCTTGTTGAGCTTCTTTGATTGAATGGTACTTGAGATACCTTTCAGAGTGAGCGGAAGGTGATGGCAAAGGCAGGGCATCCCTTTCTTCTTTTCTTGTTAGTCTCTATTCCTGGCGCTACCTGTTTCCCCCTTGACAACACTTCTGTTTACAAGTAGAAGGATAGGCTGTCAGGAGGTCTACACAACGTTCTTTTTCTTTTTTGAGAATTTTTCTAAGAGTTTAACTGAGCCAAGCTGCTGACAATTGCCAGGAAGCAAGATCTCTAACGCTCCCTCCATACACCATTCTTATGCCCCCTCCCCCTCTGGTGAAGCACTTATATTATGCTCAAGCCATAGAGGAGATAGAGAACATGGGAAACAATAGGTATTCGGAATGAGCACCTGGGAAAATGTTGTGTATAACTGAGTAGCTTTAAGCTAATAATTTACAAGTCATCATTCCTGAAACAGAACCTAGGCTGGCAAATACCTAGACTATCATATACAATTCTTAAGCCTGAACGCCATTCAGTCACATGCCCTAATATAGACACAGAACTGAGAATACTAGTTCAAAAGAAATGCCAGAGAAAGGCACAAAAGCCAAAGGAAACCCATATGGAGATTCTCCAAGGGCAACACTGACTCTGTGATAGAAAAACAAATACATCAAATGCCTCAATGAAGCCAAGATTAGCCTGAGGAAGGAAAGGTGTGTGAACCTATCAGTTCCTGTAACATGGCTCAGAGAAAAGTGGGAAAACAAACGAGGCAGTGACTCAACAGGGACAGCTTCAGACCGGAATGAGACTCCCAGACGCTTCCAATTGTGTTAGGGACCTGGGGCAGGTAGACACTGGGCTCATATGCCAGAGCCTGGTCCCTGCAGACCCTCAGCGTGGGCCTGACTCAGGCGTCCTTAAAGTGTATGCAAAATAAGTACACTGTAGAGGAGTGACTATAGTAAAATCTAGTTTTGTGCACCATTGTAAGTACTATAAGCCTGTGTGTGTTTGTACAGGGGAAGGTGCCAGCAGATATAACCCAGCCTGTTAACACTGGCTGAGGGTGAAGTGAGGTGAGGGGCAGGGAGAGCAGCAGGATTAAGAGAGAGGGGGAACAAATGAGGGGAAGAAAAGATTTCACCAGATTTAATAGGCGGTAGAGGATTGCATAGCACAAGAAACAGTAAAAAAAACAACACATACACTATTTGGTCTCTGCTATCACTGTAAACATGTAAATCTTGGTTAAGTATATGAGAACTAATTGGAAGGTAACACAGATATAGGTTAGATTGATGACAAGATACAGCCAACTTTGATATTGGATTTTGGTTGTTATTCCAATGCTCTTTGGAACACAAGTAAGATTCAAAATATCATTAAGAGCATTGAATGACAGAAACAAAAATCAGATATTTCAGTCATTCTCAAGGCTAAAGATATTTAGGTGGTGGGAGGGGGAAAGAGCATGAAGTAAAAGTAGCCCACTACTGGCTTGAGCAACCCTTCTTAAGGTAGGAGTAGACTGAGGTTAGTAGGTGTAGACTGAGGTTAGTAGGTGTAGACTGAGGTTAGTAGGTGTAGAATCAGGTTAGCGAGGTCTTGACCAGAAGCAGGAAAGGAGACAACTAAGGTACAATGTATCCTGGCCGTCAAACAAAACATCCCACCAGCCTGTGGACATGAGCATATGGAGAGAAGTGCTATCTAACTTGTGCTATTCAATCCAAACTCTGCCATGTGACTTATTTCATAAAGTGTGCAAGTAAGATTGTTCTACAACATCTCCTGATGGTCATTAAGGGAGAAGAGAGAACATTTCTTAAAACCCTGAGCCAGAAATAATAACTGCTGTATATATAATATCTCATTTAATCTTCAACCCTCAAAGAGTCAGACTTAAAAGACGGCTAAGATTTGCATATCATCACAAGATGAGGTTGAATCAAGCTGTTCTTAACTTCAAATTCACCATGCCTACTACTTGTTCACAGAAGACTCTCAACTATTCTATTGTGCTCCTTCCCAGGTGGATGCTGAAGAATGGAGACACTCACATGTGAAACCAGACAGCTTTTGTAAGCTGCAGTAACTGAAACCCTTTAGAAGTTTAGAGGAATGCCAACATGCATCCAATTCTTCATTAAGTAATGATGCAAGAGAAGCCCAGTGTAAGATGCCAGGTTCTACAGATGACCATGCAAGTGTAAGGTGTGCCTGCAAAGATCCCGGTTGACATATGTTCAACAGAGAGTGAGATAAGTCTAGACAGGAATCAAATACTGTACCTGTCCTGGCCCTGCTATTTTATAACAGTAAACTGAGCCCTTCTGGTACAGGCACATCCATCTATGATAAAAGGAAGTTGAACACGCATGTTCTCATGCTGGTCCTCTTTGGTATCTCTTCCAGGAGGCACTACTCTTGCTGAAAGCTGGGGCTGCCTCACTAAATCCGCTGGGAGAGAGTCTTTCCTGGATGTCTGGTTCAAATCATGCCCTATGAGCTTCTTTTCCTTTTTAAAACCGAGCCCTGGAAAACAGTATCAAGATATCTAGATATCTCATCATTGCGGAATACAGAGTCAGCTCCTCCTCTTCCCTATTCAGAGATGGCTTTATAGCACAGGTGTCTCTCCAAGTGCCCAGAACTTGGACACCCTGACCTGGAGGGAGAACATTCACAAAGGTGAGGAGGGCAGTGCCTAGGTTTTATGATCTCTCCAGAGACCTCAGGTGTGACAAAGCCAGGGAGACCAGACTAAGGACCCACCCAATCATTTGACTGGATACATGATATGTCACCTTTTCTCTGATGAAATGCAGATGGCTGGGCTCTTCTTTGAGGACTCTGATCCTTGGGACTTGCCTAACTCTTTATATCAAGAACTTCCCATTGGAACATCAAAATCATTTAAATCTCCACTTGCAAATAAGCCACAGCACCCTGTGTTTGAATGCACAGAAAGCTTCATAAGTTCCGTTTTGTGTCTTCTGCACTTGGTGCCTGGCTTAGAATGGAACAGAATGCCTACCATACGGCAGGAGGAACACTTGGCTTGTGTGAGCAGATAAATGACTATGATAAAAGCCTCTGCACTCCATCTAGACGTCGTGGTGTAGCGAGGTCAGGACCTTGGCCACTTGTGTTTTGGAAACAGTTTTCAGGTGATAAAGGACATTGCTATACCGATACCTTTGCTTGGTAACTTTAGAAATCACCTCAGCAGGCTTTGGCAGGAAAACTACGGCACTGCCAAATGTCTTAACTCTTACAAATGCTTTTGAATGACTGTAAAAAAAAATCACTCTAAAAGTAAAACAGTATGATATGTAATAGAGCAAATTGTGTGACAGAACAAAATTTACACTGTAAACAAAAGAGCAGAAGGAATATTTCTTTAGGAATATACCTATGTAATGCATTTTTTTGGCAGTAAAATATATAACATTGAGAAAATGTAAACAATAAATAAAACGAGGGGTAAAAATTCAAATCACCCATAATCTTATCACCCAGAGATGACATTAACAGATTAGTGGATACCATATTAGCCAATGCGAATGTACCATCACCACCACCACAGTAACACTGGGATCATTGTACAGTTTTATTTTATGCTGTCGCTGAACTAAAACTCCCAGTAATGAGACAGGTTTTCTCTTTGCTTGTCAAGGCAGACTGAAGTTCTTTGCAAACATCTAGTCCCTGAAACCCTAGAGAATAGCAATGCACCAATGGCTGTGGACCAGTATTAAGGGGAGAGGGAAGTGGAATCTTAGAAAGAGTTCGAACCAATCCAACCTGAACTTCAGACACTAGGCCTCTGACTAAAGACAACCTATATTGCCTGTCTCATTTCCTTCCTTCCTTTTTAAATGGCAGCAACAAGAAAGAAGAAGCGAAGAGGCTCAATTACCTTTCTAGAGTCAAAGAGAATAAAGCTGAATGGAGTAAGGAATAATACATGAGAAAGCCTCTGAATCCCCATGGCTCATTGAAATCAGCTCTTGCTCCTTTGTGTGGAAGGAGAAAAGAGCTGAGGTTTCTCGCTCAGATCTGGGCTGGCTGAGGCACCAACACCTGCCTAGACATCACATTGCCTGCTACCTCTTTGTGCTATCGCTAACAGCCCCAATTCTTCTTCGGATGAAAAAGTAGGTCACAGTCTTTCAGGATTTCAACCAAAGAGTGTCTCACAGAAAATTTCAGCGGGAGTCATCTTCCCTACCATCGGAGGGCTGGCAGCGCCCTGCAATATTTATGAAGTGTTATTACATTATGGTCACTCCCATGCTGCCATACATCTGTCAATGTATGTGGAGCTACCGATCACTGAAATCCATCAAACGAGGACACAACCTCACGTCTTGAAGTCAAATCTCACAGAAGCAATACTCATGAATTCTCCTTATTAAGTTTCAGTCTTTGTATGTAAATGAAAGTATTAAAACAATGAGATACAGATCAAAGTCTTCATTTTGGTCTCTTGCCTCAGATTTAATTTAAAAGTCTTAAATTATGCAGCGAATTGCATCTCTTTATTCTTATGGCTGTTTAAAATGTATTTAATTATCTTCCCTAACATGCAGAGGACTGCCTAGCAGTCCTCTCAAACGAATGCATTCCAGATCGGTTTCGCTGAGTTCTTAAGAATAATTAGGCCCTTCACCATCCATCCTGTGCCTTCAGGGCCTTGCATTGGGTTTCTCTGGGAAGCCGAGTGATTGCCTTGAACGTCTATAGGCTCATTAGGTGCTCATTAGTGGTCCAGAGGACATCCATCTTCAGCAAGTCTCCAGACAGAGTGATGCCACTCCTCACCGAATGCTTGAGTCTCAGAAAACACTTTTGATCAGCTTCCTGAAATTCAGGTGTAATTGGAAAGCAGCTTCTTGGACAGAGTTTTATGGACTCCTCCTCTCCCCTCTAGGTTGGTCCCTTGATCAACTGTTCTTTTTCCTTAAAGAACCAATGATGCATGAATGCATTGGTGGTAGTGGTGGTGGTGGTGGTATGTGTGTACGTGTGTGTGTTTTCCTCTTGAGTCTCAAATGGAATCAAGGCTGGCTCCTTTACCCTATGACTTCTAATGAAGGTTCTCTCATTAGAATATATTGGAGAGAAGCATAAAAGCAGCAGGAATAGGGTTCCTGACAAGGGACCTTTTATCAACTTCAATAGTTATGTGGTTCTTGGAGTAATCCACCAGGTGAGCCACGCTGTGGGATTTGAAGGCTTTGGTTATGGAGTCACTTTTGTCACTTAGATGTGGCGGCTGGCCTCACATGCTATTTGCAGGAAGGGGTTCTGCTTCTGGCACATGTGAAAATCTGCAAAATTCTGACTTGGGTACATCTTTTTTTACATGGAGATACAAGCTAGCATCTCTGTGCTTAGCCTTTGATTAACTCTGGTCAATAAGAAGTTTTCTTCTTGATTCTGGTTTTAGCAAGGTTTTCATTGATAGTCTTGTTAGAATTAGGACATAGACTAGTAAAGAATAAAGGAGGGGATTTAGGTTTCAGAGCAAGACTTTAATAGCTTGTGGATGTTATTCAAATTATAAGCAAATTATATTCAAAGTTTGGGCTTTGTGACCACTCTGGAAGCCTATCCAAACCCAGACACATTGAATTCCTAACAATCTCTGGGGCACAGTGAGTAGAGATGCTAGAGCTGCAACCAGGAATGGCATGACCCCTACCTTAGTAATTATTTATAATTTATTGGGGGGTAAATATTATTACAATATAATATAGTAAATTAGTTTTTCATTTTGTTTTAAATGGACACAAAATGTTTATGTTCTATTTCATGTGGTGAGTTTGTTTTTATTTAAAACTTGATATAGCAGAGGTCTTAGTTAACCCAAAACATGATTTCCACGAACTGAACTATGTATACTCATGAATGAAAAGTACATGGTTTGAAATCAAAACTTAATGAAATATTTGTTAAAGCACAAATAAACACACACACAAGGCTAACAACTTGGTGGGGCAGGTGACGCCTCAGGTCTCTAATGCACACGAGATGGAATCTACATGGAGGGGTTTGTATGCAAGTCACTGGGGGCAAAGAAAGGAGGGTGGCATCAGCCTCTAGCCCAGCCTAGCCCTACGGACAGACACAAGGCTTATAGGAGAAAGAGAAACCATGAGACACAGGCACAATCATTGGTGCCAAAGTGACAAAATATACCGACGTGGAGAGGTGAGTCTCCTGCCCACTTCTGCATTAATCACACTCTAGTGTCATAGCAGAGGGTAGCAGAGACCTCCTGGTCCCTCTGGCACTGGAGGACCTTCTGCTTTAGGGCATCAGAAGCATGGCATATCTTCCTACTGTTAGGAAGAATAGGCGTGAGGTAAGGGGGCATGTATAAGACATTATATTCAAAGTAAACTGAGGAGCATCAAATTCAAATGAGAAACTGACTCTTAGAGATTTTGAGGAGGACATGGAAACTCTATGTATTGCCAGTGACATATGTCAGGGATTTTTGGTTATTTTTTTCTTCTATATGAAATTTTAAAAATATTATAGCATGATTAAGTTTGGACAGCAAACTCCTTGAGTGCTCCCTTCATATCCCGTGCTTTCCAATATCTTTAAAATAGATCGAACGGGTGCCAGATACACAGTAGCCAATCAATGACGGCATGGTCTTGCACAGAGAGGGGACACCCAAGAGAGGATTTGACTTCTCTCTTGGCTTAAGTAGTTTTTTAACAAACTGATCCCAAGCATGAACCTTTTCAGACAATGAGGGGGAAATCTTGGTTTAGATATGGACTAGTGTCTCAGAATACAGGAGCAGCCATAGACCAGCCAGGCTAGGACACTGATCATTTTACCTCTTCTTTCTATTCCTTGATCTCTGTCACTCCCTGTCCGCAGCCAAGCGTTTCTAGGGAGCCTTACCAACCACATAAAGTTCTTTCCCAGAAAATGGTTCTTTCCACCACAGAAACACCATGGACAGGCAAGATACCATGGAGCCTGGATTTGTGGTATTAGGTAAGTTACTTTTCTGTGCCTCAGCTGGTCATCTATAAAATGACAATGATGATAATCTCTACTCATATAGGGCTGCTGTGAGATCTAAATGTGACAATCAGTGAAAGCATGCACAAACCAGACCACTGTCAGTGCTAAGTGTGGCCTATCTGAATTGTCCTGGTGCCGTATTTCAGTGCTATCCAGCTACTCAGGGACATCCTGCTTCTCTTTATTCTGCACAAATTATCACATGCATCGTCCATGCTTACGTATATAATCCAGAGATGGAATCTAATGAAAACAAAAAAGCTAAAACTGATGAACAAAATAGATCTAGAGACATGGAAGCAAGGGAAAGACTGAGGAATCTCAGAGAGAAAAGTGGAGGGGGGGCTGGGAAGAGATTAACCAAATAATTTATATCCCTATATGCGTAACCGGAGGACACAGACAATAGTGAGGTGAAGCCTGGAAGGGCAGTAGGAGCCAGGTGGAGGGGGTCAATTGGAAACAGGGGGACATCTGCAATACTTTCAAGAATTCAACAAGAAAGATAAATTTAAAAAATAATCTAGAGATCAATAGAGAAACTGAAGTTGTTTCTGCAAGAGGAGCTGGTGAATCATTAGCACAGAATCCTATGGCCAGACATGAGGTCCCCAGGGCCTCCTGAGGTGGGCGCAGGCCTCTGGGCTTGGTATTCTGCACCAGTTGATAAGAGCATCAAGGGGCCCAGTCTGACAGCAAAGGCAGCAGATTTCCTCCCTGCTGTTGTAGCTGTACCCACTCAACTGGAATGACCTGACTTACTTTTTTTTTCCTTTCTTGTGCCCAGAAGGCATGCATTTACATATCTTAGAAGCAGATTCCCCAATCTGTTCCCACTTCACTCAGCCAAGTTTGAGGTGCCCGATCATCTTACAAGGAAAGCAAAGCTGTACAGATAAGAGCCTGGCCTCTGCCCCAGGAGGTGCACTCCATTTGTACAAAGGCTGGAGCTGACCAGGAGTGAGTTCTTGTTTCAGATCTGGTTCTACTGTGTTCTTAGAAATAAAACAGAAACCTGAGCTTGCCTTTCTAATCCTTAGAGACTACTTGCTATTTTGCCCATATCACCTAGATATTGTCCAATAACCCAAGGATGGAAAAAAAAGCACAGAATATCATGCTGCTTCTCTGTGCTTCCCTTCCCGCTGGAAGGTGACCTTGTCAGTCCCAGCTGCCTTGGTTGGCCCCGAAACCAACTGTGATCATCCCATCCCTGTGAGTCCATCAGAGCAGTTGAGCCAACACTTTCTGTTTGGACTTCCACGGGGAATCTGAAATCTGACCTCTTACACAGCGTGGTGTATGAACCCGCAAAGTTCTTGAGGGAAATACTGCAATGAAAATCATTGATAAAATGTCTCAGAGAAGATGAAATGACAACCACAGAAACAATAACCAAAAGCAGAATACAATAAAAATTTAAATAATAACATTAAACATATGTAAATAAAGCCCCAAAAGATGTATATAAACTAAGCCATGATTTCTTGGGGAAAAAATCACTGGCTCTGGAAGGCAGAGGGGAGAGGGGACTCGGTCCTACCTCTTCCAATTGCACCATGAGAGTAACATTGTGCCCTTGCTCTGCTGTCAACTTTCCATCCGCCGTGACGATCCGGAGACCCCGTGGGGCCTTCCCTGGACATTTCTGTGGTTTGGCCGTGTACTGTTCTCTCACGCCGTCCGTGCAGTTATTGGAAACCACCTTCCTATACCTACATGGAGAAGAGCTCAAGTTGTAATCCAGCTCATTATAATTCAGATCACACTCCCAATGTTTTAAACTGAACCTGCTGCCTAGCCCTGAGGGCTATCAATAACTACATTTCATGTTGCTTTGAGGATTATAAAGCACCCAACAGAAAGATGGATCATCATAGCAGCATATTGGACCTATTACTAGCACTTTCATATGCTTCTTTCATTCATTTAGTCAGTCAATAAATCATTTCACTTCGGCGCTGTGGGAAATGCATAGCAGTAGAAGACATGGTCCTTGCCCTCACTAAGTTTATAATCTAGTTGAAGAGATATATGGATAATCTAGGAGATACTCCAAAGGTTATATAATTAAGGGTTAGAATGAGTAATATATATCACATGGGAATTTGCAATTCAGAAAAAGAATAGATTGTTATTGATGACATGGTTTAACATTAGATCTTACAGAGCATGATATAGTAATGGCATAGTTCATAAAGTTGGCTAAATTTGATCATTTCTACTCATCATTTCATGTGGGGTTATACTGGCTAAATCATTGAAACTTCATATTAAGGAGACTTCACTCTGCAGATTGAGCCAATCCTTCCTAAACTTTTGCTTATTTCTTCTTATTTTCGCTTTAATAAAATAATAAATTATCCTATAAGTTTACTCCATACAATTGATCAGAGTCATAATAAATTAAATCTGCAGTTTCAGGATTATTAACCTTTAAGGCTTTGTAGGTTCAGTGTTACCTATTCATCATCTTTTTTGTGTGGTGGTCCACAGTAACCATTTTATGTATTCATATATAGGATGCCCTTCCAAAAATGTATACACATACATTTTTTGATAGCTCAATCGATGCTTCTTTCTTTTCAGATGTAACCCATTGCAATGAAGAATTATTCAAAGTGTGTATCCATTTTGGGGGGACACCCTGTATTTGATTACCCAAGATTAGTGTCTACAATTAGTGGTAGAGCTCAAACTGGAAGCAAAGCCCAAGATCTTCCACTCTTCAAGACCAGGTATGAAGGGCCAGATAGTAAGTGCTTCAGCTTTGTGGGCTATATGATCTTTGTGACAAGCGTTCAACTCTTTGGTTGTAGCATGAAACTGAACATGGAATGAATGCAGCTGGGTTAAAAAACAACAACAACACCTTTATTTACAAAAACTGGCAGTGTGCTGGATTTGGCTCGCCGGCTATTGTTTTCCAATCCCTTCAGAGCTAGCCAAAGTCCTTTCCTCAGGTTCTGAGTCTCAGAATTGACTACCTAAGCCCATGGTTGAGAAAGTCAAATTAAATACTGTGTGAGAAAGTGCTGTGACCACTATGTTTTACCACAAGGTCAATTATTAATCTTTAACTTACCTTGTAAGGTAGTCATATGGGTTAAATGGATTAATGTACACAGAGTACTTAAAACCACCCTGGCAATTAGCAAGTGCTGATGAAATGTTATTTCTATTTAATAATAATAATGTAACCAATTATTTTTATTTAATATTATTATTTGACCTGTTAACAAACTTCATGTCTTCCAAATACCCTTAGGATAAGTCACAAATGCCATAAACTTCTGCCAGAAGCCCTCCACAAGCTAAGTTCATTCTAATTTTCTGGACACGGTCTCCCCCACAGCTCATTCTGCTCCAGACACACCTCCCTTTTCAATCCTATTGAAAGTATTTATTTTCTTTTGCTCTTTCTGCTTCTGTGCCCTCCTGTATGTTTCATCACTATCATGCTTTCAGTTACATCTTATCACCTGTCTTTTCCTGACTGTGATAGTGAAATAGTAAGATGTAAGAAGTTCATATTTCTTTAAAATATATTTTTTTATTGACTTCAGAGAGAATGGGAAAGGGAGATAGAGACAGAAACATTAATGGTGAGAGAGAATCACTGATTGGCTGTCTCCTGCATGCCCCACACTGGGGATCTAGCCTGCAACACGGGCATGTGCCCTGAGCGGGAATTGATCTGTGACCTCCTAGTTCATAGGTCGACTCTCAACTAATGAGCCATGCTGGCTGTCAGAAGTTCATTT
Source organism: Myotis lucifugus (assembly GCF_000147115.1). NCBI lineage: Eukaryota > Metazoa > Chordata > Mammalia > Chiroptera > Vespertilionidae > Myotis > Myotis lucifugus. Next base: position 952,072 of record NW_005871092.1, read on the forward strand.
AAAAAATATATTGATTTTTAGAAACAGAGGAAGGGGGAGGGAGCTTGAGAGAGAAATATTGATGTGAGAGCAGAACACTGGTCAGCCTCCTGCACATCCCCTACTTGGGATGGAGTCCACAACTTGGGCATGTGCCCTACCTGGGAATCAGACCGGCAACCTTTCAGTGCATGGGACAACACCCAATGAACTGAGCCACACTGGCCAGCACAAAGTTCAGATTTAGAAAGTTCTTATTGCACTGTAGTTTAGTCATAGGGATAAATTCTTAACAAGACTTTTCTTACTCATCTTCAAAATATCCCTAATAAGGAAGGTATTCTTACTCCTGATATAGGGATAAAGATGTTAAGATTCAAAGAAGTTAACTCATTTTCTCAAGATGACACAGCCAGGACCCTGGACAATTTGTCTCTGGAACACATCTGCTTTTTACTGCTGCGCTGTACTGATTCTTTAAATGGGGCAAGATCATCCCTCCTCTAAACTCCTTAAGGAATCCTTCTGATTGACTTGATAGGAATCATGTATGCCTTGCAGGACTGTCTTCCTGTCTATGACTGTGAACTTTAAGCTCCTTGAGAGCATCCTTGTGCCCTGCATATGCAAGCCTGATCATCAGGAGGTCCACACTGGGATGTGGCTCCATTTTAAATACTGAAATAGCCCCTCAGGCACCTCACCCACCAACCCAGCTGTGCAGATCCCTCTCTTTTGAATCCCTGATTCTCCTTACAATTCAGCAACTGAAGGGTTCACACCTAGCACAAGTGGCAGCCTCAAACCCCTGCTCCTGCCCTAGCCGGTTTGGCTCAGTGGATGGAGTGTCGGCCTGTGGATTCAAGGATCCCAGGTTCGATTCCGGTCAAGGGCATGTACCTTGGTTGCGGGCACATCCCCAGTTGTGGGGTGTGCAGGAGGCAGCTGATCGATGTTTCTCTCTCATTGATGTTTCTAACTCTCTATCCCTCTCCCTTCCTCTCTGTAAAAAATCAATAAAATATATTAAAAAAAAAACAAACCCGCTCCTTCACCGAGATCTCTACTCCTTGGATACTGGAGCATAGTGGCATTCTGGTACCAGCAATGGTAGCAAAAAAATAACTGTCAAAGTCACATAGTGAATATGGCATCCCACTGAATTTAACTGTGCGTCGGTAACTCCCTGTTTGTGAGGTGAGGCACTACTAGGCAAATGGAAGGCAGATTACAATTTAATCACTTAGCATCCAAGCACACCTGTGACGGTCTTGGCGAGCAGCTATAGAGGCATGGGCTCACCATCGCCACTGTCATCATCATCTAGGGAACATTCCTTTTGTTTGTCTGGGCTCTGCCCCATCATTGCCTCAGGCTTTCCTGAATCCTGTAGCAACAGGAGTTCTGCTTAAATCCAAAGCACGGATCCTTCCCCCTGGGATTCTGCCACAGAGAAGGCTTGGTAATTTTTTTAAACGCTCATTAAAAACCATTCTGAAACTATTTCATTTCCTGGATGAAAATGGAATCGCATTAGCCCGACCAGACCTGTCCTGGAAATTTAGAAGAAAATTGTGCATAAATACACAGTTAATTTACTCAAGTAAGCACACACCTGCTTTTTGCAATACAGAATGCTCCTATTTTCATACCCGCAGCTGTCCCTGGGTCTGAGTTACATAAATGAATAATGCATTTAATATGTTATTAAATGGGGCTGCTGCCTCCACAATAACAAGGCAACTTATGATTATGTTGGCCCTAAGCTCTGAATATTGCTGGGATGCATTTAGTGGATAAAGCACTCTTCAATCTACCAAGAAGAAAAGCGATCTCTAATGGCAGGGGAGTCTGTACAATTACTGGAAAGGAAACATTCTGCAAGTGTGCCTTTGATATTACCGACCACTCATCAGTAGATAGTGTCTTATTACCCCAACAACCCCGATCCAACTATTCTCTTCTTATCTTGATACTCCTGTCACCTTTTCCTTTTTACCTCTACCTTCTTTGATTCTGCTTCTGTTATTTCTGCCAGTTTTAAAAAAAAGATGAAGGCCATCATTTCTCTTTGTGAGAATAAAACTGTTATTTTATTATTTAGCAGGCTTTTTTTAATCTTGCGATTTGGGGTGGAATACAGATGTTTATGACTATTCAGTCTATGCTGAGGTGACAATATAGTCATGCTCAGCCCATAGAAATCCTGTCCGCTCTTTAGGGATCACTGGGAGGAACTTTTAAAATAAAATGAATGATGCCCTGGCTGGTGTGGCTCAGTTGGTTGAGCATCATTCCATGCACCTAAAGGTCACTGGTTCCCACATGCCTGGGATGCAGCTCAATCCTCAGTGTGGGGCATGCAGGAGGCAGCAGAACATTGTTTCTCTCCTCCCTTCCTCTCTCTAAAATCAATAAGAACATATTTTTTAAAAACAATAAAATAAGAGAATGTCAAGAGAACTCCTCCAGGAATTGGGATTTAACTGAGAATTCTGGGTATCTAATGTGTTTTGTTTTTAAGTCCCCCTCATGATTCTAGTATGCATACAGATTACAAATCACTACCCAGGTGGTTAAAATGTAGGATCAAATTGCCTGAGTTAAAATTCAGGCTCTTATATAGCATATAAACTCGGGCAATTTACACAATCTCTCTCCAATATAAAATAGGGGAAAATTACAGGATTTTTTCATGCATCTCCTGGGAGGACTAAGTGAGATTATGAATTCAATAGGGCTGAGGATAGAGTCTGGCACACTGTAAGAACTTAACAAATATTAAAATATCAAAAGTTAGTGAAAATCATTAGTATTTACATAATTAAACATTAACTTGTTATTATCCAGCAAATTCCCTAAAAATGGAAACTATACTTCAAATAGAAGCTATGCTATTATCGCCAAGATTATATCAAGATCAAATATGTCCATGTCAATTCTTTTCTTAAAATCATTCAAAACTTACTGTGGGCTTATTCATGAAGGGTACAGTTCAGGTCTCAAGTAGAGGTCTACGATCTGGCCCTAATGTAATTTTCTAGCTTAAGCCCTCCCACTGTCCACGGCATTTCCCCAGCTCTGGCAAGCTGATGTCTACAAGCCTTCTTTTGCTTGTTCTGTTCATTCTGCCTAGAATGCTCTTTCCTCCTGTCAGGCTCCAATTCATTCTGTAAAAATCACCTTAGAAGTCACACCTTTCTGTAGAGTTGTCTCTTCCCTTTTCCACAATAGTTACCCCAAGCAGTGACCAGTGCAGAGCTAGAACTCTAGGTCTTCTTGTAGTCGAGGCTGGTCTTATTGACCCTGAAGCTGGGGAGTCCTCATTTGTGCTCATGAGAAGAATTTAAATAGTTTACTTTTTTGGGATTGTATGTACTATATGCCTTTGTTTTCAAGGGAAAACTTCATTGTTATAATAACACTTGACTTAATGCAACAAGAAATAGAATAAGCCTTGGGGCGATAAACGGGGGCTAGTTCTGGATACAGTGTAGGGATAAGACTTAAAATCTTCTTAGACCTCGTATGCTCATATTTAACAATGATCTTGTGAAGTAGACAGAACATCAACATTCAGAAAGAATTGGGTTCCATGGCTGACTAAGCAGGTTGTTCCTCTTAAACTAAGTTAAGTGGACCTTGGAATTAGGGGACTGTCATAAGGCAGTCCTAGAGGGATGGAGGAAAACTTTTCTTGCAAGAAGCAGGATGGAAGTACATGTCATTTCATTTCAACAATAAATGGAAAGTGACTTTGTTTTAAATGCCAACTTGATGAAATGGGGCATATGGCAATACTGAACGAAATGACTTAAAATTGAGAATCATGAGAATGACTCATGGAATCCACTAACTAAGTCAACTAGTTGTACAACCAATTTATATAAAGAACTTTTCCCTTCTTTTGAGCACCTGCAATCCAAGGAATCCTGATAATCATTTCAAATTGCCCATGGACATGGCAGAGCCGGAGGGGATCTCAGGCCATCCAACACAACCTCTTCATTTTGCACAAAATGGAAAGCAAGTACAGTTTAGAGAGGTTCCCAAGGTCACACGGGTGACTAGTAGCAGTTCTGGGCCTCTGGATGGAGACTGGTGTTCTCTTACCACTATGCCTTGCCACCTGGCTGAGAATTGGTAACACCACTAAGTGGACAAGAACTATGTGAGAAACAAGCTCTCCGCATACAGTGACTTCACCTTCTTCATTTCCCAACCCCATACTATCCATGAACACAACATCTAAGAAAGGCACTCGGAAGCATCAACTTGGTAGCAACAATGAGCGAGTCTCTGCTGGGAGACTGCACCATGCTTTGCTAGAAAACAGCTCTGTAAGCCCCTGTAGTGTCGAGTCTGTAAATAATGCAAGCGATGTCCTTTCTGTGGACTTCAAACACATGCACCACTTTGAGGACCAGTTATTCTCCATGATACACACTGAGGAGATCAAACTGAACATGAAGTCCCCACCAAGCACAGAAATGTGGTCACCTGGGTAAAAGCCACAGTTCCCCAAAGACCCTGGAAATAGCAACTCCACCCTTTACCCTCATACCCTCCATTAGCCTGCAATGGCAGGGGAGCCAGAGTCTAAGTATTTCCATGGCTTATATAGGGAGAAAAATGTTTATAGAAAGCACTTAAAAGTATTCCAAATGTATATTGATAGTATGAAGATTGCTATTTTGCTAGAATTTATGTATGTATATAAATATGTTTTTTCTGGACCCACTAAATTAATGCTATTTTCCAATCATTTTTAAGCTTCCTGAGTAAATATCCCTGTTGTATATTGAGAAACTAATCATCAGGAACAATAAAAGCTTTCATTTTACATTCGTCCAGGAGGAATTCACAGCTCGTCGAAAGAAACTCCACAGGCAGAAATGTCTATGCACACCTTTTTTTTTTCAACACATCTAGAAATATCTCTAGCTTAAAAGCAAGAACATAATCTCTCCCTTGAGAAGATTATATTGGTTTCTTAGAATAAACCAGACCAACACCCACTTTATATTTACAGAAATTTTTATGGTTGGCATGAAACAAGTAACGTCCTAGTTAATTTAGCAGCTTAAATTTGCAGCACATCCCCTGGATCCCGCACAGTAGAAACAAGATATAACCACATATGAGTACAACTAAATGAGCTTGTGCTTGTGTATGTACAGACTGAGATATATACAGACTCTGATAGAGAAACAGAGAGAAATGATTTGGGGGTTATTTCATGTAAGAAAATATACAAATGAATACGGGTTTCATGTTTTACAGATGAGACAAAGGAGACTTAGATTAAACACGTCTTAGATCTCAGTATTAAGTATTAAATAAATGTCTGAACTATAGATACACAATAAAACAAACCCCCCTTTTTCCTTTACTGCAGAGGAGCCTTTAGCTGATGACTATTGGTGATGGCATCGGCATATTGTAAAGTGACTACTGTCTGCTAGGCATTTTGCTATATGTTCATAATATCTCTATATATAAAAGCCAAAGATGCAAAGTGTCCCCTTGGGAGTTCAACCAACAGGAAGTTTAATCTCTCGCTATGACATGCCCTGACCACCATGGGGTGGCGTGGAATGAAGTAAGGCCCCAGCTGGGAGCCAGCAGCTGGGGAAGGGAGGCCCTGGCCAGCAGCTGGCAGCCACTAGGGACCCTACCTGTGCGTGAATTTCGTGCACTGGGCCTTCTGTAGTATTATATTTATCCCAACAGCAAATGGAAACATTTTATAGACTAGGAAACTAAACTCAAAGAAAGGAAGACATATGCTAAGAATGGTAAATGGCAGAGGTTGTACTAAAATCCTTTTTTGGCCCAGCTAGTGTTGCTCAGTTGTTGAACGTCAACTTATGAACCAGGAAGTCACAGTTCCATTCCAGGTCAGGGTACATGCCCAGGTTGTGGGCTCAATCCCCAGTGTGGGGCATGCAGGAGGCAGGAGATAAATGATTCTCTCTCATCATTGATGTTTCTCTCTCTCTCTATTCCTCTCTGAAATAAATGAAAATATATTTTTAAAAATAACGTATGTTTAATGCTAAAATAGCTGTTTTTCACCAAATAAAACATCCCCCATTATATTTCATTCTCCATCCATAACAAGCTTAAGCTCCAGCACCAGCCTCTTTGCTTTCCACGGAATGGCTAATGGAAGGTGTGAGGGTAAAGGGTGAATGAACAGAGGCAGGGAGCTTACAGTGGAGAACACAGCCGGACTCTGCTCACACACTTTTCCATGGACCAAGGACTAAGGACTTGTGGCCACAGCCACCTGGAGGGACATTCTGCACCCATTTCAGCTCTTATTCCAACTATCTCTTCTCAGTCCTAGCCAAGAACTAAAACAAAACCTGCACAATTATTCTGCACAGTGAAGCTGATAAATATTTTGGCATCTCCTCAAGATAGCATTTCTATGGAGCATGATATTAGCCGATGCTAGAATGTTTCCATCACGGTGAAGTGAGTGAATCTGAGAACACTGCTATATATACAGGGTAATAAGCTGACTGTGAAAGTGAACGGAGCCATTTATAAAGTGGGGCATTTAAAAAAGAATAAAAGGAAAAGGAAGGTTTACCTGCATGCTTTCAGCTAAACTGTAAAATAGGTGATGTTGGGAGGTTTGCTTGTTTAGCTTGACTGGCAAGAAATGATTGTTTACTAGACCCATTCAATTCAAACTCTGACTGCATGACCACAGCTGTGCTCTGCTGTAGGAGACAGGGTGAGAAAGTGAGGTGTCTGGGGAGCAACATTTATGGAAGGTCCACGCTCAGGCTTACCTTGCACCTGTGATGCCCTGTGCTTCATCCCTGCCCAAAGCTAATACAGATTCTGTACTGACTGAGCAGGCAATGCCCACAGATGGGTTAAAACTGGCATTGTAGCAACTTGGGGTACATGATGGCTCCTTAATTCTATAGGCATGGTGGCCCTTTCACCAGGTAGTCTCTTGGTTTCTTTTGTCTGAAATGACCTTCCTCACCTTGTTAATGTGGGAAATGCTCCTCACCCTTCCTCTCAGCTTTGCCTTACAGAATCTATGGGCATTTATATTTTAAAGGAGAATGACAGTTAGTACAAATGAATCTCTGTTGTGTGGGACTCCAAGGAGGTTTGCAAGCAGGAAGCTAGTATTTTAGCCCATATGGGGCAGATATCTGGCAAAGCCTGGATACAAAGGTCCAAGAAAGAACCAGGCACTTGGGTGGAATTTGCTTTACAAATCAGCAGAAACACCTCCAATTGCCAAAAGAAACTAATTATTGCTGTATGCTTTAAACAACAATCATGAAGGTATGAGGATATTAATTGCAGCATTGTTTATAGACGAAAATAGGAAATGAGCAAAATGTCCAAAAAGAGGATGCCTTAGAATTCCAGGTGCTTTAATAGCATGGAATTAAACGTACTTAGAGAAGGCAACCTTACATAATCCAACTTGAAAAGATGTTGAAGATATGTTTTTGAATGAAAAGTGGGGGGGGGGAAACAATATACCTAGTAGGACATCACATATAAAAACAACCTCCCCAATTAATTTCATATATTTTTCCTTGGCATAATTATCCACTGGCAAATGAAAAGTGTGTGATATCACACATGGCAATCAGATCACAATTGTGTGGAAAAGGGGGCAGGATTGGAGTGATGATCTAAATGGACTTTTTAAACATAGAACCTGTGTATACATTTCTTTTGTAATTAAATATTTTCAATGAAAAGCTAAGTGCTTAATGACAGCACTGTAGCGACTATAACATTAAATACTGAACCTGTGTTTAGATGCCAATGAATCAACACACAGCCAAGTGACATCTCAGGTGAGGGGCTGGAGTGACAGTATGAAAGGCAGAAAATTCCTTTCCAATTTCATCCACATTTTACCTCTTGCCAATTCTTGCAAAATGCAGTATGTTTAGACAACACACTGACCACTGAGGTTACTACTGTCTCTCTCTCTCTCTCTCTCTCTCTCTCTCTCTCTCTCTCTCACACACACACACACACACACACACACACACACACACACACACATCCTCCTCCATCCCAGCCACACACACACACACACTAGCCCATTGAGCCCTCTGTGGGTGGTCACTCCACCTGTGAGCATCTTACTCTTAACAGCAGGGATTTATAAGACCTGCTGATGGCTGGTATTTATCACATGCTCTCTTTACACAAGCTCACTCACTGAGACTGGTGCCTTTTTGCACAATGTTTGCCTGGAATAGATGAAGGCAGTAGATGAGGTAACTTAAAAATCCTTTAGGATCAGATGCTATCATGTAAAACCCACTGACATGAACCAACCTCTGAGAGTGAAGGCCGAGCCCTGGGAGTAAAGCTTGTCATTCTGTGCTTAATAAACATAACTGCATTGATGAAAACTAATGCACTTGGACGCTGATCACTGAATCACACTTTTAAATTTAATTTTATAGGGAATAGATGAACAATGCCATTGAATAATTTATGCATCTGTGACATTTCATTTTACATATGGTAAGTCAGAATTTATTTGGATTTCAAATACTGATTTGCCTAAGGATTGGTGAAACCTATTTAGAGGTAGCTTTAAAATATGTGTGTGTGTGTGTGTGTGTGTGTGTGTGTGTGTGTGTGTGTTCATTCTGCCTATTGAGTAGCATCTGGAACAATTTAGAATCCTCTATACTTCAGCCTCTTCTCATCAATACCAGAGAGAGAGTAACATAACTTCCTTGACTGATTGAAGTAGTGAAAAGAAATCGATTCTGAAATTAGCTGTAGGGGTTTCCGATGCCCTTCACAAGGTCTAAACATGCCGGTACATACAAGCAATATAAGTTTAAAGTATGTGTTTAATGTTATAAACTTAGTTATAACATTAAGTTTATCTATTCCATCAGCCCTTTTCAAGTGTTCCCTGTTAGGTCCGAGAAAGCCCAGGATCAGATACATACAGACATGGGATGAGACAATGGACTTCCTCTGGAATTTCTCACAGATCTGGAATTTCTCACAGGTCAACGTGCCAGACACAGATACCTGCTTCTCCCTGAATTCACAGCGATCCCCACACAGATACTGACCCATTCCTGAATGTGCCGCCCACCCCCTGCGGCTGAGACTCCATCAGTTGAATGTGTGATGATCCCTGCTGCGGACACTTCCTCAGTTCAGGCCCCCGCCCTCACCAAACACCTGAATAAAGAGATGTCCCTCCCTCCCTGGAGGCGCGAAATTCACTGGCCCCACCTTTTGGGCCAGGGGGTCTCGCCCGAGAACGCAAATAAACTTCTCCTTTTTCTTTCTGATTCACTCGATTCTCTTTGTTTTCCTCGCCGCCGCTTTTCTGGGCCACCTAACATTTCCCAAGCTTTAGATGCTGATGATCTCACTGACCCATTGCTGAGAAAATGATATTTGTATTTTTCTTAGATTTTGTGTCATGGATCAAAGAAATCACAATTTATTCCTTCATTCAAAGGTTCTAGGAATCCATGACATCAGAGAAAATTATATTTGAGGTATTCATCCATGTTTTTTCCCTTCCTGTTGAAGAGCAGTATATATTATTTTGGAAATATTTTTAAATTACATATAAAAATATAAAATTTTCAACTAAAGGTACATGCATAAGAGAAAACCCGCAAGTCCCCACTCCTGTATGTAGCTGGCATGAGAAGTGAGGAGTTGTCAAGTAGAACTGGCCTGCTGGTAAGATGCCTACACCTTACTCTCTCCTCCCTCCCATTTCCTCTCCCTCCCTTCTTCCCTTTCCCTCTTTTTAGTTTTTTAATGTCAAATTTTAAAATATGCACAAATGATAGAATATAGTATAATAAATCCCCATGTCTCTATTAACATCTTCAAATATTACCAGTATCTTTTCCTTTTTAACAATTTATAGGAAATCTCACACATTATGTATCTGTAAAAGATAAGGTAGATTTATTTATTTATTTTGGCCTAACCAAAATACAATCATCATAGCTAAATACATAACTATAACATATTGTTAATATAACATCATAAATATAAATATTTAGATTTAGATATAACCTGTGATGGTTAATTTCATTTGTCAACTGGAATAGGCCACGGGGTGCCCAGATATTTGGTCAAACATTATTCTAGGTGTTTCTGCCAAGGTGGTTTTGAGTGAGATTCACATGTAAATCAGTACATTGCATAAAGCAGACTGCCTTCTCCAATGTGGGTGGGCCTCATCCAATCTATTGAAGGTCTGAAGGGAACAAAGAAGCTGACCCTCCCCTAAGTAAGAAAGAATTCTTCCTTTCTGGTATCCTTCCCCTAAACATCAGCGCTTTTCCTGCCTTCACACTCAGATGAAAGCAGCGGTCTTCCTGGGTTTCAAGTCTGCTGGCCTTCAGTTAAAGTACACAGTCAGCTCTCCTGGTTCTCTTGCTTTCCGACTAGGACTGCAAGCATACATCAGTTATCCAACGTGCCATGCACCCTGCAAATCTTGGGATTTGGACTGGCCCACCTCCATAAATATGTGATCCAATCCCTCATAAAAATAAATTCTCTATCCTTTTAGCTAGCTAGCTAGGTAGCTATCCTATATAATAAAAGCCTAATATGCAAATCGACTGAACTGTGGAACGACTGGTTGCTATGATGTGCACTGACCACCAGGGGGCAGACGCTCAACGCAGGAGCTGCCTCCAATCTACAGGCCCCAGGCCAGCCAAGGTGGGTGCCAGCGGGAGGGGGCCCCCAATCGCCCCACCAGTCGCCCCACAGATCGACCCTGATTGCCGGCAAGGCCTAGGGACCCTACCCGTGCAGGAATTTCGTGCACTGGGCCTCTAGTCTGATATAAAAACATACCCCTGGAAAACCCTGACTAATACATCACCTAATCACAAGGCCATACTCAAATTCCCCCAAATTGCTAAAATATGTCTTTGTACAGATTGAATTAGCACCCAAATATATCACATGCACTATTTTTAAGTCTATAAACATCAGTTACATTTGTGGAAAAGTCATGGATTATTTTCCCTTTTATGAAATTTCTTAAATAATACTGGATAAACTCCACAACACAGAACATCAAACCCAAAACTTAGAATCTGATTCCAGACTTATAAGGATCCGTGCCAAGAAGGGACACGTGCCAAGAAGGGACACGGAAAAACCCTTTCCTGCTAATATACTCTTGAAAAGTCAATGAACTTCTTTTCTGACTATAGGTCCCACATCTACAATGTAGGAAATGCAGATATAAAATAGTTATTCAGCCTTCCTCACAGGGATGCAGGGTGGGTAAAATGTAGTCTTTATTGAGGAGTTCTGAGATAAAGTATTAAAAAATGAAGCAATTTACATATTATCACCATCATCTTAGAACTTGTTTTACTTCTTTATTTACAACTGGGGTTTTATTCTCAGATGAAATGTGTGGTATTAATGCAAATCTGTGCTTCATTACTAAAATGAACGAAAGCAAATAAATTGTGCTGTAATGAAATAGGCCTGGTTTTTGATCAGAAGTAATTCTGTACCTTTAACACATGCTGAAAAGCAGCAAAGGTGGACCTCTCAAGGTCACTGCTCCAGACACTCACCCAGTACTGTTGAGATAACTCTGTCCCAGGCTGCAATCCTTGGACAGAGAGGATGGATTGAACCAAAACGCTGGCAGGCACTGACCATTGCTGTGTCGCTCATAACCATAGTCACTGTTGGGGAAAGAGCCAAGAGAAGCCTTTCAGTAGGTGGCAAAATTACTGAGAACGATTTCATGTTAGTCCACAGGCAACTTCAACTCCAGTCACTTAGTCAAGAAAGAGGTATTCACTAAATTCCAAAAATGGAATTTTTTTCCAGGGAATATCTATGTTACCCATGAAGATATCCTACAGAAGCCATTTTCAGAAATGCTGACTTGGAGGCAAGGGGGATGCCTGTGTAGAAATGAAGGCTCAATGACCAATAATTCTTTCTAAAGAAATTATTTATATATATATATATATATATATATATATATATATATATATGATATTTAATTGATTTTAGAGAGGGAGGAAGGGAGAATGAAAAGGAGATAGAAACATCTATGAGAGAAAAGAAAAACATTGATGGGCTGCCTCCTGCACGCCCCATACCGGGAATCGAGCTCACAATGCTGGCATGTCCTTGACCAGGAATCAAACTGGGTGACCTCTTGGTGCATGGGTCGATGTTCTACCACTGAGCCACAATGACTGGGCTCAATGCCCAATAATTCTAAGTAAATACCTTGAAGCTGAGAGAGCAGATACAATTTTCATTAGGAGGATACACAATACCAATCGTGGTTGGTCAGAGAAAGCTATAACTAGTGAACAGGCAGTGGAGGAAGCTCCACCCTCGGTGTAAAGTTTCACTGAAGAGTTTAACACAGCAACATGTGGCATGGTGCTCATTCATGTTGATGTCTTTGGGGTGCTCTTCCAAGACATCTGGATCTACTAAGTAGAGGAGCCAGGTCTGTCTGTGTACAAGCCATATGCTTCAAAGTCACAGCAGGAAAGGAAGTGTCCTTCAGGAGTGTCCTGAGAATTTCCCCAAGGAAAAGTTTTGTCCTGGTCCCAACTGGCAGTACTAGCTAAGTAAGAGGATTTAAAAATCCTCTCTCTAGTTGGAATCAGTCAAAGCCCTTTCTCTCAGCCTCCTCTCATTCTTGCCCCCAGTGGCCTCCGAGTGGCCTAACATCCTAGGCTTCTGGAAGATGAACCCAGGCAGAGGCTGATGACAAAATGCACCTCCACATGCACATACAAATTGCAGGCAGCTACCAGCAAGCACTCATATGAACTGGCCCATCTGTGTGATGGAGGTGAGATGCTGGCGCACAGGAGCTGGGAAGGGAGAATAGGCTCAGCTTAAGGGGCCTGTCACCAGGCAGCTGGCACTTAAAATTCTGCACATACCAGCTGGACTTGGTGCTGGTTCAACACAGCATGGGTAGGAAGCCTTCAGAACTGATGCCCACAGGACACCCAGTGTTCATTTCAGATAATTAGTTTACAACTGCTGGAGAATGACAGGCAAGGTCACCCGGGGGACTGTCCAGGGGACAGCCAAGGCAAGAGGGAACATTCAATGACAACCACCTTTCATTATGCTACAATCAAGTGGGATCAATAACGCTCTAGCTACTGGTAGAAACTCCTAAGGTCATGGTAAGCTTTCCAAAATACTTTCAGAAATTATGCCATTACAAAAATCCCCTTTGGACAGAAAACAACACAATGGCCTCATTCACAATTCATTTCCCACTTCTCAGAATACATATCAGTTTGTGCTAAGAGAAGCAGATTCCAATCTCAAATGAATATAAGAATTGGGCCAAGACTGAGGGGTATGAGAGGTGGGGGAGGGGAGAAACCTGATTGCTTTCCTTCCCCTGTGTTTCTTTTACTCTAGACTAGCTTAAATTTGAAAGAGAAAAACAAAAATGACCGTGACAACAAACGTCTAGCTTATTTTGGCACCTCATGAAAAAGATTCCCAAAGGAAGACATATTTCCAGGAGAAATCAGGGAACCGGGACATCTCCCCTCACGTCTTTCCGGTGGTTTTTATGAGAGCATACATTTGTTCCCTGCACAAGAATGGCTGTTTGATAAGGCTAAAATTCAATTGCAAAGGTGAAATGCTCACTTCCTTTACAAATCCCCTTTGAATACAGTGGATGAAGGAGAAGCATTTTGGCTTCAGAAAGAGGGATGGGATGAATGACTTAAAGTTCCCAGGAACATTTTCCCTGTCAAGGTATTTCAGGGTGTCAATCCTGAAAGTAGGAAAGGGATAAAGTATTTTTGTCATTGGAATCATGTTACAATGACTAATACACAAGTCATGGCTGGGGAGGCCCCTGTAGAATTCATTGTGAGCTCCACTGTAATAAGCTCTTCTGCCCTCTGGCTGAGCCCAGAATAGAGCATTGGTTCTTGCCTTACCTGTCTACCCACAAGTGAGGAACAGCCTTTGGTGATCAGTCTGAGTGCTGGCGGCCAATTTTGCCAGGCCTGCCCAGTGCTATTTATTCAGACATCTCCAGAGGTCTCCCATAAGAGCAGACTTACTTTTTCTAAGATCTGTGATGTGTGTGTACATAATACCTCTCAGATATTTTGATGATCAGAGATGTGACCAGTGATTGCTACAGCTTGAAATAAATTCTTAAAGGAATGACTTTGGTTCTCAAGCAGGTCAAGGTTCAGTCAGTTAACACTGACCTACATAATTAGCAATTGCATTTTCTAAACTCAAAACATAGAAAGAAATATCAAAGAAAAGGAAAAAATAAGGGGGGGGGGAGGAGCAGACAAGGAAATGGAAATAATCAATGGAGTTCCCACCCACTCATTCACAATAATTTTTCAACCTCACCTGAATGCTAAACACTGGCCTAGACCAAAGCAAGGGAACTCCTGGCCTCGTGAGCCAGATTTCTGCTTCCCAAATGTTACAGGAGACTCACACTGGCACTCTTTTACTTAACATCTAATCCTCTCAGGACTTTTCCAGTTTAAATGAACCTACGCCCTGTAAATGGAGACTTGCACCTTTAATGCTAGGATCATGGAGCTGTAGACTGGCAATGCCATCAAATTGAGAAATGCCTTCTATGCTCACGTAAGCAAGAGTCAGCTGAACACCGAAAACTTCCAGGGATAGAAAATTTACTGCCTTTTAAGGCCATCTTTTCACCCCCAGGATCCCTAGGTTCTAGAAAGCTTAATCTTGAGCACACATATGTTTGCTCTCTGAAAAGACACTCCTTGTTTCCATTGTTGCCATCTGAAGCAACTCAGGGTGGTTTGTCCCGAGATCTATCACACAGAGGAAAATAATTACCAGCCGTCTTCGGAATCCTCTTTCAGTCTACAGAAATGCCTGGTTCTTCCATATGCACATGTACAAGTACACCATGATGTCTCCAAAGGTAATTTCATAACAATAGGAGGCTCTATCTAGCTAGGTCACTATTATTTCAAATCACAGCTTTCATTAAGGACCCCGTAAAAAAGCACGGGTTGAACATTCTGGCTTAGAGAACCCCAGTTCCTACACTTGAATGACTAGCTTGCCCCCAGTAAACCCCATGGCTTTTGCTCAGTATCCACTCCACAGAGTTCATAAAGACAAACATAACCGCAATAACGACACCAACAGTTATAACAACAGCTAGGATTTGATACACTGAGGGACTCCTTGGGATAAAGGCATCAGCTCACCAGTCGAAATCGGCCTCTGTGCAGACACAGGGTTCAGACTCCATGGCTCCTGCATACTTTCCTTGCATACATTTCCGCTCTGACTTCCGCTTCTTATATATCCTTTTGGCTCCCATGATGCATGCTTCCCCCTGGAAGGAGACAGGGATCTCAGGTACTTGAGCACAACACTGGGATCTTCCCTGTGCCAGGCAGTCCAGGGAGATGTTCTCAAACCTCAGTGTGATCTGGACTGAGGTGGTCTGCTCTGTGCTGATGGCTTTTTTGTTTTGTTTTGCTTTTGTTTTTTTGTTAATCTTCACCTGAGGATATTTTTCCATTGATTTTTAGAGAGAGTGGAAGGGAGAGGGGGAGACAGAGAGAAACATTGATATGAAAGACACACATCAATTGGTTTCCTCCTGCACGAACCCTCACCAGGGCCAGGGAGCCTGCAACCAAGGTACGTGTTCTTGACTGGACTCGAATCCAGGACCTTTCAGTCTGCGGGCCAACACTCTATCCCCTGAGCCAAACCACTAGGGCTGTCAGCTTTTTCTTTTCAGTGTCAGCAGCCCCAGAATAGAATGTGACTAATAAAGTCAGTCTGAAGAAGTATGGAGGGTGTGTCTAAAAGTGTCCTTCACTCCTGGCACATCCAGCAAAGCTCTCCTTGGCAAGGTGTTAGGCGCAGCGCTGTGAGGGGCACATGGATCATGAAGACTCAGCCCCATAAGTGTATTGCCAACGAATCTGGGATAATTCAGTTCAATTCTCCTATTGGAAAAGATGTATGAAAGTAGAGCATTGCCTAAGAAATATAAAGATCCCTTTTGCCCCAATTTATGCTGCTTCTGCCCACGCAGCTTTTTACACTGATTTTATATCCGTCTATCAGACAAGCGAGAAAACTGAATTCAGTGTTTCTCTACAAAATAAAAGCTTTGAACACACAAAGCTCCTGCCTCCCAAAGGGGAAAATATCAGCCATGTATATGAGTGATAATTTTATTTTTGCATCTCTGAGAGGAGTGGGCGAGTCAGCGGATGCATCTGGCACTGCCAAACACAGCTCCCTCTGTACGTCTGAAGGACCGGAGCTCAGCTACTACAACCTGTCTCTCTTAGAAAACTCACTTTAACTGGCTCCACTCCACACATACATGTAAATATATCACAGTCTAGGCTGGGGGCAAATGATATGTTATTGCCTGAATATGGCGATGGTTTTGCAATGGACCATCCTTTCAGGGCCCTGGATGCCGTCTGGCTTGGGAACTCAAAGGAGAGAGGCTTTCAGACAAGCATTCTGATATGAGCTAAATAGCTGAGGGGCCAGGACGAAGGAAAGGTTCCTATTAACAATTCTGCATTCTTGCACCACGAGTACCCTGGAAGAGGCGAGAATCAGTACCTGATCTCAGGGAGTCACAGGAGTGGGGAGGAAGGACTCTCCTGGCATTGCTCACAGAGCATAAGCTTGTTATTTTATGTCTCTTGTTTGCTTTGCTAGATCAAATTCAAGACCCTTTGCTCACCCCTGCCTCCACCCTGCATCCATATGACATGCTCAGATGAATTAGGTTTAGATGCCCGTGCGGAGTTGGTATTTCATTTTGAGTTGTAAGTCTAAGCCAAGCACATTTGAATTTTATCTCATTATATCCCAGTACAATAAAGACAGAAATTACTTCACAACAAGCTATAAAGTGTAGGGTTTGTTCACTGCTGTGGAACACAAAACACGTAAGAAAGCACAAGAGGAGCATTCTGGCTTAGGGAACCCCAATTCCTCTACTTGAATGACCAGCTTGCCCCAATACTCCCCATGCCTTTCGCTCAGCATCTACCCTCTGCTCTCTCCCTCCTACCTGGCTGTGCAGCTGCCAAGGTCTGTAGTCCTCCTCGGCACACCTTCTATCGAAAATGGACTTGTAGTCCACTTTGACCAGCTGCCATTCAGAGCGGTGGCTGAAGTGTCCGAACACTCTACAGAGTTCATAAAGATAAAGATAATTGCAATAATAAAAATGCCAGTAGTTATAACAACAGCTAGCATTTGCCCAGTGTCTATTATGAACTTAGCAAAATGCTAGTAAGTACATTGCATTGATCATACCACTTAATCCTCAAAACGCATTTATAAAGGGGGTGACTATTATTGGCTCCATTTCACCTATGGGTAACATGAGGCTCAAAGAGTTGTGTTCATTTGTAAAAACCAATGTCAAATCACTAAAGAACTAGTAGATCAGGACGTAGAGTGTGTAGCGTAAAAGATCACTTCTATATATCGTACCAGAGAATGGTTAACAAAAAAATCAATCAATCAACCAACCAACCAATAATGGAGAAAACAATCACAGATACTGCTCTCTACATGGTCTGAGATTGCACTTCTAGGCTGTCTTGCTAATGTACTTGATTTTCATGCTATTTAGTTTCCCACCAGTCGCTAGGGAAAGTGGGTGCAAGGCCAGGTGCTTACAACTGCTTCCTACACTGTGCATTCTACTCTGCTTACTGAAAAGACACAGGAATTTAATGAGGTGTTTGAATCACTAATCGCAGATAAGGATAAAAACCACAAAGCAGCCTTTTTGGTCAGCATCTTTTATCTGTTTTGCAAATATAAAAATTAAATGAAGACAAATTATGGAATACATTGCTAATCTAGCCATGTTTACCATGGCCAAAAGTGTAGCTATTAGGCATATTAAATATTGATTGATTTATTTTCTATCATTAAAAAAAACAAAAAGAAAAGGGGACAGAAAATTTAGAAAATATACCAACTCATCGCTTTGATTTTGACATTGTCATGTCCGACACGATCAACTACTTTAAAACCTTCCCTCTGTTTCCTATGTCCAATTTTCTAGGGAAAGGAAAAGGCGCAGTTTCATATTTTAAATTCAAAGCCAATGTTTTGAACCCCACAGGCAGGCAAGTCATTAATCAAGTCTTTCACAAATTAATGATCATCTCTTTCCAGACAAGAATGAGTGCAAATGCAATTTCCCAAGAACAGATTGTTCTCAGGGTTTCCCTAATATGCCTCACAATTGGGTTAGGTAAAGAGCCAGGGAAAAAGACAAGCCTGCATGGGGTTTTGCTCAAGCTCTGAGTTCTGCCTTAAAGTGAAACCATTCCTTATATGCCCATGTCTTTCTATATATTGAATTTGTTTATTATTAAAGTCTTAAATGCATAGCTTTCTTTTCTACTGCAATGATCTCTTCTAATTCCCCTCAGCCCATGCAGGAGGGGAAGAAATGAGCTAGTTTGCCACCCACCCTCAGTGTGAGACTCCCCATAATTAGTAAAAGCCAGGAAACTGGTGCCCGTACTTTTCTTTACTCTTTACGGGGGAATCATGAAATCACATGTACGGACTTTGCCGGCAACTCCAAACCTAACAGCAGCAAAGCGAACAAACAGCTAAAAAACACGTTTCTGGATGAATATCAAGACGTGTTCCACTTACGTCATGATTAGAGTCTCTTCCCCAGGCTCACCCAGAACCCCATCCACAAAAAGGGGAATAGATGTGAAACTGTATTTGCTCCAAGATCTCCCTTCATCAAAACTCAACCTAATGACAGAAGAAAAAAAAACAACAATTACAGTCCTCAGATCTCCAAAGGAAAAATAAAAATCCTTTCTAAAGAAAGATACTACTAACCAGGAGAGAATCCATTTGAAAAGTGCCTAAGGCATTGTCAAAGTGAGCCTTGAATAAGTGTCCTTAATTACACGAGAAGGTAGAAATACAGTTAGCCCAGCGATTTGGGACCCGAGTGTATTATTACATTAACAAGGGGAGAGCTGCATGAAATGAGAATAATAATGAGTCTTTGATAGAATCCGTTTTTAAATTTGGATATTTTATTAGATCTTAGATCTCAATGTGACTCTCTCCAAAACCTCAGGATACTTTAGTAGCCAGCCTTTCAGGTGATTCTGAAGAGCAATGGCCATAGGGGACCTATTTAGATGGACTTGAGCCAGCCGCCTCCAAGCGATCAGAGCTTTACAGAATCTCTCTTACATCGTTATAAATCCTGGTTGACTCACTGAGTGAATGAATGGGGGCAGAAGGACAGACTCTTGATAGCAAGAGGAGAGAAGTCTGCAACTCTGAGGGCCACGCAGGATGTTTCTTTTGCTCTGCCCTTCCCTATGGATGCCTCCCACCAGGCTAAGCTTCTGTTTCTCTCATTTCTGCAGCTTTCCCTTCGGTCGCCAGAGTAGCTACCAGAGGAGGGAAAATCAGGCTTTTGACTTGGAACAAGCTCGCATGTGGAGAGAGTCACTTTCAAAAACACACATGAAGGGGTCTGTGGGAAACCCCTCTGGAAGTTAGGACTTGCACATCCATCTGCAGAAGACCTACAGCTAGAGTTGCAGAATGTCACCCCCAAACGGGAAACTAAGGAAGTACAATCCGCAACAGTATCCTGATCTCTGTGCAGAACACACATACTAGTAATGAGGAGGCATTATTTGGGAAAGGAGTGAAGCTACTCAGAGATTATACCTGGCGCAGCACTCTACCCACAATTGTGCTAAAAGGATAAGGCACTGGGGAGGGTATTGTCACATTTAAAAACTATAATGTAATTCCTCTCTCAGGGGCAGAGCTCATCCTCCTTCCCTCCTTTCTTCCCTCCCTCCCTCCCTCCCTCCCTCCCACCCTCCCTCCCTTCCTCCCTCCCTCCTCCCCTCCCTATGTCCTTTCCTTCTCCAACAGGCCATGATCTTATTTTAAAAGAGCAAAGGTGTAAATTATGTTCTAGTAGACCTTGACATTTTACAACAAACATGATCACAGTCTGATAGCCGGACTCCTAGCCTTCAGAGTGAGGGACCGCAAGGAGTATGACTCATGGGCAACAGGTGCCTTTACCAGAGATGTCGAATTGGAAGAGACGTGTGCTTCATGGCAACTAAGACTCCACCTTGATCCAGATACAGGACACTGTGCTCTTCTTCAAAGATCTGAAAGAGGAAACCACATCCACATGGACACACATCCATGTCCACACACATCCAGAGTTCCGATAATTCGTCTTCACATGAGGAGAAAAAATAATCCCTCTCCTGATTTAACAAGGTTTCCCCAAATCTTTGGGAAGACACAATAATGAACATTGCTTCACAAGATGGGCTACATGTACCCCTGGAGTTACACAGAATTGTTTTAGGTGCACCACAAAACAAATGTAAAGAATAGTTATGTATTGATGTTTATATTCTGATCTTATTTTGTGGCATGTTCTATTGATTCCCATTGATAATCATGTCAGAATATTGGATAACTCATATTGGGTAACATTCTAAGGTAGAAGAAACCTTAGAGATACTTTAATCTCACATTCTCATGCTTATATACGAGGCCACTAAGGTTGAGAGAGATGTCGAAACTTGCCTACGAGCATGTATGTAGTGACTGATGGAGCTGGAGCTTGCAGCATTACAGTGACCTTCCAGATACAGTTCTTTCAAACTTTCCAAGTATTCTAGAAAAAAGGTGTTCTTGTTCAATTAATAGGTTCTCTGCCAAGTTATAAAGTAGCTCTGATGAAAATGGAATCATCATATTTGGGTACATGTGCCATTGGATCTTTTTCTAAACGCGGAGAAACCAATGTGAAGTCAAATGGAAATACGGTGAAAACAATTTCTAAGTCCTCTCTATATAAGATGCATGCTGGCTTCTGACAGTCACACTGTTAGTATAGCTCTGTCTGTGGTTACACTATAGACATAATATTCTTCCCCTTTACTTCTTTTTTGAAATTTTTAAAATGTTTATTGAATTCATTGGGGTGACACTGGTTAATAAAATTATATAGGTTTCAAATGTACAATTCCATAATAGATCATCTGCATTGTATTGTATGTTCACCACCCCAAGTCAAGTCTCCTTTATTTACTTCTTACGCCCATATGAAGGTATATCCTATCCAAGGACCATAGAAGTAGAGACTTATTTTGCTTTGTTTGGGGTGTTGGAAGGAAAAAAAAGGGATCCTGGCTCTCTAACTATTCTCCAAAGGAAAATTAACCGTGCTCATTGCCTCTAAGATCAAGAGCCCTGAGGTTTTTAGGCAAATTTCTTTCTTGCCCTGCCCTTCTCACAACATGTGAATCCCACTGAGGACTTATTAGAAGCCTGGAATTAGGAAATAGCAATTGGGCCATAGCATGGAGATCTCTGACTAAAATATAAAGCAGAGTTGTTCTCATTGCTCTGTGATTACCTGTGCATTAAATTTCAATTTACGGTGCTAGTTATTGTATGATAATTAAATGTCAGTGGGTTATTAAAACATATTTATTGAAGGGTAACAACCATGCATTAGGCACATATCTTGTTATGATTGCAAAAGCTCATTAAATGCCTGTTTTATAAGCTATGGTATCTAATTTTCATTCAGAAGAAAGAGAGGAAGCATTTAAGCTAAACACATTGGTTTAAAGTGATTCCATTTCTACTTTCCCTAGCATATGCACGGTGATGGTTATTACTCTGTCTTTTGCTCATGAGATTTAAACATCTCAGAACACCACCTGGGTAATTGCTATTTCTATATCACTGGATTGCTCTCTATTCTGACTTCTAGGCATGGGGAATTTATGAAGATAACCTAGCATTAGTTATATAATCTACCTTCTAGGCGCCATGTTCCCTATATGATAAACTTTAGGGTTCTGGTTTTCTTTTATGGGAAAAATTCAGTCAGATCTAATTTGGTTTCACTGTCCCTTATAAACTTTCTTCTATAAAGTCTCTGCAAATGGGTCATTTTTATTGAATGGCAAGAAAAAAATCAAATTGCAAAAAGATTCACTAACCTCAAAGACTTAAGACTAAATAAATGCATTGGCAAGCTGTAGGATTTATAGGTATTTAAATAAGTTATTATGTGTAGGAGAATAAGTTCCCAGAATTGAATCGAGTTGAGCAAATTTAATGTCAGTTAGACTTCAGCAATGTGACCCAGCACGCTTTCTTACCTGCCTCCAAGTGTTCCCTGCATCTGAAGAGACAAACATGCTGATGTCGCTGTCTGACAATTCAGAACCTATGTTACCTAGAAAGAGCACAGAGCCATGAGTGGACGGAACTTTCTGCACAAGCTAACAACGAGCCACATGGGCAGTCTGCTTCACCTGAGATGGACTGAGATTGCAAACATATCTGAGCAGCGTTTTTCAGCATACTTGATTCAGGGTCAATAGTTTAGGTGCAATTCAAAAAATATCTTTAGCTTGCTCATGAAGTTCCTAGCAGAGATATCTAGCTTCTTAAAATAAACACAATTTACAGCAACAAGCAAACCAGGTGAGCTTCTTACCTGACGCCACTATGATGCTGGGAGCTGTCTCTCGGCTGGCAATGATCCCTGATGTGTAGGGATTCTCAGAGACCTTAAGGTGAAGGTGTAGTGAGCAGTAAGGCTGAGAAGAGGAAAAATGAGTGTCATGAAAGCACACAATCTAAATAGTCACTTCAATCTCATGTTCAGAGCATCTATCCAATCATCCAACCATCCCATCTATGCATCCATTCATGTACCCTTTCATTCACCTGTTTTCATTCCACAAATACCTAGTGTCCACTAAGCATAAGATAGCTGCCAAGCTGGTGAGGGAAGGCCTCTTCATTTTAAATTGAACTGACTGCCTTCATTGCCATTTGAGCATTTACCAAAACATTTGAGCATTTTATCTGTAAAAGGCTAGGTATAGCTTATGAAAGAGTTACATTGACTTAAATTTGGTCTTGACTATCATGAAGTGTAGATTTTAAGATCTTTTGATTGGTTAACATAAATAGAAAATATTTTAATACCTTAAGATCAGTACAGATAGAATATGAGATTCTACAGGGTGACAAAATGATGTCCAACTTTTGACCAGGAAGATTTCGAGGAGAAAATGGTGCCTTGGGCAAAGATGGGTAGGTTAGAAATGGGTAGGTAGGTAAGATGTTCAGAATGAAGGACATTTCAGCCCTGAGTAACACCAACCACAAAGAAAAACACACAGAAGATTTGAGTTACAATACAGTATATAGTCATACTAAAGAGGAGAAATAGGACATGACCTCAGGAAAAAAGGTTTGGTGAGGCTGGGAGAGCTGTTAAGAAGTCAGCCGGCATCTCTTAGCCACTCTCCATGTGAGAACTTGGTCTCAGTTGTACAAAAGAAACTGTATGATGTGTGAGACTATCCTAACGTCCGACAGACCATCAACAGGGTATTATCAGAATCAGTATTATTCAATAGGAACGTCATCCTTGTAGGCAAAATGTACAATAACAGCAATTTCAATGAAAATTTAAGAGACTTATTTGTGTCTGAAAATCTCGATCAAATTTTCTGATTAATATATCACCGGTTTTGATAATAAATCTTATACAAGTTTCATTTGGAACAGTTCTTGTACTGAGTTGTCAAAAACTAAGAATTTGTGTCTGAATCCACACTTCTTTTCATCGCTGAGGAAGATTACTTTCTAATCTTATCCACTCGAGTTTTTGGAATCACCAATGTATCTCTGTTATTACTTTGATTCTGCTCTCTAAGTCGCAACCAGCAGATACTCAGAGAGCTGGAGAGGCAGTGATTAAATTTATATCAGATAGGGTAAAATGACAAACTAAAAATGAAACTCAGGAATAAAAGCAACCAAAATACTGGTGAACTAAAACAGTGGACCACAATAGGGTCTTTTTCTTCCACCGACAGAGAGAGTAAACTCTCAAGGAATGACAATAGTAATATATTATCAGTTTTACATGAAAATTTCATGTAAAGCTTTCAAAAAAAAGAAATTTTTTACTTTATAATGTTCCAAAAGAGTAAAGAAGATTCCCCTCTATAAGAAGAAATAATCAGACCCAAACACTTGGCTCCCTTTCATCCAAGAGGAAGACCAGAATGGGTATCGTTATATTGCCAAGGTCCCAGGAACACACTGCACAGCTCTCAGTTGCTAAAACAGGATAAAGCAGAGGTGTCAGACTCTTTGCCATGGAAGTTTTGCTGACAACGGCAGCTTATCAGGATCTCCCTTCTCTGGTCTACAACACTTTATTTTACTAGGCACCATCCTGTACCTCACATACCTCACATATGGTTCTATGCCCCCAAGAGATACACTCTGCAAATAAAGAGAAAATGTCAAGTACTCCACTGCATCATCTGTGAAATCTAGCCTGGAATCAAAAATGAAAGTTTGAAGTAACAAGCAATGCTTTTATGTTAGGAAGTGAACGATACCACTATTTTACTCAGAACAATGCCAGAAGTACCCAGGCTTATCTGTAAACCACATCATCAGAGTCATATGAGCATCTCCGTGGCATTAGAACCGCATCACTCCTTGGGAAATGCGTGGGTAAAAGTGTTGAATGGAGCACCTCTGAACCACCCAACAAGGTGGAACATCCCTGGACAAGGGAGCACCCAGCTTGCAATCTTGAGTGGCCACTTGCCACAAACTTCATCACTCAATGGTCTGGAAGATTGTGAAGCTCAGTTGCCACGGGGCCCATGGTTCCTTTGCTATGGGGACTTGCCATTGCAAAGGAAAGAGTGCATTTCCAAATGACCATATCAGCACAGCCCGTGGCTCTGGCTTTCAGAGCCCAAGAGAAGTTATTTTGAGAAGAAAGGACAGCAGTTCATGCAGTAGCGGCAACATTAGAAATGATCTCTCTGGTGCACTTTTTCTCCGTGTTCACATTTGTAGTACTGGATTGCCCCCAGCTGGTATGAGGAGAATATTCCGTGGCTTTATTTTATTTCTCCCATTTTTTTCAAGGAAGTTAGATAGTCTACATCAATGTTCGATGAAAAACAATGGTAAGTGATTCATCTTCACATGTTTAAACTTAAACGTTTATACCTGGCTGGTTTTGGACATTTGTCAAAGTTAAGTCACTAAAGCTTAATAGAGAGGTTTATTATAATGGCTATTGAGCCACTACAGACTCCTGAAGGACAGAACACAGTTCTCTGATTCTTCTGTTCTTTTTGCCCAGATAGGGGACACTCTGTCCACATCTCTCTTCTTTCCTATCTGCCTTCCTGCCTTCTTTCCCCCCATTAGCACACAAGTACCACATACGTGAGTATCTCTCCAGAGTTATCTCCAATTCAGTGGCATCAAAAAACACAGCTTATCCCAAAGGCACTTCTCTCTTTTTCTTATTCTTTCACATTAGGACAATATAGAACTGTGCACTAAAACGACCATGACCTAGCACCTGACTTACAGGGAATGGAGGGACCAGCATACATGTGTGGATGCTGCCCTTTGATATGTCTCTTCATAGTCACAGGGCATGAACTATCATCAATCAATTCTAGGAGCAGCTGGATCCTTAATCTGTAATCTTTGCAGGGTCAGATACAGAGTTTGAGAGCCTGATGCCAATGAAGGACTCTTTCCCAAGAAAAAGGGCACACAGAATTTTATATCCGATTTCAGAGAGTGCACAAACTCCTGAAGTCCATGGTGGACTTCTAGGTCCCAAATACCTTTCTTTCATCTTATTCTTTTATGTCTTATTTTAGCAAATAAAACTCCTTTGGCCATTGCAAGCATTCAGTAAATATCTGTTGCATTTAACTGATCTGTCTTCCTAGAACTGTGAATGGCCAATGCAGAATTACTAAATGATAGAAGATATTTCCCCACCATGCAATAAATCAACTCAAAAAATGGTTAGATTACTTGAGGATCAAACAACTTCTCATTCCACTTCCTCTTTCCCTGAAACCTCTGTATCAATAACCTTTAGGTCTCATCTTCATGGTACCATTATCCCTGGGGATCCTAATCTGAGGATTGTCCTGAAAACCCAGATCTGAGGTTTCATAAATAATAAGGCAGCAAGTAAATTCCCAAATAATAGCCTCCAAATCCAACACCCCCCCCGCCACACACACACACACACACACACACACACACACACACACACACATTGTTTCTGACTTTGAGCTGGAGCTGGGAATCCATTAGATCTTCAGTAAAGAAGAGGTTCAATGGCAAAGAAGAGCGAGGCCCCTGGACCAACTGGCTGGGTATGGGGCATTCAGCCCCACTCCAACCCACACAACACACACAGTCAAGTGTGCAAAGGAGAGGAAAGCAGAGTCGAGAATCTCCAGGGTAGCTGGCTCCTTAGCTGCAACCGAAAGCGGCCAACTGAATCCATAGAGAAATCATAGTCTCTCTCCATGAAACACTAGGCTTCCCCTGGGGGCTCAAGGATTTGTCACAGGCTCGACTCACATCTTGCCTCCCAGGAGCCAAATCTTGAGGCTTTGGAGGCAGGTAGACCGTGACCTGTAATACCCCATCTAATTGTGCTACCCAGTCTTCAGAGGAAAGAAATCCCAGCTGAGCCCTCCAGGCAATCAGTCTGAAAGTCCTAAAAATACAGCCATAAATTACCCTGGATGTCTTATTTCTATAGAGTACATTTTAGCAGGAACATTCCTTTTGGGGCTGTAATTCTGAACTTGTTCCACATTTCTAACAGCCCTGCTGGAAAATCTCTCTTCTAATCACTAGGCTGTGCTTCTGGTGACACTGTCACTTTCCAAGTACTCACAATTCAAAATCACTTCTTATCTCCAGCAGCTCCCAAGCCGAAAGAAGATTTTTAACCGCCCGGGTCTCCCGTAGCTCAAAGATTTTCTTTCCAATTTTGTGCCTTTGCCAGGTTTTTATAAAATGATTTTGGTCTGTCCTCCCCACCCCCTTTGTCATTTCCCCTCCTTGCCCTGCTGCCTGTTTTCTAAAACCCAGGTTAAAAAGACATTAAACAACAGGGTTAATGAGGGAGGGAGGCCAAAAGACTCCTGGGCACTGTCCATCCCTATCCTACTAGTTCATCTTTACTCTGTCTTAATGAGCCTGCTGATTTTGTCACCTCTGGGGTCAAGGTGAGCCCAGGAGCTTCAGAAGGTGGCATTATAAATCCTTCCCTGTGACTATCAGTGGAAAGGGAGGGCATCCACTAAAGTTCAATCATAAACCTCAACAACACAGTCAATGGAGCCTCTGCTTCAAACAAACACAACGCCTGACACAACACCTGCGTTGAGCACCTACATTACGGCAGGTCTGATTCTTGAGCTGATTCTTGAGCTGATTCTTGGCGTGGCCAAAAAGAGAGCAACAGTTCCTCGGCTTAGGTAGCTCACATGTTAGCAGGGGAACATGGGCAATTACACGTGCTGATTTCAAAGAGCGAGAAGGCTCACACATGAAAAGGAGCTGGGACAAATACAACTTGAGAAAAAGTTTAAGTGTACTCTCTGAACAAAGGTAGTCAATCAAGGATCTGAATTTTAAGAAAAAGCCAGGCCCTAGCTGGTTTGGCTCAGCGGATAGAGCGTCAGCCTGCGAACTGAAGGGTCCCGGGTTCTAGTCTGGTCAAGGGCCCATGCCCGGGTTGCGGGCTTGATCCCCAGTCGGGGGCATGCAGGAGGCAGCCAATCGATGATTCTCTCTCATCATTGATGTTTCTGTCTCTCTTTCTCCCTTCCTCTCTGAAATCAAGAAAAATATATTCAAAAAAATAAGGAATAAAGAAAAAGGCCAGACTAGGAAAAGGGCATTTTGCGAAAAATAATGATAAATTAACAGTCTGAGACATGAATGAGCATGGTAAGTAATGGTAGGGGAACAGGTAAGTTCCTCCCCACCATGGTTTCTGTGTAAGGAAGGAAGGGGAGAGAGGCCTAGGACCAGGCAGGAGAAGTAGCCAGAGGCCAGACCATATGGGACCTTGGAGGGAATACTTGCTAAGGGAAAGTATTTGCATTTCATTTGACCTAAATTAGTCATAAAAGGTTTAAGTAAAAGAGAGACATGATCTGAATGTTTCAAGCTCAAGTTGATCCTACTTACATAAAAATGTAGGAAAGAAAACCCTACCATAAAAGAGAGAGGTTAGTGGCTGCCTAGGGCCAGAGGTGTGGATAGTGATTGCAAAGTGGAACAAATGAATTGGGGGAGGTTATGAAAATGTTCTATCTTGATGTGGTAATGGTTACATGGGTATATAATTTGTCAAGATTCATCAAAGTACACTCTTAGAAGGGTACTTTTTATGTATGTATGTTTTAACTCAATAAAGTTGGATTAAACACACACACACTCACACAGGAGACTGCCAAGTAGAGACAGGAGGAGCAGTTAGGAGCCTGTCACTGTAGGGGGAGTAGAAATCATGATGGCTTCTCTGAGGATGGTCTCAGCATTTAGATTTTGGGGGCAGAGCAATAGGACTTCCTAACACTGGGATGGGGTGGAGCAGGGAACACCTTGCCAAGCGCTTTGTGGAAGAGGCATTTCTAATGGTTCATTTATGACACCAGAGGACCCAGGGAAGCCTCTTCATATGATATGGCTAATTCTCTCATGGTTATTTAATCTCCTTGGGCAAAATATCAGGGTGCTCCAACTTTCCAACTTGCCATAGTTAAACTAGGAAGGTGGCCCTGTTTTTCAAAATGCTGCTGAACTATGCCTCGCATAGAGAAGATATTCAGTAATAACTGCCCCGTTTACTTACTCTGTCACTGGCTTTGTGCACTCTGTAACAACTGGCTCCCCACTCCCTCCGTAAGTTGCCAGTTATAAGGATAGAAGCTGAGTGGGAGGCTGAATTGCAGCCCGCTTTCCTGATGCACAGTGACAACCGTGATATCCTCTGCAACTAATAAGGTCACCCTAAGGCTGCTGGCATCTTCTCGAGTAGGAGACGACCTGCCTACAGCCACAGGAGATGAACCTGCAAAGTGACTGTTCCGACTTCATGGGACACAAAAAGCAAGCTGAGTGTGGATATCTCTAAAGTCAGAATTGTATGATGACTGTGAATACTGATTCATTCATATTCTCTCTCTCTCTCTCTCTCTCTCTCTCTCTCTCTCTCTCTCTCTCTCTCCCCCGCCCCCTCTCTCCAAGCTCTTACTAAAACTAAGAGGTCTTTCCTCCAGCTTAACATACTAGTCTCTCTTTTTTTGTGAATATAAATACAACTTCTGGATTGTTTTAAAGACGTTAGCATTTGATTATACTTTGTTTTGAAAATAATCTCTTCTTCCCCCCCTTCTTCATTCACTCAGTATCCACTCCTGGGTGAGGTATGGGGCAGGCACCAGCATCACTGAGGGGAGTGAAATGTAACCCTGTAATCTTTCATTTATTAGTCTAGTCCCTTTCAAGTAGACCTCACACTCTGTGGAGGCAACACCCATTTTTGATCCCTCTCTCAGACCCCAACATATAATCAAATTATAAAAAAGTTCATGCTGATCTATTTATTCCCCAAATGTTAGATAATTAAGAGCGAGCCATACTTCAAAGTGGGGGTCAGCAAACATTCTTTAAATATTTTTAAAATAATAAATATATTAGGCTTGGTGGACCATAAAGTCCTGATATGACTACTCAATTCAGCCACTGTAGCACACAGGCCATATATACATGAATAAGAATGAAAATTTATTTTAAAAAACAAGTGGTGGGCCATATTTGCCTCACAGACCATTGTTTGCCACTACCAACTTTATATAATGCAGCATAAATGAATGGAACATATCATAAAGAGTTCCAATTAAAATTCACATCAGTAGTTCTTACCCTTATTTGAGGCATAAACTCCTCTGAAAATATGAATAAGCATCTCCTCCAGAAAATACAACTACAAAATTTTGCATTCAGTTCATCTATTCAACAGTAGAATGTATGTCATTTGATCTGTAACAAGTTATTCGTAGGAAATTAAAGGTGTATCTCCCCACCACAGTGGAAGCTATCAGATTCTCCCTTAAACTACAATGTGAGCTCCTCATCAGAATCCGGGGCACAACTGAACATCCTTGGAAGTGAGTAAGAAACTTTCTGCTTTTCTCTGATCTCTTTGTTCCATCTCAAAAGGCAGTCCAGTGACTCTTCTACATGCTGCCTTCATGCCTGTCCCTGTCCCCTTTGGTTCTGCAACTAAGCAAGGAACCCTGGAATCACCTCCCTCTGTTTGTTAACACCTATTCCCAGCCCGCACTGACTGGGACATTCTGCCCCAATATGAAGACTCACCAGTAAGCAGTGCACAGGGTCCCCCCTTAAATCCGTGTCCGGCGCCTGCAGCAAATGCCAGTCTCTGCCTTTGTTATAGGTGATGAACGTCTTCACTTGGTTGTCAATCTTCTTGTTAGCCAAGAACATCCCCTTTATCCCTGCTACCTGGGAAAAATGGACATGGCTGAAAAATACATCGATTTGAGAAGGGATGTCTTTGTTTACTTAAAAGAACAGAGGCAGACTGTTTAATTCAGCAGTGAGCACTTGTCTTGGAGGGAAGAAGGGGTAAGGATGGTAGAAGGAGGGGGTGATGATTAAGTATAATGACTCCCTGAACAGTGAGGCAGAAAGCAACAGACCTGAGCCCCTATGGTATGGGGGGCCTAATGCAACTGTGATAGAGAATTTTTATGGCCCCTAAGGTAGGTTGGTAGTAGCTTGCCGTTGCCTAGAGATAAACTCTGGTGCTTTCAGTTTTGCTATTCAATAAATGATAAATAAATAGAGGCTATTTTATTTTATGTTACCCTCAGCACCCACAGTCTTCAATATGTTATTTCATTTAAATCTTATAACAGTTCTCTTGGGTAATTATCACCTATTCTATGTTACACATGGGGAAACTGAGGCTCATCCAGGTTAAGTGACTTGCCCAAGGTCACACAGCCAAAGGAAACACTGGGTACACAGGCTAGTAAGTGGCTGGGACTTCAACCCACAACTCTATGTCTTCACAGCCCATGCTCTTAAGAACTATCTAAATCATGGTGCTCTCTAGAGCTGTGGGCCATTAAAAGAGGTCAGTGAAAGCTAATGATTCAATTACTATTTTTTCCTGTAAGAGATTGCTCTACTAAGCCACCAAAATACATTGAGCAAAAGAGAACTGCTCTTAAACTTAAGGAAGTAATAATCTCCCTACATTGTTGATTAATCCCTCCTCCATGCCCATAATACTATTGTTCCCACTATAAACAGTACTTATTAATTACTTGGCTTTTAAAATATGACTGCCTTCTCTGTTCTGTAAGTTATGAAAGAGGTAATAATTGGTAAGTTGCCCAAATTGTGCTCTAACAAATCATGAAGGATGCATTATATCTTTGGGTGTTTTTGTGTTTATTAAACACATTCATGCACATTTTGCTCTGCTTGGAATTATGACAACCCAGGAAAACTGGAGGGCAGTGAGGAAAGGGTCTGAGATATGTTATATTGTGCATTCCAACGCTATGCACAGGTGACCTTACTTAACTCTCACAGTAAGCACATGATACAGTTATCATTACTCACATTTTGAGGTTGAGGAAACAAAACTGAGATTAACTGGCTTTCTGTTGCACAGACAGGGATGAAGTGAATAAGCTCACGGGCATATCTGAGCCCATTTCATTTAACTCAGGCCCTTTATATTATCTTATAAAGGTTTTAGGCAGACAAGTACAACAGCATTGATCCTTGCCATGCACCAAGAAGTATGCTCAGTACTTTATATATAAAAAACCTTCGATGTTCACTGCAAACCTGCCACCACAGCTATTATACCCATTCTATGGATGGGGAAACTGAGGTGTAAACAAAAATCAATTGTTTAAGATAACAGAGCTGGGGTTCACTCACACCCGAATTTTCTGACTTCCACTGATCTTCCAACAACTACAGCTCTGAATTTGTCTGTTCAAAGAGGCTGGGTTTCAATCCATAGAGGATCCAGGGCTTGCCTTTGCTTCTGACACATTCAAACCTCATTAGTTTGTACCTGCTGATCTGGCATCTGGGGTAATGTAGAGTTGGGCCAACTTCATACACTTTTGGAAGACAAGTGTGTTAAGCAAGTAAATCCTAGAAATGAGTGCCTGGTGGGAATGCTTTGAACTACTTAGGGCAGCAAGCCTCACTGGGGGCAATCAGCAGCAGCCGGAGCAGTTTCTTGATCCTCCACAGTGTGGGAGCGCTGCACTCCAGGAGCACTGACCTCCCAACAATGGCATGTGAATTACAAATTGCATTTAGTTATTCACTCACCATACCAGCTCCTGAAGGGTGACTCACCAGGGAAACCCACATTGGTTTTGCATATGTTCCAGAGGCTGCTACATATTTCACTACAGCTAAACTGCCAGTTCTTTAAAAATTAAATTTCACATATCAGAATTTTCACAAAGTCGCACTGGTCTTCCCTCATCAGCGAAACCTATACATGAAAAATGGCACTGTCTTACCCATCAGACACGCTAGGATAGGGGTGGGCAAACTTTTTGACTCGAGGGCCACAATGGGTTCTTAAACTGGACCGGAGGGCCGGAACAAAAGCATGGATGGAGTGTTTGTGTGAACTAATATAAATTCAAAGTAAACATCATTACATAAAAGGGTATGGTCTTTTTTTTTTTTTAGTTTTATTCATTTCAAACGGGCTGGATCTGGCCCGCGGGCCGTAGTTTGCCCACGGCTGCTAGGAGGTGACCATAGGTACAGAGGGGATAGAAATATTGCCTCTCCCAGGAGTTTCATTGCCCATTCCCCTTCCTGCGCTGCTCTTCCTCTTTTGGTCAGAGCAGGGCTCTGTACATTTAGCACTTGGTTCATTTGCTTAGCAGAAGTGGTGACTTTATTGGCCCCCAACTGCTTGGCATTATCAAAGGCCACTTGAGCTGAGAGCTGCGCTTTGTAACTCATCTCTGGCAGCTTGGCCTTCAGGTTTATCTTGAGGAATAAAAACTTGGCAAAGCGCAGGGAGTGTGTGACAAGAGGGGATAGAGCTGGAGAGGGCCTGCTTATCTCCCTCCTGCGGCCAGGGCATTGCTCCGTGGAAGTCCCATTCGAGGTGTGTTTTTATTGTTTGCTTCTTTGGACTTGTCTGCAAGTCCTGGTTTTGTTTTTAATGTAACAGGTAATAAGAATTCTGCATTGGAAGCTATAACCACAATAACAGCACCCCAGGTTTAATAAGCACTTATGAAATGTTAGGCATTACATGCAAGGCTTTGCAAGCATGAGCATCCATCTGCCCATGAATTCTAAGTGGCAGAGTCAATGTTATCCTCATTTTACAGAGGAGAAAACCAACGTTCAGATGTGGCCAATCACTTGTCTGAAGTCATCCCCTAGGGAACCTTAGAACTGGACTCCAAGTCAGTCTGTCTAACTCTAGAACCCATACGCTTCTGTACTATTTCCTCCAACTTCTCTCTCAACCCAGAGCATTCAGAGGGAAATACCACCTTGGATATCACACTTACAGGAAGCTGCGTTTTATTCATTCAGTAATACATTTACTCAATAGTTGCTCAGTAAATATTTTTGAGCTTCTATTTATCATGCATTCTTATAAGTGCTGGGGTCATAGTACCCAGGGTGTCTAAACAATTATATATTCATTCAAGAGACCTTTTTTTGAGAGTTAGAATATGCAAGGCTTGGATTTCTTTGGTGTTTTAATGGAAGAACCCAGTTACCTCCTTTTACTTTTCATAGTTACCACCATGGGGTCCTTTCCAGTCCCAATCTTTCATATGTTGCATGTGGAGGCTAAGTTGGGAAGATTCTTGCACAAAAGCTTTTGCTCTTTTCCGCCTCTGATGCTCAGATACTTCCTCCCACCCTCTCTGACTCTGACTGAAATTACAAATCCAAAGGGTCAACATGTGAAGAAAATGAAAAAGATGAATCAAAAGCTGTGACAAGAAAAAGAACATATTCATGACCTTGATTTCTTTGGTCTTTGAGGATAGGATATGTTTCCGTTCTGAAGAGAAGATCCAGGAGAGACATAGTCAGCGGGAACAGGAGTGCCTCTGCCACCAGAGAACCCATTGCCAAAAAAATCTAAATGTTCTTTCCTCCCCGGGTGCCTTGATCAGACAGCACTCCCCTCCCAGGAGACAATCACCTTCAATAATTAGGTGGCACGTCCCATGTCCTGTAAGAAATATGTCCTGGATGGGAAAGCCTTTTTCTTTCCCACCTCCTGTGCTGGATTGTATGAGGCAGTCTTTCCCTAAGAAATCAGGGTATTAGCTCCATGCCCATAACTATGGCGCTTTCTCTTTGAAAGAGAGGACACTCATAACGTGGAGAAGACCCCATGTGCTTAACTACACACACACCGTGTCTGGCATGGCACCCAGTGTGGCTCACTCACGTGCGCACGCATTCTGGGCATTCTGAATTTGCTGGCCAGGTGGCTTGACTGCCAACACAAACCTTTCCGCTTGGCTGGGTGGACTGTCATTGTCCATTAAGCCAAAGTGCTCTTCATCATCATTAATTAATATTCCCTTCCCCGAGGAGGAAGGATCTTGTCTAAAGCTGTCAGACTCCCTCTCATCATCCACACCAGATGAACACACTAGGAACCACACGCTGCAGACACGCTCGTCACAGCTCTCTTGCTCTGGTCACCATCAGGCACGCTGTCGTCTGTTAGCCGCGCACATGGTGCCACGGGAATGCTGTGCTCTTCATGAATGACAGGATTTTAAGACACTTGTTTCTAGGCTTCTTTTACACAAACACATCACTGGACAACACTGGGGGCCACATTATAACACTGTGAATTTAGCTACAGTTGCAGGCTCTGGACTTGGTTCAGAAGGTAGTGAGCAGGTCTGGAGCAATCATCTGCTCATTCTGTGTATGTTGGCTTTTCCCCAAACCATTTCCTTTTTCCAGTCTAATTTCTTCTACTGCTAAGTCCAATACTAGTCATCCTGCCCTTCAATGTCCTTCTATCTTACAGCTTTTACTTGGTCACAATCAAATACAATCCCAAATACTGATGTTTCCAGATACACAAAATAGTTTATAGGTAAGAGTTTGCATACTCTAGGCTTCAGATCCTAAATCCACCACTTACTATCTTTGTAATCTTGCAGAACTGATTGTACTCTCTCTGCCTGTATTTACTTACGTGTGAAATGGGAGGAATTATAGTCCCTCATATATGAATTGAATGAAATATTCGCTAATGTTTTTTTTACATAGTGCTTGACACATAATGGCATCCAAAATATTAGTTATTATTATTATTATTATTATGCTCTTTCATGAACAAAAATCAGTTTCTAGTACTCTTGCTGTGTAGCCAATGGCTCATGTTTATTGATTCTCTTGAATGAGGTCCATGTTCAACTGAATAACTCACACTGAGGGAAATGTCTGGTGTTTCCATAACTAAACCATATAATCTACCCCCGCAACACTTTGTTTCCAACATTTCCCCTTCTCCTATCTCGTCACATACACATGTTCTAGTGTAGAGAGAACTACATTTGTCACAAGGGTCCAATGTGTGTGGGAATAGAATGATTAATTCCTTCTGCATTTCCCACAAAGACTCATCAACAATACGTATCCTTGATACACAAACTCGTCATACACCTACACGTTATAGTTTCCCTCTGCTAAACTAGCTTAAAGAGCATACAAATACAGGACTCGCAGGTAATTGGCAGGCATGCAAAGAACACAGACCAAAAGTCACCACAGTTACCCCCAATGGTGAGCAGACATGTACTAGTATTCTCTATCACCCATCACCTCCTATGCTGCTCATCTCTGCTTCTTTTTGAATCAGCTACGGATTTTCTTACTTTTCATTTATCTCTAAGTGCTCATCATTCACTGTAATTCTCCTGGGGAATTCATGCTGGTTGGTTCTCAGCTTCCTGCTAGCCAGAACAATCACATTGAAGGAACATTGGTGCCAGGTTCTGTGTCAGCCAATATCCCTTCTAGCTAGGTAATCAGAAGATCTGGCACTGCCATTCTGATCACATCCATTTCAATTCAAGTTGCAGTGAACTGTCAGGCTAATAAAAGAAAGACTCTTCTTCCCAGCCCCAGAAAGCAGAGCACCTTTACATAATGCAGTCACACCACTGCTCACAGTGACACTAATAAGAGCCCGCAGATCCTCTACAGATAGTCAGCTGAGAGAGACACAAGGGGAAACACAAGGAATTAGCAAAGAATGGTTGCCATGGCCAGAGGTCAACCAGTTTCTTCTTCTCATTCTGTATTCGTTTTAGTGATGTTTACATTCAGAAAACCACTTGAGCAAACAGTTTAAAAATAACAGGACATTGCAAAGTCATTCCTGTCCAAACCTGTCATCTCTTCTATCATCAAGGGGCCAATTAAAATGGTCTCTATTTTTGCAGAAAACGAAATTTATGCAGAGAAATTTTTCCACGTTGAGTTGAGAAGAGGGGAGGAGATAATCAGAAATGGAAGAACTCATCCCTTGGTCATAATCAAATACAATCCCAAATACTGACGCTTCAGAAAATGTTTTTGTGGTTTGTTGTTGTTGTTTTTTTTTTTTTTTTGGGGGGGGGGCGGGCGCGAGGGGGGAGAGCCAGGACAGAGACAAGATCAGGGAATCAAGCTGCTTTGACTTCAGACCAGCAGATACCACACATGGAGCAAGATCTTTCCATTGCAAGTGCTGGATCAAAGCAAGACAACAAATGGCATTTCAACGCAACACCCTTAAAGTTTAAATGTTTATAAGACATTTACAAATGAGGAAAGAAATGTAGCAATTTACACTTGTTTATAAGGAGACAACTCGTTGGTGTTAAAGAATGTCATATGGCCATGCTAATTGCAATATGGGAGAAGTAGAGATCTGAAATAGTGGAAATGTGTTAGACATTTAAACAATGTGGGCAGATTTAAAAAAAATAGGACATCATACTGGGGCTTAAACTTATTGGAACATAATATTAATTATTCTATCTATAATTTGTTGAATATTTTAGGCACTGTTCACAGTACTTCAAGAAGATTAACTTGTTTAATCCTCAGAGAAACCCTGTCAAGTAGGCACCCTGTTTATCTCCATATTTTCAGTAAGGAAAGTGAGTATCAGAAGTTACTGGATATGTGTCAAGAATACATATCTGTGGTATAGCTAGGATTTAAACCCAGAAAACCTGACTCCAACATTCATACTCTAAGTCACAATTTTATCCAACAGTAATTTGAAACTAAATCACCAGAAAATGTAAATGTTTTCCCAAATACATGTTTAGTTTGAGGCTGAGATTTATGATACTATATTTATCTGGGACATGAGCAGAAAAGGAAGTGGAAGAAACTTGTGAATATATTTAAAAAAAGTTTGCAGAGTGTTTTTCTAAAGATATACACACACTACACTCAATGCTCGTCTACCACAATTTCCATGACAAATCCCCAGGCTCTGAATTGGGCATATAGTGTGTTATCATGCCTTTATACATACAGAGAAGTTTAACTACTAGGAGAAAATCCCTAAGAACTCCTAGAGGAGAAAGAGTATAGATAGCATTCAGAAAATTAAAATGATAAATTTGAATTTCTTCAGAGACATTGGTTTATATCTTTGACATACTTGATAGGAATTTCTCCTTATAAAACCCCTTGACCTTCAGAGCTTACACTCAGCCAAACAATAGCATCATTGTGACTGCACATATTTGAATCGGTTTTAGAATATTTTTCACATAGAATATAGGCATATGATTAAACGTCCCACATTCTGAATGTGTTTTTAAATGGGTCATTATAAGCCATTATAAATCATTCATAGCACAAGATAAGACTGACAAATGGCTAAAATCCATCCCAAAATAGCAGCTTTCTTTCTACCTAACTGTGCCTTAAGTGACAATTAGAGCATTGGTGTTTGCCATAAAAGCTAACTGATCCAACATATAGCATTTTATTTTCAATCTTGGTCATTTTGAGAAACAAAGGGCCAAAGTTCCCTTAAGGAAGCCTGGGGAACTCTGCTCTGTCCCCTTCCATCCGTCATTTAGGAAACAAAGATCTATTACTCTTATCTCACTGTTCCTCTGAGAGGCAGGCAGTCAGCCAGTGGAGGTTATCTAGTTGGAAAGGTGTTCAAGTCCAAGAGAGTGTCTTCTGATGCAACGCAAAGGTGTCTCCTCCCTTCTTTTCCTCAGACAGAGATAAGGGACCACTGTCCCCTTTGCTCTACATCAGCGGTTCTCAACCTGTGGGTCGCGACCCCTTTGGGGGTCGAATGACCCTTTCACAGGGGTCGCCTAAGACCATCGGAAAACACATATATAATGACATATTGTTTTTGTGATTAATCACTATGCTTTAATTATGTTCAATTTGTAACAATGAAATTGGGGGTCACCACAACATGAGGAACTGTATTAAAGGGTCGCGGCATTAGGAAGGTTGAGAACTACTGCTCTATATCCTGATACCCTGCTGGCCTCTCAAGACTATTTTCAAATTGCATACTCTGTGAATCTTGTTGAAATCCTTCTTTTAAAATATATATATATTTATTGATTTCAGAGAGGAAGGGAGAGGGAGAGAGAGAGAGAAACATCAATGATGACAGAGAATCATTGATAGACTGCCTCCTGCATGCCCCCTACTGGGGATTGAGCCCATAACCCAGGCATGTGCCCTGACCAGGAATCGGTTGTATGTGACCTCGTGGTTCATGAGGTGACATACAACCACTGACATACAACAGCATCCCGGCTCTTGTTCAAACCCTTTAATTGCTTTACCGCTTCCCCTGATGCTCTCCAAGTCCTCTGGGGCTTCCTCGCCTGTGAACTTGGTGAACAAAAGATCCTTCCCAGAGCTGTTCTGTGGGTTGCATTACAAATGTTCTGCAACTCACTCCCTCTCCCAAATTAAATGAGGCCACATAATTTGCTCATATCAAAATGATGAAGGAAACAGCCAGTTGGGCCTTCGTCAGCCAGTGCAGGCACTGGAGTGGCTCAGGACCACACGTGCCTTGTGACATACCTCATAGAGGTCGATCATGACATTGCCCTCAGGGCCTCTGCTGCTCTGGACATTCTCCAAGGCCAAGGTGAAATAGACACCCCTGGTGTCTGAGATGTAGAGGTTGTAGGTGTCGTTTTGGTTCCATTCTTGGACCGCTGCAAACACTTGATTCTCATCTGTGCTGATGACGTGCATGTCCTAAATAAAACACAGGAAAGTGAAGAAGAATTTTATAAATAAATCTGACATGCATCCAAACAGCATAGAATCTAATGAGGAATACCGAAATAGGCACTTCGGCAACTATAAGGGGAGGTAGAGATTTCCCTTTCACTTATTTGTGATGTCATAATTAATTAGGTAAGTGTTATTCATGTATTTCCTTTCTCTTGTATGGGGTTAGGCAGCAGTGTTATGAGAAAATAGGACAGAGAGATGCTTGGTAGCTCAGTTATGATTTAATTGTCTCATTAGATAATGGAAGAATACGTTCTCAAATATGTATGACTTTGGAGAATCAGTCATTCTGATATATTTGCCAACCACAGCATGGTTCATGCTCAGAAGGATTATATGGGGTTTATTCCTTCATAAAAATCTGGAGGAACAGAGAGAAACCTGACAAGCTCTGCATATTCCAGTGTGGTCCATGGACCAGTACGGGTATCACCTGCAAGTGTGTTAGACACACAGAACTTCGAGTTTCACCTATTGAATCAAAAATCTGCATTTTAATAAGATCCATGATGATTAATATGCACAATAAAATTTGAGAAGCACTGCCCAAAGGTTCAGCAACCCCCAGAAGACCTTGAGGAATAATGTTCACCTGAGAAAGCAAAGCACTAATATTCATGTTAATGTGTGTTCAAGGACTTAGCTGCTTATCTAAACCTTTACTCTGAGTTCAGCAGGAAACCTTAAGTAAAAGAAGAAAAAGAGAGAGAGAGAGAGAGAGAGAGAGAGAGAGAGAGAGAGAGAGAGAGAGACTTCATAATTGATGATGTTTTCATACCCTGGTAGTCCTGGAAGATAAAAAGAAGGCAAAAGTAATGTGGGGGCAGTGAGCAGATGTCCCTGGGGTGGGAATTTCAATTCCTTCTTCCCCTATTCTGAACTCCAGAGAAGTGGATGTTCAGAGGAAAGCAGACACAGACCAAGGCTTGCTGTC
This sequence comes from Myotis lucifugus, assembly GCF_000147115.1. NCBI lineage: Eukaryota > Metazoa > Chordata > Mammalia > Chiroptera > Vespertilionidae > Myotis > Myotis lucifugus. Next base: position 992,366 of record NW_005871092.1, read on the forward strand.
TCCCTTAAGAGATGTCTGTCCATGTGCTGTTTGCCCAAGGTGGTAGACATTGATATAACTCTCAAAAACCAAAAATCAAAGCAAAACAACAAAATTATACATAAGCACAAAGAACAACAAGGAAAGATTCTTGGCTTTTGTGTAGCTTAGTACTCAAGTTTTCCCAGATGAACCTTCCTCTGCCCTTGAAAAGCTTTAGGAGATCTGTCAATCTTCCTTGGTCAAAATTCCAGTACAGCAAAACTCTACCTACCTTCTAACCTGATTTTCTCCTTGTAATATATGCCTCTGTTCTCTCAATCAATCAACCAATCATTCAACCAATCAGCAATTCAGCTCTGTCTGTGCTTTAGACATAGAGGAACAAGTGACTCCCTCTTTTTCAGCCTTGATCAAAGTGAAATCAAATGAGTCCAGAAGGAAGAAGTCTTTATCTATAGGGCTTTGCATTCCTCAGGCCTAGAGTTTGGTTAAGCTTTTGTAGAATTAACCCAGAGTTGTAAGGCCAAAATAAATCCTTCCCATTGAATCAATGTAATCAACAACACAAACTAAATTTTGGAATAAAAGTGGGCCATTGCATGTATCTATCCAATGTCTCTTTATATTTCTTCTGATAATTGTATCTCAATCTACTTTGAAAAACATCCTCATCCCTCACAGACAAATTCCTTCTTAACCCAGTCTCTTGTTTTCTATCACCCTCAGCACCAGAAGTGGGTTGGTAGGCCCAGCATTCAGAATATCTAATTTCCCTGATGATAGCAACTTGATCAGTGTTGAATATATGACCTATGCAAAATCAATAACACATGAATCTGGAACCAAGCTGGGACTATTAGAGTGGGGGGAAAGCATCTCTTACTCTTGGTTTATAAATAGTAAGAATTTTCGAAAGTCTGGATCTGATGAAGACATATTTTCGAGGTAGAAGATGAAGTCAATCCTGAAGAAAATAGTCTAGAAAGGTAGAGAAAAGAGGCCAAATTCTGTGACGTTCTTTGTCTTTGAATGTGGAAAACTTAAAAGCCTGCCCCGCCTGTAAAGTTTTGGGTTCAAGAGGACAATAGAGAAAAATTATTTTAAAAAATGGATTCTGAAATAAACTGTTTGAGTCCAAATGTGGGCTCTGTAACTTAACTATGAACTGAACTCTGTGCCTCAGGAGTTCTCGTGGGCCTTCCATGGACCTGGGTAGGGTGTCGGGGAGGGAATTACATCAGCTAGGGAGTTCAAAGCACTGAACATCTGCTCCACTTGCCAGTGATTTTCAGATAAGCACGCCTTTACATCCCCTTTGTTGATTAAGCAAGGTCCATGTGGCCTTCCTGTTCACAGCCAACGCCAGGGTGCTCACTAACATACTCTACAAAAATTGGTTCACCCAAGGTTTTTGTTCCTTTCCAATGGAGGGAATTAGCTGTGGAAATTATGCCAGGGCCAGTCAACCATGGAGAGCAAAACCTTCTATGGCTCCCCATTTCCTATAGGATAAAGACCAGAAGCCATACCCTGGTATTTAGAGTCCTCAAATAACTACTCCCAATCCAAGTTCCCTTCCATGTCAGCGGGATACACTGTCATCTCTCCATTCAAGTTAAGGTACATCGGCAATAGCCTGGCCCCTACAAAACTCATTCCTGTGCCTTTGGAGTCAAAGTGAAACTCTGAAGTCTGGGTCACAAGAGAAATCTCATTAAATAATCCCAGGGGCTACAGTACATCCTCTATACTATGCCACACACTTGAACCTTTAGTTTTTGGATGTTGAACTGAAAACATAGACACATAAAGTGTTTCTGTCACTCAGAATACTAGTCATATAATCACAGCAGATAATAATAGCAGATTAAAGTGGCCACCTCTGGATAAGGACCAAGATGAGGTGTCTTTCTCTCCATATAATCTAATTACATACACTGAACAATTTAAGAAATATATGTTTTTATTGACTTCAGAGAGAGGAAGGGAAAGGAAGAGAGATAGAGAGAAACATGAATGTGAGAGAGAAACATTGACTGATTGCCTCGTGTACACACCCTGACTAGGGAACGAACCCACAACCTAGGTATATGTACTGACCGGGATTTGAACAGGTGACCTTTCAGTGCATGGGGTGATGCTCAACCAACTGAACCGCACTGGCCAGAACCTTTGAATTGTTTTTAAATGATGTTGGTCTTAAATATTTTAATTGGAAGATTTGACATATTTAAATGACATCTGCATTATTTCTTCTTACCTACATCCACCTCCTCTATCAGGAAAACATGCTCTTTCGCTCTTTCTCCCAGGTAGCATGTTATGTTGAATGCTTTTCCTGAGCCACAGAACTACAGACCTAGAAGTGATCCTTGAGATCTTGTACTACCGTCTTTCCCAAAGTCTGTTCCGTAGGAAAGTAGCATTGTTAGATTTTTAATAGATTAAAAATGGGTCCTTTGGTAAAATGGTTTGATTTATGCTAAATTACTAGTATATAAGTTTCTTGTTAACAAGATGTCCTAGACGTAGAGCCTTCAACATACCAGCTAGCTACTGTTACTCTCTAGTCAAGGAACAAAGAATAGATTTCTTTTTTTTTAATATATTTGGTCACAGAATCAAATTTTCATGAATCATCTCTAAGGACATTTTATTCTGAGTATCACATGTGAGAACATATGGTTGTGAGTCCAAACTCCTTATTTTAAAAAATGTAAGAAAGAACACAAACAAAAACAGGGAAAGAGAAATTGGTAAACCAGCCAGGTTTCAAAGCAGGGTAGTGGCAGATGTAGGTCTGGAATTCTGTTCTTCTGCTGTGAATCGAACAGCCTTTGCACAACCCAGACCCCAGTTCGCATCGATCTTCGACCACACAGACAACTAGATCCATACTAATAATAATATTACCTTGCTTTTATAGAGTATCTGTCCTCCGAAATGCTCAGAGCACTTTCATATGTATTGCCTCATTTATCTCACTTGAGTAGCTCAGAATGAGCTCCAAGTAAGTTAAGGGAAGGGAACTGTCGCTGTCTCTCCCTGTCTGGTGAGACTCATGCTCTTCATGGTGACAGCGATGTTGCACTCCCCCCCTCCCCCTCTCTGGTCATCTTTACCATTATATTAAACCTGCGTGTGTGTGTTTTTGACACAGCCCTGCGTAACCATGGTGTTTCAAGAGCTGACGCAATGGCAGTGGATGATCATTTGAGCACAAAAGTGCTGGTTTGTCTCAATTGCTTTGGGGGACACGAAGCTTTGTTCATTTCCAGCCACAGCAGCCACGGCTTTGATAGAGGGCCGTGAAATATTCGCACCTTCACTGCGGATCACTCCACCAAGCGGGCTCTTTGAAGGGGTAATGGGACTGTAATGAGGCATCTCATTGCCTTAAATAGTACACACCCACTTGGACCAAAGAATACATTCATTTGCTATACGGGACGAGCTAAATGAATCACTACCCTCAAATGAATCACTACCCTCTACCCTCAGAGCTCAGACCAGGCTGAGTAATGGGACAGGCTCATGTGGGAGAACAGGGGGAGGAGATAGAGAGCCGATTCAGGTGTAAAGTCAAACTTGTCCTTCTAGATGGGCTCCATGCCACCGGGGGCAACTGCCACCAGTGATCTGCGTGATGGCTCTGAACAAGAAATGCAAGGAGTGTGTTTCCTCACATTCTCCAATAGGTGCAAGGATGTTTCTTTGACTTTAAACTACCATTTCTGGGGGTCCTCAGGTCAATGGGAATATTTTTCATGGTATCCTCACCTGATCAAAATTAGGGGTCGGGGGAGATACTACTATCTTCCAATAATAGAATACATTGATTTATCCCAAGAAAAGAAAGGTATAATACAAAGAATGCTAGTTTGGGAGTCTGGAGACTTAAGCTCTTGCCTCAATGCTGCTTCAAATAGAATTTCGTTTGGCTGAGACTTATTCCACTTAAAAAAATGTATTTCTAACAGTGAGCATGAGATGAGTGACTTGAATCTGCTATTTACTAATTTCATCTCAATTCCCTCATGCATTTTGAACAAGAGTATCTCATTGCATTGAGTATAATTCTCCTCTTTAAAGGTGTTAAATCTTGTAAGCCAACTGTGTTAGTTGCTGGTCAATCAAAGAAACAGCAATTGATTTCCAAGCTCAAGAGACAGAAAAGCCAGGTCTATTGGACTTAGTGAGGTACCATGTTCACCTCCCTCAAGGGCCTTTCTAAGAGATTAGCAAGGGCAATTTTAAGAACACTCAGTTTCCCTTTACATACTGACTTTACCCAATTCTCATCTAGGCACACCCCAAAGCTGTAAGCTCTTGTCTCTTTGGTAATAATTTTAAGCCAAATCAAGAGCAAGAAGGATTTAAATGTACACAGGTAGAGACATATAGTTAGTTCTGGGCAATTACCGCTGTCATGAATCTCTTAGCAGCTGAACATAATAACTACTAACATGAATATAGTTCTTGGCAGTTAATAGTGCAATTTAATGTGTATTATTATCTCTAATGGGCTGAGGTTTACAGCTCACCTTTCACGATGCTAGGGGTAAGGACAGAGTGATGGCCAGAAGGGAGAATTCTGCCTGGAGAAGCCAGAGCAACTAGCTACCATTGGTTCTCCCACAAGAGGAGCTCTGCAATGCCCTTGTGCTATATCCGTCACCTGATTTCCTGGGCAGCACACTGGTGTTAGGTCAGACAAGCATACTACGAAGTTATGGATTAAAAATACTAGAGTCATAAAAACTCCATCAAAAGAAAGTGCTTTATGTACTTTTTTCAACCCAAAGGTTTCAAAGTTGAGCTGTAACTATATTTACACAGTCTCTGTCTTATAGCCACACACCTCTGTTGCTCTAAAATCAAGGTCCAATGCATTAACAATTTATGGCCACTTTTAGTACACACAATGGCAGCAAGACCGCAGGTCTGAAGCTTTGAGCTCCCAAGTCAGCTTGACCTCCACTAGGTGGTGCTCCATATTAACGCAGTGCCTCAGAGTGTGTGGAAAGAGCCAGGGACTTCCACAGATGAGGGTCTCTAACTCTTATCAGCCACTGTTTAGAAAGGCCTCTGTCTTTGGGGCCGTCTGAAAAATTAGCTGTGACTCAGAACTCTAAAGACAACCTGTCTCAAGTTCCACTGAAAGAGAAAGCAAAGGTTGGATACCATATAGGTGTGTCGCCTCTCAATAATTAAAAAGAAAAAATAATTGAGAAGGAAACATATCATACCCATTGCACTGAAACACTGTGTATCCCCAGTGTATTTTCTGTCTTGCTAGAAAACCAATACCTACTGCTTGAAAATCTTTACTATTGAAAAGAAAAAGCAAATCAGTTATCAATTTATTTATTCAGATGCTCCTATAGGATGAGAGAGAAAGAGAGAGAGGCATGGAGAAAGAGAAAGTGAGAGGGAGAGAGAGAGAGTTTGAGAGTTTGAGTGTGTGTGTGTGTGTGTGTGTGTGAGAGAGAGAGAGAGAGAGAGAGAGAGAGAGAGAGAGAGAGAGAATGCTGAGAAAGGAGAGTGATAAGATTGGCAAAAAAAAAGTGACACCAGATGAACTTGAGAAACTGATGGTAGATGAAAATAAATACATGACAATGAGAGACAGAAAGATGCTTGGGAAAGAGGGTGGCAGCAGGACTATGGGAATCAGAGGAAACTAAAATGAAGAACGATTCAGGTCATACCTTGGGCAGAGCGTACTTGGGCAGCTTCATCTGGGCAAACGCATTCCTTCGGTAGGACACGTAGTAATGCGGCCGTCCTCCCGACGTCAGCTGGACCAGAAACACACAGTTGTAAGAGGAACTACTGTAACAGTTGCAGGCCCTGGAAGAACAGCCACTAAACAAAAGGAGGTCGCTGCCAACACATCAGTGTGAATGACTACCGTGGAAAAGTGTCAGGAATTGGCTTTCAGTTCAAAAACAACTTAAACAATGCATGTGAGTTGGTCAGAGGCCCAGATGGAACCCACTGGACAAAAATACAATTTTTCAATTTGCACTGTGGCTCAGAAGCCAGGAAACATTGTCAGTGATTATGAACTTTCAAAGATACAAGCCTCGAGGGATATTGGATCAATGTCCATCAGCAGCCCAGCTATCTAGCCCCAAGACTATGGCCATGCAGATAGGTCCCCAGTCATATCAGAAGGAAGTGGTCCAGGTCCCACATCTCTGGGCACCGATTCCAGTGTGTGGCTGTGACATTGATGTCTGTGAGCATGTCCAACACAAAGCAGGGCTGACACGTTAAGATGGTTCAGAGAGCTCTATCTCTGAGAATTGATTCTGAGCAACCTTCCCCAAGTTTATCCAGCACACAGAGTCCAATGAACTCCATGAGTGTGAGGGAGGGCGAGGAGGGTGTGGTATCTACCTTGGCATGAGGCCCATTCAGTACAGTGTATTAAGGGTTCCACTGCCAATCTCTCTCTCCGTTGTCACTCCTTTTCCCCCAGATTTATTGAGATATTATTGACATATACCAGCAATTTTCAACCAGTATTCCCACCACATTTTAAAAACATGCAATACCTGACTATTTAGTCAGGGGCACTGACCTCTTTTCCCTTAGATTTTCAAATTAAAAAATGACAACAGCCAACACAACAGTAGCTATCCGCTGTGAATGAGTCATCATTTTACCTAATTTTTATCAGGTCCGCAAAAAATATATTTTTTGTGTCGCAGAATGAAAAAGGTTGAAAATCGCTGACATATATAAGAGTGGAGTGACGTGTAAAATGTGATGATTTGATACATATATATTGCACAGAATAATTACCACAAATAAGGTTAGTTAATACCTCCATGCCTTCACTTAAGTAAGATTATTGTATGTATGGATGGATACCATTTAAGCTCTTAACAACTTTCAAGTGTGTAATACAGTATCATTATGTATAGTCACTATGCTCTATATTAGATTCGAGAACTTAGTCATCTTATAGTTGGAAGTTTGTATCCTTGACCAACATCTCCCCATTTCCCTACTTCCTAGACCCTGGAAACCACTAATCTACTCTATTTTTGAGTTCCTATAGCCACTCTTAACCCATATAAGCCTCTGGAGTTTGAATGTCAACTGGAGTTTGCATACTAAGAATGCCAACGTATGCTTTGGGTGACTGTTCACCAGTCACATAAAAACATAACTAAAATATTCATCAATATGGCCAGATCACCTACTCCTCCCAGTGATGAGTTGAAGGGTCACGTTCACAGTGGCATGGGTAGAAAAATAAGAAAAACTCTAAATGCAGAACTGATTCCCATATGTAAGTCATATATGTAGATTATAAATGGTTATTAGAAAACAGAAAAAAAAAGTTCCAGGAAGTAACTCTGATAGAAAAATAAATTAGAGAGAGAACCAATGTGTGTAACCATTTCAGTGTCACTTGATAATTGATGCTGAAGTTATCAGAGTACTCATTACTCATTTCCCTGAAGAAAAAGAAAGAGTGTGTGTGTGTGTGTGTGTGTGTAATCATTTGTGAAACATTTTTAAAGTACATAGGCTGATGTTAGGTATTTTGAACATTTATTTGCTTCCTCAAATCATTGGATTAAATATTCTAAATTATGGTTTCTTTCTAAAATATAATAGTGTGGATCAAGCTTAGTGAAATCATAAGTATTTGTGTGTGTAGGTAAAAATACATATGTATATATAGAGAGAGTATACATACACACACACACACACTAGTTAGCAATTATACCTTTACCATTTTTAACATGGAAAGAAAGAACTGAATTTTTAACAGCATTGTCCAAATAAGCCTAAGATGTTCCTTAAAAGCTGGTAAGAAATGAAGCATACTTGCTTCCTGTCTCTTCTAAACACTCATGAAACCTCAGCTACTCAAGCTGTTTCCCACTCTCTGAGGAGGTGCCAAGCCTGTCTGAATACATCTCATCTAAATTCGCTTCATCCTAATCACAGTCAGGGCACGGCAATAATGGCTGATTACTACCACCTTTTCTCTGCTCCCACCACCTCCAGCCACCCCACTGCTTCCTCTTCCTAGCTGCCTCTCTATTTTTAAACTGGATATTGGGGAGGAAGCTGATGGGCTGGCCGTTCTCCTGGTAGGAAGAGATGGTCATTTCTGCTCAGCCCCGCTGCTGGCTGCTGGGAGCTCCTCAGAATGCAGATGAGAGGGATGGACAGCACTCTGCGCTGCGCCTCCCTGACCCCTGACCCGGGCTGATAAGGTCCTCCACACACTGCCCACAGGAACTCATTAATATTCTGTTAGTAGAGGAGATCTGATGCTTGGTGATGTTCCTTTTGTTGAAAAGATAATGCTTTTTGTTCTTTTTCCGGAAGCAGGCAAGCGGGGCTGCATTAGGGACAGAAAAAGGAAAAGGTCTTTGAGACAATCAGTAGAAGTGGATCTTTCCCACCTGAACAAACACGTAATCATCCTGCACAATCAAGGAGTCCGGGTCAATGTAGCCCGGGAAAGGTCTATTTCTGTTGGCCTCGGTGCAGTTCTGCATGCGGCAAGTCAGGTATTGCGAATCTGGAAAAAAAACAGGGGAGGGTTTTAAACAGAGAATTAGAGTCTGAGTGTATATTTTCTATTTCCCTTGCTTCCTCCAAGTATTTAAATAAACCTCACGTTCTCTGTTAACCACATTATTGTTGTCATAATCATTGTTATCATCGCTGTCATTACGATTTTACTCACTTGCTATCAACCCACTACGCTGTCTCCCAGCGCCTATGCCATCCTAAACACTAAGTTCTCCTTAATTCATTTCTTTCCCGTTTAAACCAAATGAAAGTATTTTCAAAAACTGGCAATAATACTTGAGCCTTCTTTTTATTTTACTTATTTTAGAGAGAAGAAGGGAGAGGATGAGAGAGATAGAAACATCAATGAAAGAAAAAGAATCATTGATTGGCTGCCTCCTACAAGCTCCCTACAATAAGGGATCAAAGCCCACAAACCCAGCATGTGCCTCGACCAGAATCAAATGGCAAACTTCCAGTTCAAGGGTCAATGCTCAACCGCTGAACAACACTGGCCGAGCAATACTTGTGCTTTCGTAGTATATTTTCTCGCTAGGCTTCACTGCCACACTTTGACCTTTGATTAACAAACAGGGAAATGCACACCTATATATGCAATCATCCATCATCTCACGCTAGAAGTGCTGCTGTCATAAATAAGAAGGCTCTATGTCAAGATAAAGGTTTTCCTTCTACTACTAATTGGAAGTGAAACAGAATACAGAAGGGATTCCTGAGTCAAAAACTTTGTTCTCATCTTGTAGATGAATTAATTAAGAGCTCGACTTCCATCTAAGTCGCTAAGCTAGATGATAAACATATAATAACTCATAATTTTGACCTTTGTTGGACATATATTGTATCAGGGAGGCTGTCCTTGTTTTCAGCCACAACTATTCTGTTTTCTCTACTATTCAGATGTCACTTGGTTATTTAAAACTCCTTTGGCCTCCTTGACTTTAGAATAAATTCAAACCCTCCACTGTCTACCAACACAACCTCCCCTCATGCTAATCCCTTCTCCCCACTGTGATTCTTCTAATCTGTCCTACTTTATGTTCAGAAAGTGGGCCAAACTTCCTACCACTTTATTTTCATTTGTATTTCCTCTACTTAAAATGTTCCTCCTGCCTTGACCTGTGTTTGCAGTGGTTAGAGTGTTGGCCTGCGCACCATAGGTCTCGGGTTTGATTTCAGGTCAAAGGCACATACCTGGGTTGCAATACATTACTGGCACATAGTAGGCAATAAATATTCATTGAAACATACCTCTTTATTGGAATGTATCTTTTTGAATGAAAGAGAAAGTCATTTTACTTTGTTGATGCTTAATGAATTTGATTTTAACACATCAGTGATGTATGCAAAAATCCTTTCTTTCAAATAAAAGAAATCAAAATATATTTATTTACATGAAATGGGGGTAGCAATACCATATACAGTTGGATATAAGGGTTCACTAATTTCCTTTAATTAAAGTTCCAGGACGTTTACTGAAGGAACCTGGGTATTCCTCAATTCCGCCAGGAGAGTCACTAGGGACGGCCAGCACATGTGCTCCATCTGAACAGTGACTGATGGAGGAAAGCTTTACCCTCAACCTTCCTCCATCTGGCTGCCACATGCATACATGATAAATGGGGATAGCTCTCAAGTCCTTTAATCCATCTAGTTCTGCTGAAATCACTTCCAATGATAAACTAAAGAAAAGCCTTCTACTGATCCTTTCCTATCCTCTTTTACAGACATTATAATAGTTCCATTTTAGGGCATAACTCAAGGTCTTTGTCCTTGAAGACAATTTCTGGGACTTAACCCTTCCAAGAACAATCCTCCCCACAGCATACAAAAATCTCTACCTCACAACTTCACACTCCACCAGACCCTTTTACAATTTTTAGTTGACTTCTGTTTTTCAAAGGTAGCTTGGGGTCATAGAAACAATGGAAATTGGTGACTATGAGATTTGGGCTTAAGTTCTGTCTGGTGTGGTCACTTATTAGCTGCATAGTTCAAAGGAAATCATAGTCTTCTTGAATCTTGCTACCTTCATTCATAATGGAGATGCCAATGTCAACTATCTTGTAGTGTGGCTGTAAGAATTAACTGAAATAAATAAAACATATGCTAAATGTTTTGAAACTCAAACTTTTACAAAGGCCAGTTGTTATTAATATTGATAAAATCCCTGCTTTCTCTTTTGCTTTCACAAATATTATATCAGTCTTCGGCACATAGTAGGTCCTTTAAAAGACTGGTTGAACTGGATTTGAGTACTTTAGCTGTATCTCTACATCAGGTACTGTTGGTGTCCAATACCTATTCCTCCCTGTTTCTTTGCTGGAAAAGCCAAAATGGATTTGTTGGCTCATCCTTTCTTCACATGATTCAGAAGTTCCCATAATTCTCTTGGGTCTATTCCCATTCAAGATCTACCTACTTTCTCACCACTGGTTGAAAGGGACATTTAAATCCAGATCTAGTAAACAAAAAGTGAGAGAGTTCTTTTAAGGAGCTGCTATTAAAATCTTGCTTCTAAAGAGTATATAAGGTGTTACAGAAATGCTTAATATAGTTTACATTATAAACAGAGGTTACTAATTACTAATGTTTTATCACTGTTCATTTTTTAGTTTTAAAAAATAGACCATGGTTGTATAAGATGTTAACATTGGGAGAAGCTGGGTAAAGCTGTACTGTCTTGGGAACTTTTCTGTTTATTTAAATTTATTCCAAAATAAAAGTTTCATAAAAGTAGGTTACCAAAATATGCGCATATGGACCCGATTTTGTGCCAGGTGTATATATAGATATCTATAGATGTATGTTTGCACAGGAAAAATGAATAAAAGATGTATATGAAATGTCAACAATAGTATAGAGTGATAGCAAGGTGAGAGAGGCAGACAACCTGCAAACAAGTCTCTGGTCAGCACCCCTCACCTGGGTCTGGTAGGAGGTCATGGGGGGCTTGCTGCAATGAGCCCATCCTGGGGCTGACTGTAAAAAATGTACAACTGGGTGATGCAACAAAAGCCCCAGGAAGAGGTCTGGAGAGCATTTCTTGCTCAGAGTGAAATTTCAAGCCCAAGGGCAAGGCTCAGTGTCGCACTGCCTGCCCTTGGCCAAGTGCTCTGGTTCCTTCCCTTTCCCCTCCTAAGGGCAACAGAAAGAAGCTGGCTGCGCTTCCTAACCAGGGACCAATCGCTCTCACTCCCCTCCCCTCGGGCTGGCGGTGATAGCATTAAGTATGATGAACTCTTTTCATATTCAATTCCAGGGAGTGCATGATGTGATTCCATAGGAAGTATCGTGTAATTTGGCATTAATTAACGTCAATTAATGTATGCAACTGCTCGACTTTAGAATTAATTTCATTACTTTCCCCACACAGATGTTTTCCTTGCCGTAGGTAATTAGGACACAGCGCGGCTCTTTTCAAGCATCCTCGCTCTGCAACAGCTGCTGTTTGGAATAATGGAATCCCCATCCTCCCAAATGCGTGAGGATCTAAAGGAAGCTGCCTTTGACAGGCCAGGCTTGGAGCAGAGGAGCGGGGGTTTAGCTGCAACCTCAGAGCCTGCTTGCTTGGTAAACCCAAGCAAACACTTGGCCTCTTTAAACTCTGATCTGTGAAGTGGGGATGAAGAAGAGCCATCATGCCAGGGGCTGTGACACTTGTAATAAGTATGTTCGGTCCAATGCATGGCTGGACTATGCTTAAACAGGTGCCTGTAGTTACTGAACTCCTCCCTCTTCCATTACTAGGACTGCTCACTGTGTCTCAAGGGAACCAACTGTAAAGTATAGTACAGGCATTTCTACCGGAGTCAATGTTTGGTTTAGGTTAAAGTTTTCTTAAGTAACTTTTCAAAAAGCCATAAAAAATATCCTCCTTGAATAATGAATAGGTAGCAACTATGCTGGGCAGGCAGTTGAAGGTGGTGGCCAGGGCAGAACTGGACGTGACCTTGGTGCCCAGCGCATGGGCCAGCCTGCCTGCACCCTGTTGTCCTGTGTGCCCTCCCTCCTGCTGCAGTGACATTCTAGATCCCACCTCCATCTCCAACAAACTGTGACTCTGCGGTCACTGACTAAGCGATATAATGAAGGTTATTAGAGTTTTAGAACTAAAAAAGGATGTCAAAAAAAGACTATTACTTTACCCCCTGACAGGTCTTTATTATGCTTTATCCCTTAAAACCTGTTTCCTTCCATTCCTGCCCAGAAAAAACTCCCTGATGCTGGCAAGTCTGTGACTTCAGGCCTTCTGCTATGTCTAAACAGCGTGTCCATTCCAGGCTGAGACCCTATGCTCATTCACAGAGTTCCCCCGGTTTGACTTATCTTTTCTGGTCCTGTTGCCCTGTCCATATCCTTCCTGGGTCTTCTTCTGCGGAGTTTCTCCTGAAGCTCAGGCAGACCTCTCCCTTCCCAGCCTGCCTCCACTCATGGCATCTGCAGTAGCATCAACCTCTGGAATAACCAAAGAGCCTCTACTCTGGGTCAGGAACTATTCTAAACAGAGCACTTGCTTTTTCTTTTGTAACTTCACCAAAAATTGCACTCCAGACGTAGGGATGAGATTTGTAGAAGCCCATATGCTAGTAAATGACAGGGCAGAAACTATATCTCACAGATCTCCTCGACTCTATCCATTGATTCTCTCAGTCAACAAATCTTTAGTTAGCACCAAGTCTTTCCATATGCTTTAATACTGTAAAAGGTTAATTTCAAACAAAACCATCAACTGTGTAGGCAAGCATGAGTACTGTGAAGCTCCCTCCACAACCCCATTAATTTTTAACTTTAAGGAGAACATACCTCTGCTGATAAATCTTCTTTTTGTTCGTTCTATGGTTCTATTATTTGTTTTAGAACATTCTTATTAAAATGTTCCCACCCAACACACACAGGTGTGCATGCATGTGGGCACACGTATCGACATGCTTGTGCTCATTCCCATCAAGGCTCTAGAGCCCTCTCTGGCATGTGCCTGTTAGAAACTGAGATCTTCAAAAGCAAAGCTCTAGCCTTGGCCCCTGAAAGACTATGCAGAGGAGAAGACATTTCTGTGAAAACTACTCACTTAGACCAAATGGTCTCCTTTGGTGTGAGGAGCTCGTAGCAGTGGTTTCTTCTAGGAAGGCTCTTGATTTTGGTCTAGTGTGACTTTCTAAATCTTGCCTTTGATTGTTAGCCTTTGGACATTCAGGAGGCCACGACTACTACAGAGAAATTTCTGGGATTATGTTATTTCACGAAGCACAGGGCTAGAAATTGAGGACATGAGAAGGAAGACAGGGGCATGCCAATTCCCATGCAGGTGCCCTCAACATTGAATATCATACTTAGACTGTGGTAGTAGTTTGGCAAAGATCAATAAGGTACAATCCCTGCCTTCCACACCACTGTCACTTAAATAGACAAAGACATATGACACATTTTGCTGTCCTCTCTCTATTCTAGCCACCTGGCTTGCCTGCTATCCCTCACCATGCCAAGCGTGCCCATACTCCATATCCTTCACATGTCCTATTCCATCTGTCTCTTCCATCAGGCAGACACATAGCCCTCCCTTTTACTTCCATAAGGAACTGGCTAAAATATCAAATGTCACCTTACCAGAGATTCCTCTGCTTTGTTTTTCTTTCTAGAACTTATCACCACCCGGCATTATCCATTTGTTTATGATCTGTCCCCCTAAGTAAAGGGTAAACTCGATGAGAGCAGGGCCTTTACAATGGCCCCTACTATCCATCATTCATGCCTAGAAGAGTTCCTACCGGAGCATACATGTCCAACAATATTTATTGAATGAATGAATAATAGGTCTGGAGTGAGCCAGACCTGGCTTCAAATTCTAGCCCGGAAGCAACGGCAAAACCATTTAATCATTGCAGGCCACGTTTTCCTCAGAGTTAAAATGAGGAAAATAACAACACGGCCTACTTCCAAGAGTTGGTGTAAGTAGTGCAGATAACAAGTATCTCTTGCAGTGTCCCAGGCAAATGATAGGAATATAAGGCATGGGACTAGCTTCAATATTGCCTGAAAACATGCAGGAAAGGAGGAGACGTCTAAGAAAGTACCCCAATCTTTATGATGCTCCTTTTTTTTTTCTTTAAAGCAAGAGTCGGAAGCATTAGGAATTTCCCAAACACTTGGATGTTGCCACACACACACACGTTATGTGAACTGGTGCTGCTGTGCGCTGGGGATCCTGAGAAGCCAACAGAAACCCAGACCTCTGTCCTGGAGCTGAGGCCGGGGGAATGACAACTGTCTCTTGTGCACGTCCGTCCTCTCATCCTCAGGATGGACTGAGAGGGCACAGGTCTCTGCACAGATGGGTGGACAGGCAGGATGCAGGGGAAACAGCACCAACTGGGTACGGAGAACCGGATGTGAGAGCTGCTCAGCTGAGCCTGTGGTCGCACGTCCCCACTCAGGTTTTCCCTTGCTGTGTGTGGAAGCTCATGTTACCTTATTTCACGCTTTGCTGGTTAGTGTTCAAGTTTGTCTCTCGGCTACTAAATCAGAGAGGCCAAGTTGAAATCAGGAGTAATTGAGACCTAGATACTTTTGCAGAATGAACAACGGGATCAAAATGACATTGCTAGAGAGAAAAGCAAAGTGCCCGGTGCCCCTGTACTAGCTAGTCCTGATGCTTGACATGAGGATAGGAGGACAGAGGCGCCTGTTTGGTGTGTGGGCAAGTGGTGGGGAGCTAACAGTCTGAGGCTGAGCAGAAATGCAAACTTTTAACCTCTTCCCTTGAAGCTATGAATAAATTAACTGATTGAAAAAGAAGGTAAATGAAGGCTCTGAAATGAAGGGTTCAACCGGGTCATTTTGCGAGATAGTGATGGGACTTTGGCAGGAGTGGGGGGGGGGGGTGGTAATGTTGATATTTTTAAATTTTTATATAAATGCCAAAGTGTCCATCTTACCTAGACCATGAAAGAGAGTTTATATCTCTTGAAGGTTCACTGGAGAGGAGATAAAAATAGCCAAGAAAAAAATAAAATAAAAACTCTTAACCTCACTCATAATTCAATGAATGCAATTTAAAACAATAAAGATAATACCATGCATTCTACTCAGTAGACAGATTCTGTTTAAAAAGTTGTTCATAGTGTCCTGGGTGACTGAGGGCTTGCAAACACAGACATTCTCATTTTGAGAGAGCGTACATTGATGCAACTATTTCAGAGGGTGATGTGACAACATCTACAGCAATTTTATAGATATAGATATAGATATAGATATAGATATAGATATAGATATAGATATAGATATAGATAATAGATATAGATATCCTCAAGTCCAGGATGCTGGTAACTTCTCTCTCAGCAGTGCTTGCTCCTTATGTAACTTTGCATGTTCACGGGTGTATGTGTGTCAGCACTGTTTGAAATAGCCAAACATGTATGTATCTATTAATAGGATAGTGACTTACTAAATTATAGTAAACTGTATAAGGGGGAGTCTATGTAGTGATTCCTCATGAAGGGGCTAAATTTGTATGTGCTGATATGAAAAGAGTTTTAACTTGCGATTGTATCCACTAGCACTGCACTGGAGTAAGAGTTTTGCAACATGAACATCTGTGAGTGTGTGATGTATGTGTGTGCACACATGCATTGATCTATATCAGTACCCTTGAGTACTGCTTTTTTGTCCTTGCTACACTTGTTGATATAAAAGTAATCTATGTTTATAGTAAAAGCTCAAAACACCCCATCGCTAATCTCCTGAGGACTGGTGAGAACTGAGGTCTCTATCACCTCCCCACAGTATTTATTTCAGAGTGTTCACCCTTTGCAGGTTTTGATACATAGGCGGCTCCATGTAGAAATTAGACTGGGGGGCTGGAAATGGGAAGTAGAAATGAGGTGTCCAGTTCTCACCCAAGACCAGCATTGGTGGGATGATGGTTATATAAAGTTGTGAGTTTCCTTTTATTTCAGCTGGTGAAATTCTCCTTTGTGGTTCATTTTAGGAAGAATTTTTGAGCGGTCATTTTCACCTCCGCTTAAAGGGCCATGGTTATTTTTCCCTAGTGAAAGAGATTAGTCCTTGGGCAAGTTGTTGCAAGGTTACTTACTCATGCAAATAGACCCGGGGCCAGTGATGGTCCTGGCCCCTGTCTGTGCTAGCCCTGGTCACCACTGGCATGGAGACTCCCAAGTCACCAGTTCAGCCTTTCATTCGGGAAGTGAGAAGGGTCAAACGTGCTACTACATGTTCTTTTACAAGATGATGTTTACAGATGAGAGAAAATATAGAATTAGGCATACATGTGAAATTGCCATGTGAAGAATTCTGATACAAGTCATATCCTCTTTCTCCAAAATCACATATATGTATAATATGTAGCACAAAATTACAGGGAGTTAGTGAATTTTTTATGCTCATCCATTAGCCCCAAAGGGCTCCAGAGATCCTATGGTTAAAAGCCCCAAATCATGCCTATATCATGACATACACATATATTTATTAAGTCAACAAACTTTAAATGTGTCAGGCTCTGAGCTATGGTTCCCACACCAGCAAACTTAAATAAGACAGGAGTTTTTACAAAGTTTTCAATCCAACAGTTTGGTCCCCATTGTCTCTGTAACTATGTACATTACATACACATACCCAATATATTAGGTAAGTCAATAGAATGTAGGTTTCCTTCTTACTATTTTGATGTATGGGTAGCAGGTTTAATGTACTGTGTGCATACAATGCATGGGTGCGTGTATACACATTCACACACATACACACAAACACACATGTGTGATTTGTAAACATTAACATGTTTGTTTCCTGGATGAGGACCTGCCAATGTGTTCTCAGTTGAACGTGGGGATCAATAACAAATGCCACATTCAAGAAATATGTTCAAAAGTTTCCAATAATACCTCCTGTGATTGATTGTAATTGAGGTTGTAATTCAGCTTGTCTCCCAAGACAGAGGTGATACAAGAAAGAATAATATCCTTGACATGACTGTAAACTACAACACATCCAGGTCTCACAGCACAATGGGCATGACACATCTATGCCAGCCATAGAGTCTTGTAAGCCAATGCTTCCCAGAGCTCACCTCCCTCACATACAGAGACTTCCCATGAAACAGATAGTAATTAAAATGTCATCTAGGGAGATGAGAAATGAGACTAACACTAACCTTTGAGTAACAAACCCAGATAAGCATTTGCAACCCATCCCATGGGGATGAGCCAAATAAGCAAGTGAACAATTTTTTCCTGTGTCACATGTCTCAGTGCCTTGGCTACAAAATCCCTAAACCCATTACAATCAGAGAAAACAAACACAACAACAATGTTCAAATTAAAAAGTATTATATTATTTTTGCACATTCCCTACAAGACCCATAACCTAGAATATAAACAATGAGTTCCATATACTTAAATTATATACTAAATAATAATGAAGAAATAGAGAATCAAGAGGGGTTTCAATCAGGGAATGGGAAAGAAGATATAGATATTGGAATTCTTGGAGCAAATGACTCTCAGCTACATTTGCTAACACCTTGCTACTGACTGAGCTGTCTGAGCTCTTTCCTTCCTCCTCCTCCTCCTCTCTGTTTCTTTTATTTGGTGCCAGGGTTACTGTGTTGGAGAAAGAGATACCAAGAAGAAAGAGAGAGAAGAAGGGAGGGACGGGGGGAGGGAGGAGGAGGGAGGACATGATACCGAGAAAAATCTCATTTTTTACATTCGGTCAGGTCAGGCTTAGATCCTTTTCTTCAATTGGTAGGTAATTTTTTTTCTGCTTTGTTTTGACAGGGATAACTTTTCAAATTAAATCCCTTTATTGAATTTTCACTCTTGGATAGTTTCTGAAGATGCTGCCTTTGCAAAAAAAGTAAAATAAAATAAATAAAATTAGAACTGATATATTTCATGCCTCGCGCAAGCTGAGCCTGAGATGACAGTTTGACATTATCAACCTCCATGCCTGCAGGGAACACAGGAATAATGTTGGGTGGGGGAAAAAAGCGCAGATCAGGGAAAGTGATGGCCTTGTCGTTTTCAGGATATGGGGTTATGGGCATTAAATGCCACAGACCAGAAAGCAGCCACGTCCCCAAAAGTTCAGAAAGGAAAGCAATCTAGGATTCCACCCAGAGCTTTCTAAACAAGGGTGTAGTCATGGGAGACAGACCCTGAAGCTCTTTCATTAGTTTTTATTATGGGACTTTCTGACCCTAAGCATGTTCCACCACCAGCATCATCAGCTTCACCAGGGAGCTTGTTAGGAATGCAGACTGTTGGGCCCCTCCTACATCAGAATTTACATTCTAACAAGGTCCATAGGTGGGATCTGTAAGTGAGGTTAGGTAGCCAGCTGGTTACCCTGACACTTGGTCAACTATGCATTCATTCATTGAATAAATATTTATTAAGCTCTATCTACATGTAGACACTGTAGCATGTGCTGGAGACAGAGTATTGAACAAAGGGGTACATGCCCCCTGCACCCATAGCACTTACTGGTGGAGAGAAAACACTGTGATCCAATCATCACGGAAATGGAATGTGCAATTAAAAACTGAGATGAGCCCTAACCGGTTTGGCTCAGTGGATAGAGCATCGGCCTGCGGACTCAAGGGTCCCAGGTTCCATTCCGGTCAAGGGCATGTACCTTGGTTGTGGGCACATACCCAGTAGGGAGTGTGTAGGAGACAGCTGATCGATGTTTCTCTCTCATCGATGTTTCTAACTCTCTATCCCTCTCCTTCCTCTCTGTAAAAGATCATTAGAATATATTTTAAAAAAACTGAGATGAGCACAATAAAGAAAAATATTAGAGTTGGATGAAAGCAAACAAATTGAGAAACTGGTTTGGATTGGGAGTTCAAGAAAGACTTCCCCTGGGAAATGATACTTTCCAGGATTTTGTTATAGTTCTCTGGATTTACTGGATGCTATCTTTAGGGGAAGCTGGTTGAAAAGTACAGGGGAACGTGACTATTCTTTACAACTTTTATGTGAGTCTAAATTTATTTCAAAGTTAAAAGTTAAAAAAATAGAAATGGATGCTTAACTTGAGATCTGAAACACTTATAGCGATTAATTACACTGAATTCATCAGGGAAGGGGGGAGGGCATTCCAGGCAGAGGAAACAGCGGCATCTGGGCCTTAAACTAAGACCGAGAAACCTGGGTGGTCCAAGACTTGAAAGCAAATTCAAGGGTTTGTAGGCAAGGAGTGAGGACAGGGTTAGAGTGAGATGCGGCTGAGGAAATGGGCAGGCACCAGCTTATGCTGCAGCTGAAGGTCAAGGTGAGAACTTGGCTCTTTATCGCCAGAGCAGTAGGAAGTCAATCAAAGCTTGACACAGATGACAGGATTGCTTTTACCTTAGGAAAAGGCTGCTCTGGCTATTGGGTAGTAAGAAATGAACCTTGGGATCCAAGATAAAATAATCAGCTGCAGGGCAATGGAGGTGTCTCCACTCATTCTGTGCCAGGCACAGGGTGGGGCAGATGCCATGATATACCACTACCCTGCCTAAATTTAAAAAGGAGAAAGGTCCTGGTCCCTGACCTATCCTCCTATTGATTCTAACAAAGAATATATTCATTCTCCGAAAGGGAAGCAAAACCTCTAGAGATGCAGAACCTCATGGTGTGTGCAGAGGTGCAGAGCACATGCGATTTCTGAAGAGTCTGGGCTGCAGGGATGACCGGTGACTTTTGAGTTGTCAGCTGGTAAAGTGCAGGCATCGCTGCTGTCTTTGTGTTCAAAGAGCTGAGGACAAGTAGACAGGCGCAGGCGCCAGTGACAGTGATGCTTTTGAATTGTGAGGGATACTTTTGAGATAGGAAATGTCTCCATAACTAAATTATCATTCTCTTGCTCAGTGTCGGACAACCTCTAACAGCCTCATTGCTCGGTGGTAACTGTGGACAGTCCATTCTCTTTCTCTCCTCTACATTTGGGGCCTCTTTCTCCCCCTGTCTTTTCCTTCCTCATCCCTTTCTTCTATGCATGTTCCTTTCCCCTTCGTCCTTTTCACCTTTAGTGCCCAATCTTAGACCTAGTGGTACCCCGTCAACTCTCAGACCTTCAGGAGAACCTCGGGACCAGAGAAGAAGAAGAAAAGGTATATTGCTGTTGTTTAAATATGTTTGTTAAACTTTCTATGACTTGATTTCCTCATCTGCAAAACAGGAACCACAACCCACAAATTGTGAGGATTCCTTGTGCTAAAGGAGATAAAGTGTTTAACATAATTCTTGGTCCAGGGTAAGTGCTCTGTAAATGTTAGCTACTATAGGACACATTTTTGTTAACTTATTTAATTTACAGTGAAGAAGCTGAGGCGTAAAGGGTCTAAGTAGATTTTTCAAGGTCACACATTTAGTGAGCAGACTTGATTTTTTCAGACAAGGATTTAAATTCTAGATTTGCACCTTACTTTCCTCCCGGTCATGTACCTAAAGCCATGATCTTCACATCACCTGGAGTCCTTCACTGTGGATGGCCTAGCTAGGGCTGCTCTGAACACCTAAGGTGCAGACTTTGCCCTCCTGCTGCTTATCATAGGGACACACAGGATGATTCTTCTCTCCCCTGTGCCCTCTAAACGCTTTGTGTGTCTCCGAACAAGACGGGGGGCATTGCTCGAACGACATCCAATAAAATAAGGAAACAGGAAAAACCAATCAAAACAAAGCAGCAGCAATCACAACAATAAAACATGGTAGAATTAAGGAATTTTGAATTTTCACATTACTAGGAAAGCAAAAGAGCCTGATTGAATGAGAGTTGTCAAAAATGATTGAGACAATTCTGAATTACTAAGAGCTGGAAAAGTCCTCATGTCCAAATGAGTTGGATTATTGCCAACCATTTTCCTGAACACAGACGTCGTGGTTCATGGTGGATTGATAAAACTAGTATCACTGGGAACACCTTGGAAAACTTGATTTACTTACGACCATCCACAGTTCTGGCCTCGAGATGCACAAGATCTGGTTCCTTGTTGGAGCCCATCACAGACCTAAAAAGTGAAGAAACATGAAAAGGAACATCAACCTTAGCAACTTCACATGTGCCTTAGAGAAGCTCAGCTGAGCCTGCGGACTACTGATGTCCACAGGATTCTAAAACCACCATCCTTGGGGCACATCTACCCTGTTTACTTGTAAAGTCTGACAGCAAAATTTCCACTTCACATAAAAGCAATCATGAAACCTTTCTTCAGTGGAGTCCAGGCTTGACTCTGGCAGAGATACTGTGTGCTATTAGCTCAGGCTTTTCAATAAGTCCTACGCATGGCACGTGGTCTCCGGCAACCATCTCCCTGACAGTGTATTAAACTTTCAAGACTTATCAGGCAATGCCAGGCAGGTGGTTTTAGCTGCCTGACTTGAACAGTGATTGCATAGCAAAGTGATCTAATTAATTCTCTCATTTGAAATTGGCAGAACTACCTACTGCTACCCTATGAACTATGAAAACAAAACAAAACACATGACCCAACCAATGTGAATGCAGTATAGCAAAAGAATAACCACTCTCTTTACTGTTGGACCAATGTGAGGGACAAATACAGATGTATCACTATGGTATGTGCCCGAAACTATATGTGTAAATAAAATAAAGGCCTATTTAAAATGCCTCAGAGACACATATTATGTAGTGTAATCTTGCAGCGAGCCATATTAAATCGAAAACAATTATTTTGTTACAGAAGTAATACGGGTGATCATATTCTCTCTCTCAGACTTTTATACAGGAAGATGAATTAAATGTGGGACCGTCTATAATTTGCTCTCATCAGGATCTGCAGAACTTCCATTCAATTTGTTTCATTTCTACATGGAAATAGTCACATGCCTCAAAACTGCACCCCTGTCTGCCCTGAGCTAGTGCAGCCCGGCCGTCACATCCATGTGAGAACATACCAATGTTACCCATGGACACAGACAATAGGTGGTGGAGGCCTGGGGGGAGAGGGGACAGGATGTAAGGGTTCAATGGCAGAAAAAAGGGAATATATATATAATACTTTCAACAATAAAGATTTTTAAAAATACTCCTCAGAGTCAGGACGCAGTGGGGCCCTACCTTATGGGTCCCATCTCACTTCTGCTGCCCCATCTCCGGGCACTGCCCCATCTCCAGGCACACTGAAAGACTGCCAATCCCCCAAAAGTGCCCGCTAGCTTCTCAGCCCTCTGTAAGCCTCTGGAAGTTTCTGTCTTCAACTTGAAATGCTCTTCTCCAGTTTCACCTAATTTTCTTTGACTCTAATTTGAAGACACAACTGAAAGTCACTTCCTCCATTGAATATTTCCCAGTTACACCAGGAAAATCATTCTCCCCCTACCAACAAATATTTTGATATAAATCCTGTAAGAGTTCGTTATCATAATTTTTGTGTCCTCCCCCAGATCAAAGCAGCCCCTTCTCCAACTTGCATACCCCACCCCACCCCCAGCCCCAACTGAGAGCTAGTGGAGATTTTTTTCTATAGGTAGGCTTGAGCTATACTAGTTAAATGTTGAAGGAAAGAAGGAAGAAATAAATGAATGAAGGGATAAAGGAAGGAAGGGAAGAAAGAGAGAAGAAAGGGAGGGAGGGAGATTGTATAATGGTTTGTGAGCTCTTCAAAATAAGTAAATTAATCATTATCCTAAGGACATTCCCATAACTCTTCTTACTTGAACCCATTTTTCCCAGCTCGAAGACTCTGAAACCTAGGTGGCTTAGTCTCTCTTCATCTTAAAATAAAATGAGTCTCCTGAAGGCCCTATTATCACTGTCAGTAAGTTTTCTGATTGATAGATGGCTTGAAATTTAGTCTATGCTCAAAACATGAAGTCCTGCTTTCTTCTTCCAGAAAGCAGAACTGCCCTAATAAGGGTTTATAATTTACCCCAAAGAGACAAGGGCACAGGCGTGTGTGAATTTCATCACTGGAATCTGAATACAGGCAGACAGTGACACCTTCACCCCCATTTCAGTTAAGTTTTGCTGGGACTGCTTGTCCAGGGACAGTGGCCCTCCACTTCCATACTGAAGCATTGACTGGATCCAGAGCTGACCTCTTCTGACAAGGCCATGATCACCAGCATTAAAAAGCAAACAAGCTCCCTGACAGGCCTCAAACTAGAAAACCCAATAGTTAACTGGGTTTTGCAAATTACAACTGGGTAGTTACCCACTGTTCACCTCCCATGTTGCGTGCTCAGAGTTCCTTCCTTGCAATGAGTAGCACCAGTTATTCCTAGGAGACTGGCATCCCCGAAACACGATGTTGAAACTAGCAAGCGAACCTATCTGCTTGGCTTATGCTTAGTGTCCATGGGAGGCAAAATGATGACTCTGCGCCCAGTTGCATCCTTTCAAGTGCCCATGGGACCAAATCAATAAGAGCAGTAGCTTCTTAAGATCTTTTGATGTATGGAAGGGCAGCAGCTGCTGTTTCAAGGGGCTGTCCCTCTTAATTAAGGAAATGAGGCGGGGACAGCACAGAGGCCTTTGTTTCTCCAGCATCTGCTGGGCCGAACCGGCTCCTGTACCCTGCTTGAATACTTGTCCATCCGTAATAAAACAACTGCAACAACAAAATAAAACTTTCAAGCCCAAACCACCGAGTTTCCAACTATTTTTATTTGCTAATGTGCTCTCACCCATGTTCTTGCAGTCTAGGAGTACCTCCAGGTTATAAAGAATTATTGCTGCTTTTATGTGTAGCACTAGTGAATTCTCAAAAGCGGACACCGAGCCATGCTAAATGTCTGCGGAGGTGCTGGTTTTAATGGTCCTGGCATTGACCAGGCACCTTACAGAAGCTCATGGGTACACTGAACAACGTATCATTCTCTAGCCCATTTATAAATGTTGGTTGGAACTGCAGTTTGGTGGTTTTCTGTACATTTTAAGACCACATATTGTACTTGATGATGATGATGATAGATAGACAGATGGTCGCTAGGGGCTGGGGAAAGGGGGAAATAGGGAGAGGATGGTAAGTAAAAGGGCACAAGCTTTGCATTTTATTTATTTATTTTTTTTAAATACATTTTATTGATTTTTTACAGAGAGGAAGGGAGAGGGATACAGAGTTAGAAACATTGATGAGAGAGAAACATCAATCAGCTGCCTCCTGCACGCCCCCCAGTGGGGATGTGCCCGCAACCAAGGTACATGCCCTTGACCAGAATCGAACCTGGGACTCCTCAGTCCGCAGGCCGACGCTCTATCCACTGAGCCAAACCGGTTCGGCAGGCTTTGCATTTTAAAATGAATAAGGTCTGAGGATCTAATGTATAATAACATGGTGACTACAGTTGCTAATACTGTGTTTATAGTTGTAGTTTGCTAAGAGAGTAGAAATTATGGATTCACACTCACACACAAAAAAGTTAAACATGTGAGGTGATGGATGTAATAACTCAAAGTACCCTTTCACAGTGTACACATTATACACTTTAAATATAATTCTATTTGCCAATTTTACCTAAATAATGCTAAAAATGATGATAAACCAAAGAAAAACAGCATAAACATAAAATTTAATCCAAAATGTTCTCTTCATCTTATTTTCAGAGTGAGATGTCAAGAATGGCTTCAAGCCCTAGCCGGTTTAGTTTAATGGCTAGAGCATCAGCCTGTGGACTGAAGGGTCCCGGCTTCAATTCCGGTCAAGGGCATATACCATGGTTGCAGGTGCCTGCAGGAGGCAACCAATCGATGTGTCTCTCTCTCACATCGATGTTTCTCTCTGTATCACCTCCCCCCCTTCCCACTCTCCCTAAAAATCAATGGAAAAATATCCTTGGGTGAGGATATAAAAAAGAGAATGGCTTAAAGTATGTCTAGCTAGTAATAAGTACAGAGTGTGGGGCACCTTTGCTGGATGCTTCTAGCCCGCCCTGTGTACATGTCCCAGTCATGCTTCATCATGGTTGGCTGGACCTCTTTACATAAATGCTTCTCTGATTTCTCTGATATCCAGAAAGGCAGCTGCTCATTTTTTATCAGTAAACTGCCTGTGCTTACCAGAGCATAGAGAAAAAAAAGTTTCCTCAATAAATACATACGTAACACTTTTACACTGCGTCAGTATTTCCTATATATCTGATCCATCTGGTTGGTCCTTTATGGAAAGGTCCTTCTCTTCTTTCCCTTTGGTCAGAAAGAATCTCTCCATAAATACGAGAGGAAAAATAAATGTGGTCCTTTCATGATATGAAAAGACAACAGGGAGGCTGTATCTTTATATCTTCATATTGCCTTTAGGTCTATTTGAGAGAATTCCCTTCTTGAACTGAATTTCACAGAAGGAAGGTCTGCAGGTCTTTGCGTGTACTTGCATCTGTGTCTAGAAAGCCTTCTGACCTCCTTCTACCTTGTTAACACTTACAGTCATGGCTCAGCTGCAGACACGTGAAGTTGAAAACAGGCTTCCTAGCAGGGGTGCCACTTAAGCTAAGCTGGTTCACTTTTGACACTTCCAGAACCATAGGCGTACATTTGCACGGCATACATGAGGCCAGGTTTCAACTGGTGACTCATTTGTCTATCCCTCTTATTCACAGACACGCTCAAACCTTTCCAAATTTCCATGAAGGCACCAAGCATGCCATGTATAGATATCCAATCCATGTTTACTGAATGTTTTTGGATACAGACGAAGTGCACAACCAGCCATATCAGCATTTATCACTTTATCTGTGCTTGTGACATTTGGCAAGTCACTTAGCATCTCTGTACTTTGATATTTTTTCACGTATAAAATGAGGCTAAAATACGTTTTCCTAGAATATACATCTTAAAGCACTTAGCAGATTCCTGGCACATAGCAAGGGCTCAGAAATGTATCTGATTTCTTTCTTCTCTTCTTTCCCTTTCTTATTCAGGAGACAGATGGAGAATATTAATACTCATCTCAAAATTAAAATTAATGTTGGTAATAAAAGCTTCTTGAGAGATCACGGGTACCCTATTAGCAGAAATGATTAATCATCATAAATCAATAGACCAAAAAAAAAGAGTCAACAGCTCAAAGATGATGTACACGAATGAATAAAAACACTTATGCACTCAGTGAAACATCTCAATGCCCTACACCGTGATAAGAACAAGAGCGACAGATGCTCTGCCCATAGAAGCCTCCGAACTATGGAAGAGACAATAACCCAATGAGACGGGGTTCTAATATCCAAGGTGCTCTTGAAGACACAGGATTGCTGTCCTTTCACTTGCAGAGAGAGACCTGGGGGAGAAGGAAGGAACAGGAAGGCTTTAGAGTAAATGGATTGAATCTTAAAGGAGATGCAATATAGAGGGGGTGGAAGAGCATAGAAGGTAAAAAGGTCCTAGGTCAGAGAGAGGATGACCCAGATAGGCATCAACTAGTAAGTCAATAGCATGACTCAAATGTTTTCAGAGGAGAGTAGTAGAAGATACAATAAAAGGCTAGGCAGGGGCCCTGTGTGCACCACGTTTAAGGTTTTGTATTGGATGCAAAAGGCCATTGAAGAAAGTTAAGCGCTCAAGTTTATAAACAACTGAAAAGAACCGTGTCCCCATCTATCTATGTGTAGTCCTACCTGTCAAAGCAAAGTGTGAGGGGAAGGCCCTCAGGCCATCCCAGATCCAGCTCCATTGATGAAAACGAGACAAAGCCAGCCTCCTGTATCTACACTCACAGTATCTTCAGCTGGCATCACAGGTAGGAGCCATTTATGAATAAAATCTGAGAATTACCAATGTCAAGAATGCAAATAAAACATCCCCTCCCTGGTCCAGTCCACTGTGATGTCAGCAATGCAATGTTAGCTTTCTGAAATACAATCGCCAAATGCAGCCTTTGTCAACATTTTCTACAGAGAGATTCAGAAATGTCACTGGCTTATCATTCTCCTGGCATTTTGTCCGAGTTTATACCAGTTTACTGTAGTGCTCAATAAATGCTGCAGAGCCAAAAATGCCCTATGAGATAACCGCAGAGCAAGCATTAAAAATAAACATGTTGATGGGACAGCACCTGTTTATTGGGGTTGAGATCTGCAGTAAATGCCATAGAAGGAGTGAGGAGGAATCTGCAGAGGGACAAAGCGGGGGAGGTGGAGACCCCTGTCTTCCTCTGTCTTGTTGTAGATGGAGCACTCCTGGTCCCACGGGCCTCTCCATAAAGAAAGCCCATTGAGGCAAGTGGTGCTGTCTGCTACAGAGGGAAGAAACAAAGTGCCCACAGGTATTAGCGACTGGACACCCTGACTCCCTCTTCTGTAGTGAAGCGTTTCCCCTTCACTCGCCACTTCAGTTAGGCTCTCAAGACAGATATCATCAGGAGAGTCCAGGCTAACTCGGCAACTTTTATTCTTGAGCAAAGCAGCTTAGCCTGAGGTCTCACCTCTGCCCATCTAAGGGAAATGGGTTAGAAAAAAAATACAACACAATCTGAAGGTGTCATTTTAAACTTGACCTTAAGCCCAAGAAGCATGCTTTCTTTCATCTGGTCTCCATACTGTCACACTGGTTACCCAGAAAGAAAGGTAGTTATTATAGACAGACAAGTAAAAAGATGCTTATTTTTTTATTGCATATGGTGGTTACTGACAATCAGCATGGCAAACAACTTTGAACTCATCAAATTCTGTATTTTGTCATCCTTACTCCTAGAACCAGAAGCCTCACTGTTAATTATATGAGGTCTGCAACAAAGTACATCAGGGAGAGAAAGAAAGAAAGGAAGGGGAGAGGGGAGAGGGGAGAGAGGGAAACCAGGAATGGGATGTCTGACCCAGAATGAAGGAATATATAATGCTTAGGAAGATTGTGGGAGCTAAAGATATTTTCTGCACAAAGTGTTTGATAGAAATAAAGTTGAGAGTTTGAAGAGCCATGCTTAGAAACAGGAAACATGCCTCCCCAGACATCAAATGACCAGGTCTAAATTGGTCAAGACAAACCATTCTGTGTCCATGCTCCCCTTCCCTTCCCCACTCTCCCTTGTCTGCATTTCCTGCTTTCTTCTTATTTCCCAACTTTTTGGCTCCTCCCCTTGTTTGTCTGGTTTTTGTGTGTTTTTTTCCTGAATACAGCTGAGGGGATCTAGAGAGACACCAGGGAGGATGACAAGATCACCCTCCTGCCCCCCCACCCCCCCGTTTGGAAATAATAGTGTGGATAAGATGCAGAGAAATACATTTAAAATGATCAAAGAGTTTGGGGTGGAGGGAAAGAGTAACTCACAATATTTTTAAATAAGGTTTCTTATTATCTTTTTAAACTTCAGTGATATCATACCCCATGTATTTTTAGCAACTTGTTAATTTTAGTCAATTTATCTTGGAGACTGTGCCATGCCAGAACATAAAATTAATGAGATAGATCTCTAACTACTTCTTGCAATCTATTAAATGAAAATACTCAATTTATCTAAATACTGTCTATTGATTAACCCAAAGCAAAAAAAAACAACACAAAAAAACATACCCATGGAAAAAGAGTTACTGGAGATACACATTCTAAATTCCTAATGGTAGCCACCTCTGGGGGACTTTAGAATTGGGGGTGATAGTCAAAAGGATCATCATCTTCATCAGCAATTTAAAAACCTTTTACAAGGAAGATGTAGTTATGGATTATTCTTAATATTAGTAAATCTGCATTGTTAATAAAAACAAGAATATTTCTTCAGCCTGGGAAACAAAGTTCAAGAGGAGATGTAATCAATGTGTGCAAATCACAACAGAAAAAATGGAAGAGTAAAATTTATGTGAAGAGAAGTTCTGAAATTTTCTCAAATCTCAGAATACTTACAACCCTGACACCATCTTACCAAGACTGCTAGGAAAGCTAAGCAGTTGAAGAGTGTGGCAGTGAAAGACAATGCTAAGGACGCCAGGTGTGTGTTCCTGTTCATCTTAAATTCAGACAGAGAGGAAGAAGGTATGGTGGTCTTATTTGGGACCAGAGGGGCCATATTAACAGAGACAAGGAGCGAAGAGAACCTTCCCACTACCCTTTTCTTTCCATTTCTGTTAAGGACAACGAAATGCAGAATAGAGGGTAGAGAAAATATGAGCGTAAATTAATGGAAACCTGAGCATTTGGATGTTGGAAACTATCTGACCCAGAGAAATTAAATTCCATAAAAGAATTCCAAGAATGACACTCTCCAATTTTTTTTGTTTGAACATATCAAGCAAGGGGAAAAAATTAGCAGATGACCAATATAGGATGTTAGTTGTAAGCTGTAGAAATATACTAGAGTATGTACGTATTAACTTTAGAAAATGTACACAAAATAAAAACTAAAACAGAAGCAAATAAATCAGAAATTGTAAAATTTTCTTCCCGCATTTCAATGAATCATCTTGTACATCTCCTAGGGTGTTGTTGCAGGTAACTTGCCATGGAGACAATTGCTCTAGACTGAAGATGCCTGGGGTAGCCTTGACACTGAACAGCAGCCGGGAAGACAGTAAAACCTCAGTGGAATTTGTTAATGAGTGCATAGTATTGACTGAATGCTGACAATGTGCCAGTGACTTTTCTAGGTGCTTGAGGGTTTAGCAGTGAATAAAACAGAGCAAGGTCCCACCCCTCATGTGGCTTATATTTCAATAGAGAAGATAGTGTGTATAAATATAAATAATATAAATAGCTTAAATATAAATATAAATTATATCAGATGGGGACAATATCTCTTGAAAGTTGTATAGTAAAAAATGTTAATGTATATGAGCTATGAGGATGCTTTAAATATATTGTGTTTTTCATATGGTGCTGATCTGTGGCTGGTGTACATATTTTAAGTGTGGGACTGATATAATATAGGCCCTGTGAGGCTGTGCCCTTGTTGATGACCTGTTCAGCAATAGTCAACAGCTTCGATAAGGATATTGTGTGCCTAGGAAATTCACACGTGACACAAATTCAGGGGAAAAAATAATGGTGAGATCAAAGAAAAGCAACATTATCTCTGAAAGCAATTTATCTGCTCAAGGGCATACAATTAATAATGATACAATCAGATTGGAACCTATGCTTTCTAACTAGTCTACAGCTCTATGTACCATCTGTAAAACAGAATGATGACAATAAAATGTAATAATAAGATCTGTGGAGAGTATTGGTGAACAATATGAGTTAAGGGTCCTTTAGAGGTGAAAAGTTTGCTAGAGATTAACCAGCCCTAACCCCTCATGTCACAATTAAGGAAACCAAATCCTCAGGAGAGCAAATGCCTTGTCCAAGGTCATGCCACTCACACAGTGTCAAGGATGGAAACACTAATCCAGGTTCCTGACTCACTCTAGTGATCCTTCTCATGGGAAAACCAAAAAAGCCAAGAATCCCTTTCTTTTGACCTCTTTGCATCTCAGGGAAATCATGTTGACTCAGAAATCAATGTGTTTGTCTCACACTAACAAATAACGGATAAATAAATGGGGCAACTTCAGTTAAGTTGACTTCCTGCAAGGATTATGTGTTGCCAAGGTGTGAATGTTTGTGTCTCTCCAAAATTCAGATGTTGAAATCTAACTCCTAGGGTAATGGTATTAGGAGGTGGGGGCCTTTGGGAGGTGATTAGGTTATGAGGGTAAAACCCTGACATGGGATTAGTGCACTTATAAGAGAGGCCAGAGTGATCCTCACCCCTTCTACCAGGAGAGGATAAAAGGAGAGAACAGCTGACTGAAAGCCAGAAAAGGCCTTCATCAGAACCCTACCGCGCTGGCACCCCGATCTCAGACTCCCAGCTTCCAGAACGGTGACAGATAAATTTCTGTCCTTCAAATACCATCCAGCCCAGCCAGCATGGCTCAGTGGCTGAGTGTCAACCTATAAACCAGGAAGTCACAGTTTGATTCCTGGTCAGGGCCCATGCCTGGGATGCAGGGTCGATCCCCCAGTGTTGGGCGTGCAAGAGGCAGTGGATCAATGATTTCTCTCTTTATTGATGTTTCTATCACTCTATCTCCCTCTATCTCTCAAATAAATAAACAATAGATTTTAAATTTTAAAAAAAGCCATCCAGCCTGTGGTACTTTCTTATAGCAGCCAGAACAGACTAAGAGGTGTGTTGGCAATTAGGGTAGCACAGGTAGGAACATTAGAGAGTTCCGTGTCCTAGTGCTTGGAAACAGGCTGAATATTAAGTTTAGTTTATACCTGAAAATATCTGGGCTTCTAAGCTTGAAGTTGGCTTCTCTATAACTACTTGTAAAATGACTAAGATTCTGACCCTCCTGAGACACACAGTGTTAGTCTCCATATTGGACTGCCAGGTCCCTGGCCCTGGTTTAACCATCCTTGAATAGCTGCTCTATATTTTTTCAGCCTACTGTAACACAAACACATGATTTATTCCTGGGTATTGGTACCTCTAAAAAAATACCCTGAGAGGCTATTGCTCACAAATTCTTCAATGGAGAAGGGAAAGTGATCCAGTCTGTAAAGTTTGGAGGGCAGCAAGGACAGAATTGGAGTAGGTGTACAAGGGAATTAAATCCATCTTCACAGCAGAGACAAAAACTCCTGGGCTGTCAAAACGAGCTAGTCTCCTTGGTACTTTGCTTATTTACAAAGCACTTGTGGAGTTCTGAGTCCAGGTTTGAAAGGATTTGCAATGGGCAAACACTGAGATGAGATCCTGTGAAAATACTCTGAAGGCTATGCCGGTTTGCCTTTGAACTCTTGACTGCTCAACCAGGAAAACCAATGTGATGATGAAAAATACACCTTTTAATGTATCTTTTTTTAAAATATTTTTTTATTGATTTCAGAGAAGAAGGTGGAGGGAGAGAGAAATAGAAACATCAATGCTGAGAGATAATCATTGATCTTGCACACCCCACACTGGGGATCAAGCCCAAAACTCAGATATGTGCCCTGGCAGGGAATCAAACTGTGACCTCCTGGTTCAGGGGTCAATGCTCAACCACTGAGCAACACCATCCAGGCTTAATTTACCTTTTTAAAAGAAATTAATATTGTACTATGGGTGTAAATTCCTAAAGTTAGAGTTGAAAACCTATCAGAATGATGGAAAGAGGAGAGGTGGGAGAAGAGGGGGGTTTATAAAGGTGGGTAAACAGGGGAGGAGAGAGGACAGGGCAGGTGGAGGAGAGAGTGAAAGAGAAAATGAGGAAGAAAATATAGAAGAAAAAGACAGGTAGATGAAAGGGTTGGAGACATGATGAGGATGACAAAGGGGAGAGGAGGAGGAGGAGAAGAAGGAGGAAGAGGAGGAGGAGAAGGAGAGAAGAGATTCCATTTTCTGTGGCTATTCTCAAGTGGTCTCAGTGCCTTCCTGTTGGTTGTCGTCCACCAGTCCACCTCATTGGGAAATATGCTTGATTGCTTTATTAATATAATTGGCATAATTGATATAAATCACACTTTTCATTTTTATTTTTTATTTCTTGATTTCAGAGGGGAAGGGAGAGGGAGAGAGAGAGATAGAAATATCAATGATGAGAGCAAATCATTGATTGGCTGCCTCCTGCATGCCCCCCACTGGGGATCAAGCCTGCAATCTTGGCATGTGTCCTGACTGGGAACCGAACTATGACCACCTAGTTCATAGGTTGGCACTCAACCACTGAGCCACGCTGGCTGGGTCCACACTGTTTTTTAAAACTCTAATACTAAAAGCAATATGTCAAACATAATGGAAAGTGTGCTAAAGTTTAAAAAGAAAAACAACAACATTCACACAATCCTTCCATCTAGAAATAACCACCTTTAATGTTTTGTTGTTGATCCTTTAGTACTTTTTCTCTGTGTAGGCATTCTTTTTTTAAAAAATAATTTTTGCATCATACTAATAACATAACACAACAAAGTGTACTATGGACATGCACTGTTTTTCCAGCTGCACAATATTCTATAATATACTTAAGTCACATTCTGACCATGGGGTATTGGTATTGTCTATACATGACACTGTGCTAATTATCGTTGTAGGTAAATATTAGCATGTCTCACTGAACTCTCAGTTTTTCAATTGGAAGAATTATTAAAAAAGGGAATTTCACTGGTTTGAAGAGAACAGATATTTGTTTAAGACTCCTGATTTATTGTCCAACTGTCTCCTGGAAAGTTTATACAAATTACACTCCTAGGAACAGCATATAAAGCTGTCCATTTCCCAAGTTCTCACCAAGGCTAAGCATTACCTTCTCAAAAATTTAATCCATTTGATAGACTAATAAAAGCCATGCCATTTTTGCTCCAATTTTTATTTTCTACATGTGAGGTTAAATATTTTTATTTAATTGCCACTTTATTCTTTTATAAACTGCCTGTCCATATTGTGGGTCTACAGAGATGGTATCATTCAAGGTTTTCATTTATAAGAATGCTTATTTGTTTAGGATAGTTACCCATTTTCTGTACCATATTTTTCATATATTTGAAAATTGGTCAATTAGAAATCTGGATTTTTTGTTCAGGGAATTAAAATCACTGTGAAACAACAGAGGTCAGCACCCCTCAATGGGTTTGTTTTATTTTGAGGGAGCAGCAAGTCTTGCATTTTTCCTTGGCTAGGACAGAGAGACAGGGAAAGGGAGAAGAGTGTGTGTGTGTGTGTGTGTGTGTGTGTGTGTGTGTGTGTGTGAGAGAGAGAGAGAGAGAGAGAGAGAGAGAGAGAGAGAGAGAAAACCTGCACATCACCCTCCTTATGGTAAAGAAGATGCGGTGAGATGCCCAACTAAACAAAGAGGGGAGGATGCAGAACCACTGGGGGGAATCCCCACCTCTGAGACCAATGAAGGGAATGCATCACTGGGAAAATGCATTTACTTCTGAGCTCTTCATCCCAGGTCAGACCCTAAAATATTCCTTTCAAAAGAACTTGATTAGGCAGAGAGGCTTTGCCCTTATTTAACAGGTGACATCTTAATGACACATTAATATCTACCAGGAATTATCTAGCTACCAGCTCCAATCAAGGGCAGAGAGATACTTGAGACAAAAAAGAAACAAAACATAATCCAGTATTGGGCTTATTCACCATCTTTTCCAGTCACCCTATTGGTTGAGAAACTACACAATGGTATTAGTAAGCATCCAAGAGGGGGCAATTATTCCTTAGAGAAGAATCCTATATAATAAAGAGCTAATATGCTAATTAGACCGAACAGCAGAATGACCATCCAGTCGACCTTCCAGATGAAGCCGGGGTTGTGAGGGCTGAGGCAGCCGGGGCTGCAACTAGTTCCAATATATAAGAAGTGATCAAAATAGAAAATGTCCATGAGAACGCCACAGTAATAATTGCTAAAAGCAAAATCGACTGATAAATACTAAAATTAGTGGGTAAAATTCATATCATTAAAGTATCTCCCAAAATATTTACTAACCCTTTGCACTCCGCTGTCCCCTCTCAGGGGACATCGGAATTCTAGCATATCACTCGGATGTCCCCTCTCAGGGGACATTGCAGTTTGTTAGTGATTACGGGGAATTGAGTTATTTCAACGCAACTTTTTGAGACATGCATGTTTCCCTGAAGTTTTATCTTGAAATGGCACAAGAAATTAAATCAAAATATCGTAAAATTACTAAGATATATACAAGAAATGTCAGCGGGTTTTGTGTCGGATTAAACAATAAACTACATATTCCCGATGTGGGACAAAGAAAACGGGACTGCATTGTGTGTTCTAACAGGAAAACACCTGGTGGCAGGCGTCAAACCACTTATTACTGTCAAACATGCACTAATCAGCCTGCAATGCATATTGGGGAGTGTTACAAAACTTATCATACTGTACAAAATTATATACAATAAAATATTGTTTTTTTTGCAAATATACATTCCTCGATGTCACCCAATTCATATAAGTCCAATATCATTATAATACGTTACTTGGTTCCAAAATTATACTAAATAATACGAGGGTCTGTAAATGCACGTTTCCGCCGCAAAGTAGCGTCGAGTAGCTGGTAGCCAATGTCCAGAATGGTTCGGAGTGCAAAGGGCTAATTATTGTGGCAATCTTAACATATGTTCGTGGAATTTTTGATGCTCCTCCTGCCAGGATTTGGAGCTTAATTCTCCTTCCCTTGAGTATGAACTTCAAAAAAATAAGAGCATGAAACAAAGAAAACAGTAACTGCAGTGGAGAAACCTGGCAGATACCTCTTAGGCAAGTGGTCAAGGTGAACATCATCAATAATGAGATATATTGATGCTTGTACTTCTTGATGCGATGTCATAAGAAGTGTACATCATTTCTGTGATATACTTCCTGACAATCTACAACCCTGTAATTATGAAAAAATACTAGCCTAACCCAATCTGAGGGACATTCTACAAAACAACTCACTAGTCAATAATTTTATAACAACAGTGAATGGTGTTGGGTGGTACTGGAAATACTGGGAGAACACTTTGTAAAGTATATGATTGTCTAACCACTATGCTCTACACCTGAAACTAATACAAAATAAAATTGAATCTAAATGGTAATTTAAAAAAATAACTGATTAGTGATCTCTAAAATTATTCAGTTCATCAAAGGTAAAGAAATACTGAGGAACTGCCACAGATTTGAGGATATGTGAGATTGCAGAAATATGATAAATAAATGCAATGTAGGATTCTGGGTTGAATCTTGGATTGGAAAATAGGACATTAGTAGAAAACATATGGAAACCCAAGCAAGATTTCCATTTTAGATGGCATAATATGCTAATGCTATTTTCTTGTTGTGAATATTGCACCATGATTATAGGAAGTGTTAATATTAGAGCAAGTTGAGTGAAGAGATATGGAAACTGTCTTATCTTCGCAATTCTTCTGTAATTCTAAAATTATTTCAAAATAAAAAGTTAAGGGAGAAAAAAACTATGCCAAATCTTGTAAGAATATACTTATTTATAGCAAAGCTACTATAAATACTCAAGTGATCTGTTTTTACTAAATCAGATCACTGTGACGGACTGATGATGTAATTTCATCATGTAAAGCAGATAAACTACTGTAGCATTTCAGGCTGTCATTAGTTCATGATTCATAGACTTCAGCGATCACAAAAATAAAGTTATATTCTTTTTTTAAAATGTTGATTGGAAAAACGGCTCATTGCTGAAATGTTCTTACTCTCTTTTTATTCAGAAGTAGAAAACAATATGGACATCCAGAGTTTTTATTTATTGTAGGTCTGCCCTGGTTATTATGGGAAGAGCCTGATGTAGGCTGACAATATAAATATGGTGGGTGCAGGAACTGTTGAATGTGAGGTCAAGTGTGGGGTTTGTGCTGATGTGGCTCTATGCTAGATCTATTTTGGATTCTACCTCTTGGCTAGTGAGTTACTCAGGAAGGCTAACTGCTCATGTGAGACACATGGAAGAAATGGTGTGTTCTCTGGGTTGGTGATGCAGAAGGGATCCCAGGCACATAAATATTCTAACAAGTTTCCTCTTGTCACAATAGAGTCATAAAGTTGCTCTGTTCAGCACATGATAATGGCTTTGTAATTCAATTATGGGTAATATTTGTCCTCTGGGATTTATTTGCCTTAAACTTCAGCCTTCATGTAAATCCCTTTACCATAAATCTCATAAATGCTGCAGCAGATTCTGTCCCCAATCCCAGGGCACATTTCGCCATGCCTGTGAAAACCCTGACAGCTTTCTCTACGTGATGGAATTGCTGTGTTTGAGGTGTTGCTGTTTTAAGTGCCAGAGCCAACCATAAAAAACAGTGGGACAGGTCCATTTCCTCGGTTACTCTCTTTATAGAAATATAAATTCTGATGGACAGATAGAAAAGTTCCAGTTCACCCAGAAGGCTGTTTTCAGCCATTTAACTAGAATTTGGTAGAAGGGAGTCCTGCAAGTCGTAGGAGGTCTGATGCAATGGTTTCTATATTCTGTAAGAATCCTGAGATTCTGATGCACAAACACATCAGGGCCGGTCATCTACATGGATTCACTCATCTGATAGTTGTTTTTTGGATCTTTCTCAACCTGCTCTGCCTTTCATTCCTGCCCAGTCAAATGAGCCAGTCTTCTGGGTCTTCTCTACCCTCCTGTCTAGAATTTACGGCCCCACATCTTATTAGTTATCTACTAAGACAATCCTCTCTAACCCAACCTTTGATTTGAAAAATAAATATTTTTGGTTGCCTGACTCTCAATATCCATTCTTCATTTTTCACTCATCCAGCAATTATTTATTGTGCACCTATCCCATCAATTCCAAAATGCTCACTTTTTTCATTTTAACATCTTTTAAATCAGTAGTTATCTTACAATCATTGAAATGATAAAGTTTGTCAGAAAATTTTTGAGATACATAATAAAAGGGTGCACCTTCATTCAATGAAAATTTATAAAGTTCATGATATATGGTCTGTGCCAGCCACTGTTCTAGGAACTTACCTATCTTAGCTCTTTGGTCAATTTCTTCTTATCTTTGGCCCATCAAAGGACAAATCCTTTTCCTTAGGAAACATTCCCTAGAGACTTCCCACCACATTATAGATTAATATGCATATATATTTGTGTGTGTGTGTGTGTGTGTCCCTTCCTTTTCATCTTTCCCACTCTTCTTCTGTGTTTCAACAAAGATGTGTTAGTAGTGTTGACCTTACATTTCAGTATTTTGGTTATAGAATACGGGGGGGGGAAGCAAAGGTATGTTTATAATTGTTTGTTTGGAAAATGACAAGTAATACAAATAAATATTACAATAATTAATAAATAATAAGACAAAAATAAACTCTGGTTTGTGTACTCACAACTGTAAGCCTACTTTGCCCACCCTTGTACAGAAGGCAGAAGTATGACTCAGTTAGAAGAGAAATGTCATCCAAGCATAGATAATATGGCATTTGGAATTTGTTCTCATTTTGGGAGGAAGATGTGTCACGTTTTAAGTTGTATAGAGAAAATCCTATCAGGCGAGGTACAAGCATAATTTTGTTTTTGTTTTCATTTGAAAGTTATATGTAGTTGAAAAAGATGTGCACAGGTGCCAAGTTTTCAAGGGGTAGACTGTGATGTTCCATGCTGGATCAACTTGGCTGACCTACAACCATATTCCCCAGAGTCTTTGCATGGTTGCAGGTTGGGAGGGGCCAGAGGGAAATGTGTGTGGGATTTAGTAGATAGGAGAGAAGCAGCAGACTCTGAAGGTCATTTTGGTTAAAGGTGGTGAGAGGCAGTGCAGAAGTAATGGTAGTTATGAACTTGTCCTTGCTCTTCCCTTCCCAATTCCATGGCCAGCTTGACCCCAGATCTTGGCTGCAAACTCACAGAGGGGCGGCTATGCAGGGACAAGATCCTTCCCATATACTTCTGTAGGGGCTCCCTGGAAGTTCCACCTCAAGCTACAAGGCCCTCAAGAGCAAGTTCCCTTTATCTTCATGGCCAAGAGTTAGCTCTAAAAATTACTCAATGGATGCAAATTAAATGAACTGGGTAACAAAAGTTGTCAAATAATTGAGAAGGTATAAAATAGAACAGTAAGCTGATTTTCTATCCATTATTCCTGATTCTGGGGCAACAAAGAAAAATAGATTTGTACACATTAGAAATTCTCATTGAAAATAAATTATTAAGTTGAATAAAAAAATGAGGCTGCCACATTTCAGAAACTCATGAATACCTAACTCTTCTCTATTTCACTTTTAAATAATAGTTAATATTTATTCATCATGTATTACACATGTTTAGGATTTAACCTGAATTCTCACTTTAATCCTGACAAGTCTATGAGGAAGACACTAGTATGATGACTAGTATACATTCCATCACCATAACTTAATAACATATAACATTAGGCAAAATTATTTGACCTCTCTGGGATTTTGTTTCTATATCTATCTTAATTATTTCTCATCCTAAAAAGAAAATGACAACACTTCCCACTAATGGACACTTCTTGTTGATACCTTCCCATGAACATTCTCCCTTCTTTTGTAAAAGTTCCCCAGCCTTTTCTGGGGTTTCACCATTCCTTACTTTCTATCCATGTGGTTAATTGGAATTGATTGTACCCCCTGGTCTAAATGTGAGCATGTTACCTAATCAAGGCCCATAAGTTTTACTCCCAGGAGTTTTCCTGGAGCAACAAGAAAATGGTGTTTTCTTTTCCATTGGAGTGAATCGGGGAAGATGTGAGGTGCAGTGGCCACCAGGAAGTGAGAGTCTGGCTGAGAGTGAAGCTAACACAGCGGACAGTAGAGCTGAGCGGTGGGGAGAGATGAAGACCCGATGACTATAATGAGCCTCTGCATCTAGTACGGCCTAGATAAGACCTTCTGACTTTCCAGACTCATGAGCCAATATCTCCTGTTTGTTTATTTTTTCCTAAAAATAGGTTGCATTTTTCTATCACATCTTGAGAATGAGTTTTGATCAGTAAATTATTTCACATTATTGATTTGAGGAGTGCTTAAAAATATATGTGCAAAGAGGTTGGCACACAGCTTGGCGCACAAACAATTAGCAAATGTAACTTGTTGCCAAAGACGTGGCATGGGAATCCATTTGCATAAATGGCATTGGGCCATGAGGAAGAATGAGGGTGTGTATACATGTTCAAACATATTAAGGATGGAGTTATCTCTCTGCTATGTAATACCACTGTCATATGTCCTCTGAGGGACATCACTGGAACAAGGCTGGTGTTCTAGAGTAACAGAGGTTCATTGTTGAGCCAACTCTTAGTTTTCCATGTGTGAATTAGTCACAGAAAATATGTAATCACCAGACATCTGCCCCTGTTTCCAGTCAGCCCCCTATATGTCAGAGAAACATAATCAATAAGGTAAGTCTGAACCTACTTTTAATTAAGCGAAGCAGCCCTAAGATTGCCTTGTCTTTTGCATAGATGATAGATTGCTGAGTGGGTTATAATTGAAACTGTCTTCTGTTGCACTGACCTAAACTTGAATTAGATCCCAACAAACCACATTCATCAAGTTCTAATAGCAAATTTGGCTTTTCGTTAGGGCTTATTCGCAGCATTTGAGTACTGCTGATGCTACAATACCATGTTCCTCTTCAATGTCAAATTCAACACTTGAGGTCCTTAACTACTGAACTGTTATACTAGCAGGTATTACTGGAGGATGTGGGTGGGAAATAGGTCTTGAATTTGGGGCTGATCTTTGCTACTGAAAACAAGAGCCATGAACCCAGACAGATCAAGTTCCAAAACTTGACTGTATTACATATTATGTATTATGTTGGATAAATTCCCTACCTCACAATCTTATTTTGAGAATTAAGTAGTATGGGTTATCAAGTGCCTGAACCATTGTATTTACTTAACAAATATGAATACCTACTATGAAATTTTATCTTGGGGACAATCAGTCCTCCCATCTTAGATCCCCAATGAGAATCTATCCTCCCATTTTATGTTAACCAAATCGATTTTTTCCTTTTTAGGAGTCATCTAAATCATGGACCCTCATCTTTGAACCATGCAGTTTGACTGGGTCTCAATCCCATCTCCTATCTTAGTTCCTAGAATAGATATGTGCCTGATCTAAACAAGTAATGCATCACCTTATATAACCCTGATCCAAGCCAGGCCACTCAGATTCAATCCTTGGACATAGAGGGGAAGAGGCAGACTGGGCTGATAGGGAGTCAAAGCTGATGATGTTCCTCATTGCCACAAATTAAGGAAAGCCAACTTGAGAAGGCAGCCAATAAAACTGATAGATGTAGAGAGTCAGCCACTCTTAATAATATTATTACAATGAGTCAGTGGGCACTCAAGACAATTCTTAGGTGCCAAGCATATAACCAATTTAGAAGAAACATCTAGTTTAATAAAGTAGGTATTGTCCCCACTTCACAGATAACAAAACTGAGGCACACAGAGATTAAGGAACTACCCCGTGATCCGTTACTTAGCAAATGGCAAAGCTGGAACTCACACTTCCTATCTCTGAGCCCCCTAACCTCTGGTCTGTACTGCCTCCCAATATATCTGATTTCTGAAGGGTGATATTGTGTTTTATAATATACCCTATACATGTAACTTGGTTTTGGAAGCAATTTGTATTTCTTAGAGGAATACTTACATTTATGTTAGCTATGGTAGTACTAACAGCAACCACTGAGATAGTATAAGAATAAGCTTTCATATTCTATAATTATTTTATAATTGCCAATGACTACTTTCAGGCAATAGTAATGCCACCCAAAATAAAGATATATCTCAAATGTACTAATTGATGAGGAAAATACGTCCATTGATCTTCATTTTTCTCTATGGGAAATGCTGTTACTACTCAGGGTGACAACTCAATTTAGCACTAGAAAGTTTCCTTGAGTCCCTTCCACACCCCCACAACCAGGCTCCAAGCTGAAATTATTAAAGGAGCTTCTTTGCATTACACCTTCTGAATAATCCCAGACATCCCCAAAGTTCCTATGTAATTTGAATTAACTGGTTTCCAGCAGTAGGTCTAACATATATTGCTTTGATTGACACCTTGTCTGCCAGTCCAGAAAGTTGAACAGAGTCAGAAAATACAGACCATGTGGACAGAGACCAAGAGATTTTCATTAATAGTCTTATGCACTGTGCAATTCACAAGGTCTCATGCCCTCTCTGGACAAAAACAACCGAGCTTAAAGAACACCCAGGGTCCATTTGCCAAGACCAGCCGGAGAGATACACATGCAGGCATGGTGGTCAAAAGAGCCTTGGGTTTTCTCTACTCATCTGCCTGAATGGGCCTGATTTCTAGGGCTCACTGCCCCAGGCCAGAAGAGAAGGCCAACAGGCAGAGGCTACAGAGTGCACTGGATTGGTAGGGCACAGATATTGGAGAGAGACAAGCTGTATTTGAATCCTGGCTGTGTCGCTTTCTGGCTGTGTAACCTTGGCTAAATTACTTAACCTCTTCATGCCACAGGTTCCCCATCTCTTAATGATGATAATGGAAAGCTTACTTCATAAAATTGTTATGGAGATTAAATAGCTTTGCATAAAGCTGATCACACTGTTAGGGCTTGAATGGGGAAGATGTACCTTTCTGTTTCCCAAGGCAGAGGGAGGGGTGCTGTTTATTCTACTTATCAGACAGATGGATTAGAATTCTTACACAACCATGTGTAAAGTTTTTATAAAGATGGTCCCGTTATGACATTTGGTTACAAGGGCTTCCATAAATAACCAGGCTTTCAGATAGAAGACCCTCATTCAAAGAATAGACAAGAATGGATTGCAATTAGCACCCGCTGAAGCAATGAGGGGGCCCATTCACCTCGTGATGCTGTGTGGAAACAAGACCTTCAGTGAGCCATGGAATATTGTGTACCATGTGCCACCTACATGGGAAATATTCTCATCTCTGTCCTTTTGCCTTGTCCAATTTTTTAGTCAATGCTTTTCTTTGTCCCTCTGGGTAGGAATACACTTCTATTCAGCGCTCTATGAATTGTAACTTTCTGCCTTCTAGTGCTGGGTTCACGTGGAGATATTTTCAGTACGTGGGAAGGGGGACCTGAGGAAAGGTTTGTCCCTCACACCTTCTCATTGGCAAAGCACCAACTCCATTTCTAGGTTAAAGTAGGACCACAGTCATGTAGGCCTTCACTTATTTTCCGAGGCCATTCTGTGCACATATAACACCAAGTGAAAGAGAGACTAAACAAACAAAAAGCCATGGCCACTCTTTACTAAAATGAC
This sequence comes from Myotis lucifugus, assembly GCF_000147115.1. Lineage (NCBI taxonomy): Eukaryota > Metazoa > Chordata > Mammalia > Chiroptera > Vespertilionidae > Myotis > Myotis lucifugus. The sequence continues at coordinate 1,035,576 of NW_005871092.1, forward strand.
TGTATAATTTCCAGGCAAAACACACAGAGGTGCAGTGTCTCAGGAATAAGGGACACAAAGAGCAAGAGACAAAGAGAAGTGAGGATCAGAGGAGGGAGACTCAGGGATCGCTAGGGCTGTGTTCCTGGAGAAGGGAGAGGCCCATGTGGACTCCAAAACAACTCTCACGCCACTCCTGAACAAGAAGAGGGGAATGGCTTCTAGGCACAAAAACCTGCTTCGGTTAAAAATGTCTTTCTTAAATATATTTTTATTGATTTCAGAGAGGAAGGGAGAAGAAGAGAGAGATAGCTACATCAATGATGAGAGATAATCATTGATCAGCTGCCTCCTGCACACCCCACACTGGGGAGTGAGCCCGCAACCCTGGAAACTGCCCTGACCAGGAATCGAACCATGACTTCCTGGCTCATAGGTCGATGCTGAACCACAGTTAGAGCCATGCCGGCTGGGCTATAGCTGTATTTTTATGATGGGGAAAAAGATATTCCACACAGAAGTCTCTATGTGTTATCTTTGACCAGTTTATTTGTAAATGGTTGTCTTTCATTTTTTCAGGCAGTTTCACACGCATTTTAAGAGATTTCTCTAATGCACGTCTCTGGCTTTCAACTCCCACAGGGGTTTTAGGGCCGTGTTTGAAAATGAGAAACAGAAAAATGCATTCCTCCTCGAAGTGCATGCAAGTCCAGAGGCTGATGGGAGGCAGTGTGATTTCAGGAGGCATGAAGGGAGACACCTGTCACTGTCCTATTCGCAGGAAGCTCCTTGGCTCCGGAAAGGTCATTGCCCCTGTGATTATGAATGACGTAACAAGGCATACTGACAATCTGCTCTGGGCTAGTGCTTTATAGCCCAGTTTATAGCAGCAAACGTCTGAAACAGCCTCAGTGGCTTTTCGATGGGCAGATTAGATATATCCGGGTAAGGAGTCACATCTTTTGGCAGGGTTAGGACGTAAATTCCAAGGAGTTTGTCATGTAATGTCAAATTACACTAGAATGTTTGTGTTTCTAGGCCATAGAAACACAAAAGCCAAAGGAGCTTGTGTTATTCCCCTTCTTGTCACCTGTAGTCAACATGGCCATGGAGGGAGGTCATCTCTAGTGTAATCAGGAAGATGGGCTCAGGTGGTTTAATAATACTTATATTACTTTCTCTGCCTCTTTTTCTTTTGCAGTTTGTCTCTCCCCTCCCCTCTCCTCACTTCCCCTTATCTTCTCTCTATCACATACATATTTCTCTTCCCCCTTGCACTCATCCGCCAATATACACAGTCTATTTTTGTACATTAAATAAGCCTAGACTTCACCTCCAATCTATATCCTTAGAGGAAAATGATACTTAACTATTAAAAAAAAATGATGACATGTATTGTTAATTGCATCCCCTCATACAAACAAAGAAAAAAGGCGCAGAACAGGGTGTGTAAGCTAACATTTATGTCAATGCAAATTTATGGCTAAATGTTTTTGCCCCCCTCAAATGCATATGTAGAAGCCCTAATCCCCTAAGTCAGCGGTTCTCAACCTCTGGGTTGCGACCCCTTTGGGGGTCAAACGACCCTTTCTCAGGGGTCGCCTAAGACCATCAGAAAACACATATATAATTACATATTGTTTTTGTGATTAATCACTATGCTTTAATTATGTTCAATTTGTAACAATGAAAATACATCTTGCATATCAGATATTTACATTACGATTCATAACAGTAGCAACATTACAGTTATGAAGTAGCAACGAAAATAATTTTATGGTTGGGTCACCACAACATGAGGAACTGTATTAAAAGGTCGTGGCATTAGGAAGGTTGAGAACCACTTCCCTAAGTAATAGTACCAGGAGATGAGGTCTTTGGGGGGTAAATAGGTTTAGATGAGGTCATGAGTGTGACATCTCTTGATGGGATTAGTGCTTTTATAAAGAGAGGAAGAGAGACCACAGTGCTCCCTCTCCTTCTTTCCATCCTGTGAGGACACAGAACCAAGGCACCCTCTGCAGTATCCTGCCATATTCTCTGAAACATTCTGGCCTTCACCAGGAAGAAAATATGTCGGCACTTCGATCTTGAACTTCCCAGCCTTTAGAACTCTGAGAAATCAATGTGTTGTTTAAGCTCCCCAGTCTACATCTTTTTGTGAAAGCAGCTTGAGCTAAGAATATATTTGGCAATTCGTGGAACATTCTGGAAGGGTAAATAAGTAATTAAGAATATTGGTTGCTTCCCATATGATAAGGAGAAGGTCTAGAAACCTTGGAATCAGGAGTGGGAGGAAGACCTGTTTTTAGACTAAACAAGACCTACTTATTTACAATGAAAAGCTTTATTTGAATATGTAAAAAAAATGCATGCATAATGGTTTCAGTAATAAATGTCACTATTAAAATGTTAAGTGTCTGCCTCACAAGTCTCATCCAAACACCAGTTCCAAAGCCCCTGCTGCTCACTAATCTCAGTCATCTTTCTGGGGTTTATTAAGTAATCTGTGATACATCTCTAATATCCCCTTAACATGTTTGCTACACCAGTGCCAGGTCCTGCCCGAGGGGGCTGTGGGCCTATCCCAACCAGAACAGACCTCATGTGAGAGCTCCGGGTGAGAACAAGAATCCAGTGCTTGTTTACTAGGTGACATCTTAATACGGTCCAAAATAAAGCGAGACTCACCAGTAGAACCTGTTGGGGACAACCCCTTCCTGGATAAGCTGCCACCTTCTCCCAAACTCAGCGGAGCTGTATAACTGCAGAGAAAAGAAATTACTTAGCACCACTGAATACACAAACATCAGTTCATCAGAACAGTAACAGTAATAAGAGCACCTACCATTTATTAAGCACCTGCCACAGACCAGGTGAATGCTCCACATATCACCTCTACTCCCCCCATACATTCTGCAAGGCAGATATTAATATCCCCGTTTTACAGGAGAGGAAACTGAGGCTCAGGAAGATTAAGTGACCTGCTGGAAATCGCATGCCCTCTAAATAGTAGAGTAGACTGAGATTCATACCCCATTTTGCCTGGAGAAAAACTCGCCCAAACCACTTGACCCAGCATATGCGGATCACTGCCTGTGTGGGATACATAGAAGTGCAAAGTCTAGTCCTGGCTCTCAAAGAGCAGATGATGCAACCTGACTCTGACTACAATCATGAGAGATGCATTAGCAGCTGGTGATAAAAGGATGCCGAGGAAGGAGGCTCAGCAGCCAATCAGGGACGCTTTTCAGACCTTGTAGAGATTCCCTTGGGATCAGAAGGAATGGCTGCATTCAAACTGACAACTATAGGACAAACATTACTCACAAAGGGGACAACATAGGACAAAGAGGTGAGATATGCAGGGACAAGATATGAATAAGCCTGGCTTATCCAGATATGTTTGGATGAAAATGTTGAGGGCAACTTGGAAAAGGCTTTGAATGGTAAGTTAGGGAGACCAGAACATATCCTGCAGGCAAGAGAGGCCAATGTTTGTCTTCATAAGAGTAACCAGAAGAACTTCAGGCTGCAACAGCAGCCCGCATTGACTAAGTTCTTACTTAGTCATCCAAATGCTTCTCGTGTACTATTTCATTTAGTCCATACCCCATCCCTGTGATATATGAAGTTATTTTGACCATTTTACAGATGGTTATATAGCCGGTAATGGTTCAAGTCCATGTGCACCACTGTGTAAGCACTCTCCAAGGGCAACTGCATAGAAACACTGCTCAGGAGACAGGGTCTAACCCTCCACTGTTCCATCCCTCCTAATGTCTTTCTTCTCCTACCTCCTGTTGTTCCTTGCTCACATGACACCCCTGCTCCTCTCCGATATTCTTTGCAGCACCATGGAACCCTTTTGTGCCTCTGCAAGTATCCTCTGATGGTAGCCCAGAGATTCCTAATGCTGTAGGCATCCTGGTTTCCATTGGTCTCTTGGCTGCTGTCTTGAAAAATATCATTTGGAACATCGTCTTTCTGCTATATGCCTGGTCTGTAACCCACTCACAAACTCCAAACTCCCACCACTGCATTTGCCAAATCCCAGAGTGAATGAATAGTGAGTCACTGTACCGAGGACCCTGCTAGCCCCGCCTTGTCCTCCTGCCCCAGCCCCAGCACTCAACAAAGAGTCAAATGACTCACCAAGTGACTCACCAGGGCTGCAGATGCGCCCGGCATGTCCAAGGAACAAGGCAGCTCTAGTGAGTAAGCACTGACCCTTGAAAAAGCTTCCTACACCATTGTGTCCATTGGATCAAAACACATCCTACAGCCAAAAAAAGCGGAGATATCTGGCTACTAAAGCAAGCGGTTCGATTGGCTCCAACTACACAGCACTTGGAACCCAGCCAAGGAGAATCTGTGGCTTCTTTCTTTCAAGTCTTATTATTCTTTTCTGCCCCATTATGTCTGGGGAAGAAAGTTTTCCTGGGCACATTTCATGCCTGATTCATTTTAAGAGTGTGAAGGAGAGAAGCAGACACAGCTCCCCTCATAGAAATAACAGAGGAGGGCACCGTTCACTCTTAATTCAAACCCAAGTAGCCAGAGGACCCAGGTCCTGCGCTGTAATCCCAGCAAGTCCTGAACACCTTGCACGTTAACATGCAGACTGCTAGGTCAACAGCAAGCACCTGATCTGGGACTTCTGCTGCTCCTTCTCCCCTTACTCTTATCTTTTTTAAAACCCAGAACTGCTCTGCATGAGTTTAAAGAGAACATAGCGCACACCATTGTGTATGCCTCTGTCTATATATAAATATATATTAATATTTATATTTCTATACAAAGATTTATGCCAGTGTCACAGCATCAGGGTGATTTAAAATAATAATTCCGTGTGAAGGCTGATTCACATATATGCTGAAGATCATACATAAACTCTGAGAAATCAGATGGCTACACCAAGTGATTGCTATCCAGGCTCCCACACGGAATTCATTTCCATGAGGAATTGCCAGATGCCAGCATCTGTATGTGTGTATTTCTTTCCCTTCTATGTCTTTTTAAATTGATCCCCCAGGCTTGGATTCAAACCCAGGGACCAGTCAGGTATGTCCCATAAAATTTGTTTTTATCTTCTTCCAGGGGCTGCTGTGTTATTTGTGAGCATCCGGAGGCCCCTCAAGCAGTGAATATACCGAGTAACCCAGTAAGCCAAGCTTCTCTTAGGCAGCTCAGTAACATCCTTTTCGGGTTCTTCTCTCACAAGATACCCTCTGCCTTGTCTCCTTCCCATCCACACCTGAGCATATCCCCGCTGCCATGCCTCCATTCAGGCTGCCCACTCTGGCAGGGGTGGCTTCCGGATGTGCCTACCTCAGTGACTGCCAGTGGTCTGTTTAGGCCCAGATCAAGGTCACCTTCTCCGTGAAGCCTCTCCTACACACTGAAATCCATAGTGGCCTCATGTCCAAAGAACTATGGTATAGTAACAAATGTCATAAAACTACATGGCACATGTTTATATTTAATTTTCTTAGTAGCCTTTCAAGAGAGTCTTCTATGAATGCAAGGCAGAAATTCCTTCCTATGTAGAAATCACCCTAAACTATCTGAGACCGCACCCACGTCTTTGATGGGAGGTCACAAAGCTTTTATGTCAGGAATCCCATCCCTCTTGACCTGCTCAGTGCCTAGTACATAGATGATCACAGGGCAAAAGTATCAATTGAGCACCATGCAAATCTCTTAGTGATGATTCTACCAAGTAAAGTACTCAGATTTGCTTCCATGGATTCATAGTTAGAGGGCTATACTTACACAAGTCAACAAACAAAACTATAAATATCAGCACTTTTGAAACTCCCAAGGATTTGCAGCAAGCAGCTCTTGTATATTCATTCATCCCCTACACAAAGCTGCTCTGTGTCCTCCACATACCACTTCACAGATTTGCCCCCTGAGAAGTTAATAGTCCAGCCTGGTGTTCTACCAAGAAAAGGAAAAAAAAGGCTCGAGCCATTCAAAAGTTAATGTGTTAATTAAACCTGCAGAGTCTGACAGAAAAGTTCTCCACAGAGAAGGGAATGAAATCAAAGACTTTTACCAATGACTCTCTGGGCAGTAGTAGAAGGCTTTGGTTAGAACGACTCAATGTCCTTCAATAAAATTAATGGAGTCACCCTAGCTCTTTTGGCTCCGTGGATAGAGCATCAGCCCACAGACTGAAGGGTCCTGGGTTTGATTCTGGTCAAAGGGCATGTACCTTGGTTCGGGCTCAATCCCTGGCACAAGACGGGGCTTGTGTGGGACGCAACCAATTATGTGTCTCTCTCACATGGATGTTTCTCTCTCTGTCTCTCTCCTCCCTTCCACTCTCTCTAAAAATCAATGGGAAAATATCCTGGTGTGAGGATTAACAACAACAACAAATTTCATGGAGTCATCAGCACCTACATAAGATTTCCATCCCTCCCTGTATGTCTTGGGCTCCACAGCTCTGAGGACTGTCAGAACACAGAACTGAGAACTACCATCAGGACTACCATCAATGTCTGTTGCATCAACAGCAGCAGCAACTGCATTTTCCAGCAATGCTGAGCCTGCAGAGGACCTCAGAGAGGACAACGGGGCATCTGAACCATTTTAGAAGAGCAATTTTCACCTACTAAGCTTTGGTCATGAACAGCAGAATGTGATTCGTGAAAGGGGTGGTGTTTTGTTTTGCTAATAACCCTGGTACAAAATAATGAGGAAAAGACTGAAGGAGCAGAAACAGTATAAAGGGAGGGAAGAAGGAACCAAGGCAGAAAATCCTTCCTGCCTAAAATCATTCCAAACTATCTGAGGCCCTTCCTTGCCTTAGTACATAGAACTCATAAGCTCACACCGGAGGCTCAGCTCTGCCCAAGATCCACCAGCAGCCTCAGGGCCTAACCCTCCATTCTGTCCTTATGCTGGGCTGGGGCGGTCAGCTCTTCCCCTCCCTGCTACGCTCCTCTCCTAATGAGGGTTTTCCTTTTTTTGACATTTCTCACATTGGCTTGTTTTCTTGCCACCTATCTTTGTCTGCTATAAGAAGAGAGTAGATAAAAAATACAGTTGATTGCAGAGGATGCTATTGCAAAGGTTAGTTTTTGTGTGTGTTTTTTCTAATATTCTCCCCAGGATATGTTTATTGATTTTTTTTAGAGAGAGGAAGGCGGGGGGGAGAGAGAGACATCATCAATGTGACAACGAAATATCAATTGCCTCCCAGACACACTAAGAACTGGGACTGAACCGCAAACATTTCGTGTATAGGACTACGCTCCAATTAACTTAGTCACCGGGCCGGGGCAAGGTTAGTTTTAAGCTTTTAACCAATTGTTCAGTCATCTCGGGGGCCACACTCAGGAGGCCTGTAGAGCTGCAAGTTGGATGAGGGCCACAGGCCCCAAGGGAGCAGAAAGAGGGATGCCACAGGGGACACACCGCATAGCTTGGGGGCTGGGAAAGAGTGAGACTCGTCGGCTTTGCTCAGGATTTCTAACCTACAGCAGATTAAGATGGGGCGAGAGAAGGGGGTATGATAGTTCCTCTTAGCATCTTTCTTTGAAGAGAAATTCAACTTCCTTATGTTGATACGAAAGCTTGCCATTGCCACAATCTTCCGGCTGGAACGTCTTCTCAATGTCCCTAAGCTGCATCAGTACAGCCCCTCCTTTCAGACTGTTAGGAACTCATTAGACACTTTCTTTTGCAGCTAGAAAATTGGTCCAAGGACACAACTGCATAGGAGGGAAGAACGGCAACGCCTTTGGTTGATGGGATTGGAAGTGGTTCCCCAGAAACTTCCCCATGGCGCCTTCCCCAGGCAGGAGGCAGGTCGCTGGGTCTCCTCCACAGGCTCCTCAAGACGCTCCACATCCACCTCGGTGGAACACTTCCTGCTGTCGGCTCTTTTTAAGGTTTCCTGCTCCTTCCTCTTTGCTTCTCTGCCCTTCACATTTTAGAGGCAGGAGGCCTGCAAATTGCACTTCTTGAAAAGGCTGACAGAAACCCCTGCCAGTTCTATTTTATTTGCCTCATCCTAACGCTGCCCTGGGGATGGTCTGGGTACAGAGCTCTCATCCAGCTCATGATTCTCCACTTCTCACTGAAAGTTACTGCTTTCTTTTTAGCAAGAAAGAGATGGTACCTTCAGGACTTCAGATGAATTCCTAATGCCGGGCCTGAGGCATGGCAAATATCAAGCTCTTTCCTCCCCCGGCCTCCACAGAGGGAAGGAGAAGGCCACAAATCACTCCGAGGGGAAGCTGCATTCTCTAGTTCCTGAGATAATTTCATGAAACTTCACTAAATGCTGACATGAGCCTTTTCATTGGTGGGTGGGTACAGGGATGGATAGAGAGAAAATCATGGTAACCATTCCAGACCAACACCCCTATCCCCACCAGATATAAGTTCCTCAAAGAAAAAGCTAGCTTGTCAGGATATATCACAGACCTAGTGATGTGAAGTATTTGGTTCAGAGTGCTATGGTGGTGGATGTTGGAGAGGAAAATTTGGAAATCTGCCAAAGCTTTCCAGGTGGGCCTAGGAGTGCAGTTAAAATTTCTCAGTATGGCCCAGCCAGTGTGGCTCAGTTGGTTGAGCGTTGTCCCACGCACCAGGAGGTCGCTGGTTTGATTCCCAGCCTGAGCACATACCCGATTGTGGGCTCAATCTCCAGTAGGGGGCATGCAGGAAGCAGCCAATCAATGATGTTTTCTCTCTCCTCTATGTTTCGATCTCTCCCTCTCCCTTCCCCTCTACCTAAAAAAAACACAATACCTCCCTTCCCCAATTTCTCAATATGAAGATGTAGAAGAACACTGTTCCAGGGTGAACAGGTCAGTCTGAGCAAATTAACAGAGCAGCAAAGTTCAGAGTGGAACAGAGTGACAAATCAGTTAGAAGGTGACTGCAACCAGGCAGGGAAGAGATGAGTGTTTGAATTAGCCAGGGCCCCTGGATATGAGAAGAATAAAAAGGATCACTATTTAAAAAATAAACAAACAAAAATAAACAAAATTAAACTGTAAAAATAAATCTGACCAGATGTGGAGAAGAGAAGGTCACTTCTGAAAGCCCCTTCACTTGGCCTGAGCAGGGGGAGAAGTACATGCAGAGCCCTGGGACTAAAGCCGGGAGGAGGTTGGAGGCATAGATGCACAAAGGTCACAGTGCTGTATCTCTCAAGGTGTCAGATGAATCACAAGGGGCTGATGGATGCCAGGCAGCCAGCCAGGGCCATTTCCTCTGGCCACAGGTCCCGCCCTGTCCCTTCTTCTCCTGCCTTGACCATGATCATCACACAACAGCCCTCCCTCTGCTGCGAAACTCAGCTCTTAGAGTGGGCACCTGTCAGAGGGGACCATGATCATCACACCACAGCCCTCCCTCTGCTGTGAAACTCAGCTCTTAGAATGGGCACCACATGGTAGGTTGGACAGGAAGGCACCTGACTTCGGGTTTCTCTTCCTCTTGGCAGCTTTGAGATCCTGGCTGGGGCGCTGAGTCTCTTAGTACACTGAGTGTGCCATGTGTAATCCACACTTCCAATATCCTATTATAATGAAGGTAGAAGGTTGGCAAGATAACATTTTTAATTTTTAAAAAAGGTGAAAAAAGCCCAGCCTGTGTGGCTCAGTGGTTGAACATCAACCTATGAACCAGGAGGTTGAGGTTCAATTCCCAGTCAGGGCACATGCCTGGGTTGTGGGCTTGATCCCCAGTGAAGGGCATGCAGGAGGCAGCCAATCCATGATTCTTTCTTATCATTGATGTTTCTGTCTCTCTCTCCCTCTCCATTCCTCTCTCTGAAATATATATATAAAGAAGGTGAAAACAATAGAGACATAAATTCACAAAATGTGCCTATTCTTCCTTCTCCCAAAACCACTCCCCTCCTCGACAACATCCTTGGTTGCGACTACTCTTGGCAAGAAACCCTGAGCATTGCTAGATTTCTAAAGGGCCAGCCTTAGAGATAGGCATTTTTCTGGGCATCCCTTGAACGCATTTAAGAAAGAGATCCATGTTCTGAGGCCAAATGTCCTTCAAACTTTCCCACTAGTGCATGGATTAAGGAGGCATCTTAATCTATTCAGACAAAGGGTGGTGGGTAGACCGGATTGAGAGAGTTGACTAAAAGATGCACAGGCAAAAATGTACATCTATTTCAGAGCTTCAATAGCTACTAAATAGCTTCGTTGTGCCTGTCCAAGCCTGAATACCAATTAGTCCTTTTCAACTGTCCATTAGTCCTTGTTCTTGCAGCCCATTCTCTCAAACCATTAGGAATAGGTGGATCCAACTGTTCAAGGTAGCAACTGAAAAAATAATGACACAAACTGGTTAAACAAGGATTCTAAGGTGAACACAAGCCTTCCTTGTTTGCATATGATGGCATTTCAGCTCGAAAATTTGTTTTATAAACAAGCATTGGGGTTGACATTTAGCAAGCTCCCTGATTTCCACTCTAATCGCCAGTTTTGTATTTGGATACTTAAATTATGTATATATGCATAAGATTAGAAATCAGCTCTGACATTGGGAAATTTCAAGCACATGGAAATCCTGCCACCCGGCATGGTAAAGAATGCTCAACGTATTCCTTATAAATAACTGAGTGCCTTTTTACTTAATGCAGGGCCTTGGGAAAACGTGATGGCATTAGGCAGATCCTAAGTGTTTGTGCTTGTGCAGGAATCATTTGAATATCCCCAGGGGGTGTGAGTTTCAAGGAGCCACTTATCTTTTATTTCAATTAGCCCTTTGACATTAAAGGGCTGCTAGGTGTCTTCAAAAACCAATGAAGTTACTGTGAAGACAAATACTGTAATATATAATGGTTTACTGTTATTATAATCAATGATATTTCCTGAGCACTGCCTATCTCCCCTGCTCCATTCTTTCTGGATTCATGGTACCTTTTAGTGACTAAGAAGGCATTGCACGTTGACTAAAGTGCCTCTAACTTCAGGTTCTGAAAAGACACTGAACTACCGTGAAGGCAGCCTTGTGTCTAAATCCAGCAACGCCATACCGGGTTGGGTTGGTTATCTCTCAGGTCTTTGAATAATACACTGGGTAGCATCTATGCCTGCTACGTTCCAGGCTCAGTGGTGTTTTATGTATGTTATTTCAGCATCCTCAAACAGTCCTGGGAGAGGTAGGTGCTGTTATTATTACTTCCACTTTCCAGTTGGAGAAAGTATAAAATTAAGTGACTGCTGAGCGTCACAGGGCCATTAGTAGGGCCTGAGAGAGTAGAGAGCTGATGCTCTCACTGAGTTTGCCATTTTTTCAATCCGTGGTGAGAAACCAGAATGACTGATTGTGGAAAATATTGGCATCTATTCCTTATCAAGTAGTCATTACTTCCCAGGCAATGCCCAGCATTCCAAAAAGCCATGATAAGCAATACCCTTCTCTTAGGATCCAGGCAAAAGAAGAAAGATTAAGCCTGACCAGTGTGGCTCAGTGGTTGAGTATTCACCCATGAACCAAGAGGTCACTAGTTCAATTCCTGTTCACTGTTTTGATTCCTGGTCAGCACACATGCCCAGGTTGTCGGCTCCATCCCCAGTAGGGGTGTGCAGGAGGCAGTCAATCAATGTTTCTCTCTCACTGATGTTTTTATCCCTCTTCCTTCCTCTCTCTCTAAATTAATAAAACAGATTTTAAAAAAAGAATGCTGACTGTTAATATTGTGTTTCAATTATGGGTGCTAGGAATCTCCAAATCAAAACATGCTTCCCCCTTTAAAACCATGTTCTGGTTTTATGTGTATCTTAGCCATATATACCAAAATATTGAAGGTGAGGCCCACATTCAATTTAAAGATTTATTTCTTTCATAACCTGTTTCTTTGGAACATACAGGAGATCAGGGATCATGCAGGTGCGCGGGTGGTATTACTGCTGACTCCCAGAGCTCCAAAAGAAGTGAGAATATAAACTTGTGAATTTTCCAGAACTGCCCCAGAATGAAGGGTGGCCCACCAAACTGTCTTAAGAGTTTTGTACTCCCTCCACAGAACTGATAGCTCATTTGGATGGATTTTTTTAATCACAAAATGATTTCACATCTCCTGAAATAAAGGAGACAGAGCAACCCGTGACCAGGAGAAAAATAAAGACAATGGGAAAGAAAGAAGGAAAAGAAAAAAGGGATTCGGGGACTAATACAAGGTGGCAGATGAGCTTCCCTTGTCCTGTACCATTTCTGTTTTAAATTTTGTAAACACTGAGAAATAAAAGAGTACCACATTTCAAACAAAGCAGAATCACTTTTCTCAAAAAAAAAAAAAATCTGAAGGACCAGTGACATTGGAGGAGCCATCCTCAGTGGCAAGAACAACAGCTTGGAGCTCGCCACACCCCTCCCTCCTCTGAATGAACACCTGCCTCTACTTCCCACAGCCCAGACTCAGCCACTCTGTCCAGTGGGATTTCTTGCTTGTCTGTGTAGGAACTGAGGTCATGGCCTATATCAGGGGTCCTCAAACTTTTTAAACAGGGGGCCAGTTCACTGTCCCTCAGACCGTTGGAGGGCCGGACTATAGTTTAAAAAAAAAACTATGAACAAATTCCTATGCACACTGCACATATCTTATTTTGAAGTAAAAAAAAAAACGGGAACAAATACAATATTTGTATTTGCATGTGGCCCGCGGGCCGTAGTTTGAGGACCCCTGGCCTAGATGGACCGCCACATCTGTCAGCATGGGGAGAAGCAGCACACTGCACGGGACAGAGAAAAGTGGTCCTTCCAGCTTCTGGTCAGAGGCACAGGTCCTTCTGCAGGGCCTCCCAAGGGGACTTGCCAGCCTGAACCAGCAGGTCACTGGGCCTCTCCTCCCAAGCTCCCCACCTGCCCGGGTCCTGGGAGTGTCCATGTCGGTTTCACAAAGTTGCAGGACCCCCCCCACTCCCTTCCTTTACGAATCACTCCTCCAGTACAACCAACCCTAGCAGAGCAGCCAGGAGCCCCGTGCGCCAGCATGGCCGGCAAAGCTGAAGTATACATACATCCTTGGACTTTTCTCCTATTTTTTTTCTCTCAGTCACATCTGCGCTTTGTTTTCTCTCATTTCAAATGTTTCCCAACACATCATGTTTAGTGAGGTGTTTAAGACAGACTGAGAGATGCTGTTGGAGGCAGTGTTTTATAGCACAGTTTGTACACTACTTTATTGCCAAATTAAAATAAAGATGTAATCTGGCAGACTCAGCCTGCTGCTAAGCCTGCCTTGGGTGGTTTTCTGTATTGAGGCAAGAAGATGGGGGGGGGGGACTGGCAATGAGGTGAAGAACTCTATCTCCATCCTCCCACTCACTTCATTTCCTAATGCAAAGAAACCAAAATAATAATAATAATAAATGAGCAGAATGTTTGGTCTCTCTACAGCTTAAATGGAAAGATAAAAAAAAGTACAGAAATAAAGATTTTGGCACTCCTATAATAAGTGGTTCACTTTTTCTTTGGAAGAAGTATAAGAGGTGGGACCTTCCATGATCACTATCCCTCTTCCCATTGGGTATAAAATGTCTGTAATGCCTGTCACGTTAATTTGCTTGAGATTCCAGGGCTTTCCAAAGGTACCTCCTCACACAGACCCATCAGAGGCCAAGAAACTCAGCTCCTATTTCTAATACTAAGTCCTCAATTGGGCTTCCCATTTGGTCAGGCTACTGCTTTAATTTAATTTTACTTCATTAGTTAATCTATTTATTTATAAATTTTAGGGTGGGGGAAGGGGGGAAGAGAGATAGAGATAGAGATAGGGATAGGGATAGAGATAGAGATAGAGATAGAGATAGAGATAGAGATAGAGATGATGATAGAGATAGAGATAGAGATAGATTTGTTGTTCCAATTATTTATTCATTGATTGGTTGCTTCTTGTATGTGCCCTGATTGGGGAATGACCCTGCAATCTTGGTGTATCAGGACGATGCTCTAACCAACTCAGCAACCCGCCAGGGCCCCAGCTACTTTTCTTGGAACCTCAAATGGAAAAGGCTCTGAACCTTTTCCTCCCAGTCATCCCCGTGGGGCCTGGAGAGCACATGCCAATTCAAGAAAATGTTTACTTCTTGGCCACCTCCCAGACCCTGACTACCACAGAGAGATGTCTCTCTCTAAGAGAAAAGACTTCAGCCATATTTTATGGATTTTGAGGGCATTTGGCCATACACATTTCTCTCTGATTAAATATTAAAAAAGAAAAATACACACACAAGAAAAACAAACAAACAAAAAAACCCTGGCTTCCTATGGAACTGATGGCCAGCAGAACTGCATCCTGGGCCAGAACGGACAATCTGCTCAACAAAGTCTTGGAGTGTCTTAAAATGCTCACATCAAAAAGCCTCCCCCAGGCCTTCAAGATGAAATGCAAATGGAGCAGGACAGCGCAGCCCACATGGGCTCCATCCTGGGAGCCAGCGATCCATGCTCTGTGCTCGTCCTCAGGGCCTTGCAGGTCTCATTCATGGAAGGGAAGAAAGGCATCGGCGGGGAAGTAAGGGGGAAACGAAGGTGGGATGTATCCAAAGGTGGGAGTGTATGCCTGCGTGGACTCGGAGGGGCACACAAGGAAAAAAGAGAGGAGGATTCTGCTCGGGGGTGAGTTCTGAAGGAGCTGCCACCTACACAGGATACTTTCTAAGAGACAGTACCTTTTGTCTGAAAATCCTGTCCACCTTACGTGGGTGTAAAACAGCATCCAGCAGAGACAACGAGCACTGAGGCTCAGCTCAGAGCTGGGAGTTTTGTGGCAGCAGCAATAGCAGCTGTCACAGAAAAAACTGATGAGCAGTCCGTGAAAGAATCAATGTTCCTTTTCCCGGGCAAACATGGTCATTGGTCTGCCAACACCAGCATGGGCCCTCCTTGGTGCTCAGGGCCGCATCTCATTACTGTTAAAAGCTCCCTGATTCATGGGTAATCGCCAGCTATTATTTCCATATCACTGACCCACCTGCGTGGCCACAGACTCTCTCCACTTGACTTCCAGCCAACCCCATTAGCTAATGGCTCCTCCGATGGCTACAGCCCCACTCCTCGTTCTGTGACTCAAGCCCTGAGATGTGGCGTTCTTCTCCAACCCCTCCTTGCACCAGCAGGTTACCCCTCTTTCTTCCAGCATGATTTCACCTTCATTCTCTCCTGGAGAAACAGAAATCTGCCCATCTCAAGATAGCACCCTTATATGAGACTCCTGCCAAGTACTACGTAAGGCCTTCTGTCATTTATTGAACTTTAACATGTGGTAGCAAAGTGTGGGTTTTCTCTGTGGGAAGATTGGTTAGCTTCTACAGAGCAAAGATCGTTAATGTTTCTTCCAGCTCCTAAATGACAGAGTTTATTTGGTGTATGATCACAAGATACTCTTTGGTCCAGTCCATAATAGCTATGCTATCATCCTAACTGGACTTCTGGCTTTTGACCATGTATTACCACAATTCACTATGATATTTCTACCAGATTAACTTTTGTAATCTGTAGCTCTGAACCCATCATTCCACTGACCAACATTTTCAAAAGATGCCTACTGAGAAGAACAAAAATGACTTTGCCTAACAACCAAATAGCCAATACAATGAAAAATAATCGAGCTTGTGTTCTAGAAGTGTATAATGAACTTTACCAAATTTCAGTTTCAGCCAAATAGTCAAGTTCACAATCCTGTAAACAGGGGTTTTCTAACTTTGTATTAGTGTTTGTGACATTCCTCTTGTGTAAGTGCGCCCCCCGCCCCCCGAAGAAATATGACATATTCATGAATGTCTAGGTAAAATAATTTCATGAGATCATCACTCCTGCACTGTGGGCTGCCCATTTCATATAATCCATCCAGCTACCTTGATTGGGCACCTATTAAATGTGGATGAGGGCATGCTCTTTTGGCCTCTCTTAGACTATGGGTGAACTCATGTGTATTTAATCTTCTCTCCCCAGATGGATTATGCTCCTTGCTAGAGTGATTTTATAGCAACACCACAGCATACAGAACACCTCAAATGGATGTGGACTTTAATATTCATGGTTTTTTTCCCAATCTTTTTGGAAGTGCCCCTGCAATTATACTCCTCTGTATGAACACATTTTACAGCAAAGGAAGCCAACACTAATAGCGCTCACTGTGAGTGGCTGAGCTGGGGCCACAGCCCGGAGGTCCTACCTCTTCCAGTGCTACCCACTCTACCACCGCGATCCAGGAGGAACTGCTTAAAGTGCTGGGACATGAAGGGTTACATCCTGGGGCATCTCCTCCACAGGATCGCAACGATGCACAGGGTTCCCTTGGCCAGGTAAATCTGGCCTTTGCTGTGCCTCTAGCATCTCGCGGAAAATTAACCAACTGCCAGATAAAACGCAATAACGCAGCAGATAAAATGACTAATATTCTGTGTCTGGAGCTTCTCAGCCTCGCCCGTGGCCACTGCGCCATCCGGGACCAGATGCACTGTGGCCTGACTCTGGAAACGAAACTGTACATTCTGCTGAAAGGGCAGCCAGGCTGCTCAAGAGGAAACGACTCCTAATTGTAAATCTTTTCTATTTTTAGACTTAATGTGCATTCCATTTGGCAGGAAGGACAGCATGAATAAAACTGCAATACCGAGAATTTTAATTTGCTTCCTACAAAATGCTCTGTCAGTAGAGACCTGGGAAAGGTGCTTCCAGCCTTCTGCCCCTTCAGGAAGAACCCCACGCATCGCCATGCTCTCCAGATAAAACCCGAGGGCATCCTCCTCACTCACAGAAGCCCGATATGTATAATTTCTAACACATGAGCCCTCTAAGGAGAATTCTAAGAATGACTTCACTGAGCCATGCGTTTCACAGACAATATTCCAATATCTCCCTATGTTCCTGTTGGCTTCTATGGCTAGAGTCTCTCTCCCATTTGCCAATGTATACTGGTATGTTGTTTCTTTTTCATTTTATTTTAATTGCATTTTATGTTGGTAGCCTTACATTCTACCAGGAATGTAAGGTCCTGAAAAGCAGGGGCTATATGTATTTTATAGTGTATCTGTAGTATAGGGTACATGATATATTTTGTAGTATGCATTCCACAGTATATATACACATACATCACACACACACACACACACACAGAGAGAGAGAGAGAGAGAGAGAGAGAGAGAGAGAGAGAGAGAGAGAGAGAGATTAAATAGCAAAACCTCATTCAATGCTTTCTTTAAAAAGTGGAACTCTCCTTCAATCCAACCACCAAGAGATGAAAAGTCCTGAGATAACCTGTTTCTGAATGATGTTCTCTGTGGATATTATTATTATTCCTCTCACCATTTTAGAAAGTTCGTAGTGTTCTTAGCCTTTGGCAGGGGGGTGGAGGGGTCATCCTTCCTTTTAAGTGTCTTAAAAAACCTATCCTGAGTCTTCATCTAGAAAAATGATCACCTCTTGACACACACAAAACTCATTCTCGAATTCCATGACCGTCTGGGGCTCCTAATGGCCTGAAACATCTACATTAAAAACTGCTTCTTGCCCTAGCTGGTTTGGCTCAGTGGATAGAGTGTTGGCCTGTGGACTGAAGGGTTCCGGGTTCAATTCTGGACAAAGGCACATGCCCAGGTTTTGAGCTCAATCCCCAGTAGGGGGTATGCAGGAGGCAGCCAATCAATGATTCGCTCATCATTGATGTTTCTCTTTCTCTCTCTCTTCCTCTCCCTTCCTCTCTGAAATCAATAAAAATATATTTAAAACAAACAAACAAATAAACAAACAAAAACTGCTTCTCCACATTGAGTTCCTTAGTGTCTGGCTTTTCCCTTGTGTGCTGGGTCAGATGTTTACAAGCTCAAGCCAGTGACCTGAGACCCGCTGTGCTGCCTCTTGTCCCACAGGCCCCCGGTTCAGGCGACTGCACAGAACAAAACTGGTCACGGGGAAGAAGTGTGGAGATGATCAACTAGGGGCTTCTCCCGGGAGAACCGTGCACTGTTGTCTCAAACAAGGTTCTGTGCTCACCTTCTGGTCTTGGCTGTACGCCAGAATCCAGTCCTCCTGCTTGGGGTGGAAGAGCAAGCTCTGGATGTAGAAGCTCAGCCGATACTTCTGATAGGTCGCTCCTTCATCTGAGCTGATCAGCAAACTGCTCTCAATCTCCGGGTCCGTGAGTAACATAATCTGCAGCAAAGAATTGTTGGGGAAAGATAATAACAGGAAGTTAGATTTACGAATTTCCAAAACGTAACAATGAGCTAACATTTTGACAAGGAAGGGAAAAGGGGCAGGCAAGGAACACCTGGGCACTCTGTCAGGGTGGCTCTCCTACCTTGACCCAATGACATCAAATGAGATTCACTACGGAATGAAGGAGGCAGGACAAGTTGGAAGGAAGAGAGAGAAACAGAAGACTGCATTTTCTTTGCTTCGATATGGCTCCTGGATGTTTTCTTTTCCCCAAAGTTATTTCCTTCATCTGAACTATTTCCCACTGTTCCCCTGACCTACTTTGCCTTGTTTACTTTAATTTGGGGGGGGGGGAGAGGGGAGATTAAAGAGCAAGAGTTGTAACACCTGTTGTTGGAGAGGTGGAAAGACATGGGAAGAGATGGAGTTCACAGGATTTTCTTGCTTGCACAGGCCTCTTGTTCATGTCAACAATATCCCATGTCATCTTACGTTTAGCCTGATTTTTTTGTTAGTCTTGTGTCAAAGGCTGGGTTTTCTACAGCCTTCTCTGTGAATTGTACAAAGGCCACTTTATCCTATTATATAATTTACTTAATTTATTTTGTTTACTGTCCACATACCCTCTACTAGAACTTAAATTTCATGAGAATAGAAGTAGTTTACATTTCTCTATTTTCCTCCCCCATAAGTGTGTTCCCAGCAGCTACAGTAAGACCTAGATTATATTATACTAGAAGCCTGGTGCAGGACATTCATGTACTGCAGGGGGGACCCCTTTTGCAGTCTGGGACCCCTCGGCAGACATCCCCCAAAGGGTCCTTAGCGCTGCCTCAGAAGCAGGAGAGGCTCCCACCACCGCTGATGCGCTCTCCAGCCATGAGCCCAGCTTCTGGCTGAGCGGCGCTCTCCCTGTGGGAGCGCACTGACCACCAGGGGGCACCTCCTGTGACGAGTGTCTGCCCCCTGGTGGTCCGTGTGCATCATAGCGACCGGTCGTTCCGCCATTCAGTCAATTTGCATATTAGCCTTTTATTATATAGGATACTCAGTAAATATGTCAAATGAATGAATGAATGGGAAGAGTTTACAGAGTAGTCACATGGACCTAGAAACATGCCAGGCACCGTGTGAGCACATATGAATGGAGGTCCCTGAGAAGAGTAGCTGGATCTCCCCATCAGTCGTCTTCCTGTCTACAAGAGACTATGCTCTGACTGTTGGAAACTTAATAGTGTCAGCTGCTTTGCACTCTCTCGCTCGGGTGGTTCATCTTGGTCAGAGCAGTAATGAACAATCCACAAAAGGAACACGATGGAGAAGCTGCCCGAACACTGATTTTTTTATTCTCTCATGCTATGCCTCTAGGAATGTGTGATGAAGTACCTCATTCCCCACTCTCTGCAGGTTCCTTTCACTCAGTCAAAGTGCACATCTAATGCCTCCTGACAGGTGGCCTTAATGCTACCTGCTGACTTCCTCCCCATCAACGTATTAATTGACACTCTCTGAGTTTGGTTCGGAGAAGCATGAAAGATGTGCTTAATGTGTGGCTGTATGAAGAGAAATCACTGTAGCCCAGGGTTTTTAAAGATTACCAGCTGAGGAGGCAGCAGTTCTAGGATAGGAAGAGCAAGAGAGAAAGGAAAAATAAAACAGAGCCATGTCATAGAAGAGTAGAGTGCCAGGCAAACACACTGAGATTTCTCAAGCACTTGGAGGCAGTCATATTAAAACCTTGGGATAGTGCCCTAGCTGGTTTGGATCAGTGGATAGATCATTGGCCTGTGGACTGAAGGGTCGTGGTTCAATTCTAGTCAGGGGCACATGCCCAGGTTGTGGGCTTGATCCCCATTGGGAGGCAGGGGGGTCATGCAGGGGATCAATGATTCTCTCTTATCATTGATGTTTCTATCTCTCTCTTCCTTTCTGAAATCAATAAAAACATATTTAAAAAAGAAAAAATTGGGGGGATAGTTAGTATCATCTTCAAAAGTGGTGTCCTGCAATGTCACTGCAAATGTCACATGAGGATTGCACACCTGACACACTCAGCCTGCACCGTGTTTATGTCAGGTGGGGATAATTGAAAGCTCCTTGCTGTTCTTTCAACCTCCCTTCTTTTTCCTTTTTCTTTTTTAATTTTTAAAATTGATTTTCAGAGAGCGAGAGCAAAACATCTCAAAACATGGATTGGCTACCTTCTGCATGCTCCCTTTTGGGGATCGAGCCCACAACCTGTGCATGTGCCCTGACCAGGGATTGAACTGGCAACCTTTTGGTGCATGGGACCACACTCAACCTCCCTTCTGGAAAAGGAGAAGAGGGATGTGGGGCAGGCAGTGTAACACTGCGGCTGCCGGTGCGTACAGACAAGATGGAAAGCACACACAAAATTGGAGACTAAATACCTCTCAATCCATGTTCCGGTCAAGCCACTGTTCCTCACCATAAGTCCTGGCAAAGTTATCATTTTCTTGTCTCGAGTTTACCATGCAGATAGGGTTCCCGCATTGGATGGCTGGCATGGAGCCATCATCTAACTGCTAAGTACCAACTCACATACATGACTCCATTAAAATCTCTTGCATGCATTAAACAGGGATGTTCATATGGCACCTAAATTCACAAGAATATTTCCAGGTGATTTCATATTTACTAGCACTAACAGGTGTTTTCCAATCAACCAATAAGTCATCAAATGATCACATTGCTTTGTGTCTCCAACCACAATTAACAATAACATATAGCATGATTTCTGCACTACTGCCCAAAGTAATTTCCATAATAATATGAAGTGGCTCAATTTTATAGGGCATCTATTGTCTCAGCAAGGTGATTTCCCCCCCTCCTCTGATATCCTATTTCCCTGTTAAGCAGAATATGTTATCCTCTCTTCCCACGAGTGCAGACCCCACCACTGCTTCTCCTGGCAGACCACTTCAGCAAAATAAAAAAACTGGGCCTGGCTTGGTTCAGTGGATAGAGTGTCGGCCTGCAGACCAAAGGGTCCCGTATTGGATTCGGGTCAAGGGCACATACCTTGGTTGCAGGGTCCTCCCAGGCATGGACTCTGGTTGGGGCTCCTGCAGGAGGCAACCAATTGATGTGTTTCTCTCACATCGATGTTTCTCTCTGTATTTCCCTCTCTCTCCCACTCTCTCTAAAAATCAATGGAAAAAATAGCCTCAGGTGAGGATTAACAAAAAGTAAAAATAAATAAAAATAATAAAATAAAAAACTGGGCCTCCAGAATATCCCCAAATCAAGCTGATTTTTATTTATCATTTATTTAAAATATCTTTGACAGCTATTTATGCTCCAAGTCATGAGTCTGTATAAGATAATTCTGCATCCAGGTGCTATTAAATGAGGGAGGGCAGAGGTAGAATAATGCAAATATCTCTCAAACACATGACAACTTAAGAGCGAGTAAATGAAACTCCTGACTTCCGTGGCAGCTTTTTCTGGGTACTAAAAACATGTAGACTAAAATCTCACCTTCTCTAAATGGCCCTCACTTAAAACCCTCTGTTTTGGAATTTGACATTTTAGAAATGATGGAAGATTCTAGGAAATACCCCCTATAAGATTTATAAGTGCCTGTATTACACAGACTTTTCAGGGGTTCTTCTTTCAAACCTCTGCTCAAATCCACTCAAAACAAACAGGTCAACTGGGATCTATTTCTACTTAGCCTTTTTTATTGCACAAACAACTCTGTAAGACCTCCAGTAGATGAATTGAAAATAAAAGAAAAATCAACTGCTCATGACCCTATCCTTTCAATAGTTTAAACAAGGTTAACGCTTCTTTCTACTTTATCCACATCTACATATCCTATCATAGATTTTTTATTCTGATTTTTAACTTAATATTTTAATTTCATATTATTGCCTATTTTCAAATCCAACTGAATGAAAAACACACCAATGCATGCACACATAATAATATACACCACTATAAACCATGTGTTACTTAATCAAAACCTTCAACTTCATTAGTTTACAACCAGCGCAGTGGTTGAACCATAGAAAGTATTTAATAAATTATTGTTAACTAAATAAGTGAAATCTTATTATTTCAGTCTTTAAACCTTTTAATAGTTTTATTTCCAGTGGGTTGAGTTTTGTTCTATCATTTTGTAGGTTACTCAAAATAAGTAAGTTAATAAGTAAACAAAGTCTTTAAGGAAAATATACATAGAACATGTTTAACCTATTTGAAAAAAAGAAACAATGTGAATAATACATGTGATCCCATTTGTAGACAGGAATGATGTCATTTATAAACAAATATGTTCTATCCCAGAAGGTATTATACTGTGAAATATCAAAATGGCAACCTCAAATTCATGAACACTCCTCAAAAATGTGTAGGTTACACTCCTTAAACATGTCCAATAATCACTGCCTGCTGGTTTACACTGGCTCTCTACTCCTTCTGGCTCATTGTGCGACTTTAAGTAAATGGTGCTTTGTTGTGTTTAATCCTCTGCATTCTGGACTATGATCTGAATGACAGGAATTTTGGAGGACTTTGTAAAAGGCATGGACCCAAACTCTGCACAATTCCTGAAGTGAGCTCTCTAAAAAGAGGGGCCATTATTTGTCTGACATACCAGTAGAGCTTGGGCTCTAGTAGAAGTCTATACATCTTTGTAAGTGAATGAACAAGTGAATGAGTGAAGAGGTGAATCCTCTTCATTCCTGAGACCCTGGGAGTCTGCGTCGTCCTAAGTAAACCCCTGCTGTTCTACTTGGAGGCAAGGAGGTTAAAAACAAGGGGAAGTGTATCTTTAACAGGAAAGTAATTATTCTGTTCAGATCAGCCCACGGGTATTAGAGCCAGTTTACTTATGCCTTGCAGGGCGTGCAGATGCTGTGTTGACTGCATCTGCAGATGAATTGTTTTCTATAGAACGTCAATAATGGCTACACAGGCTCCCACCACCCAACTCCAAGCTATCATTCATCATCCACTTCTGGAGGAGGAAAAAACTTTATTTGCTTTTCCTAGAGGTGACAAGTGAACATGAAATGCAATCTAGAGATTTCAACTATGTCACTTCTCACCTTTTTTTGAGTATTAGTCGTTCGGACATGTTAGTGTCATCAAAAATTAAATGCTTCTTCACTCTCTTTGACTTGTTCCAGATTCAACATATGGCTACATGATGTAACTCTACAAAAAGGTTGGATAGGAACTTTTTGATCCTGCTAGGTTGTCTACAAGGGACATTGCTCCTCCAGAAATGTCACTATTATTTAGTTTTTCAGACTCTTTTCCTAGGTGTGTTGTTTTGGGAATTCCATAATATAGATAGGGTGGAGTTAATAAAGAGCAGCTTCAATATCTATAAGCATATACTTTATCTCACCATTTCTTCAGTCCTAAAGCAAAGAATATTTATTTTATGTTTTGTTAATTTTTCCCCCTCTCATTTGTCTACTCCTTATCATCTGCGGATTGGAATCAAGAGGAGATAATGTACTGACGCTATATCTCTTGATTTGCTCAAGGCTTAAATCCAATTCAGATGACCATATCACAGGTGCATAATAAATACTTTTCATAATGATGATAATGAAAAATCGCAATAGCCCTAATTGGGCACTCCAGTTATCTACCCACTTTATCCAAACAAAATTCTACCTAGGAAAAGTATAACAGGCTATTTGCAGGCCTCTGGCTTCAGTATTAAAAACAAATTAAGCAAAGTGTAATCAGAGCAATTGAATAGTTTGCAGACCACTGTGGGTGATAAACTACCTATTCCCAATGTGAGCTGAATGTTTATCTTTCCCAGATGAATTGAAAGTGAAAGCAATGCATTCTTATCTGTTGACAACTGTTGGGCAGGCAGTAGTGGGAGAAGTTACACAGGATCTCAGAATGGTCCATGTAAAGGAAATCACTGAAATACAAACAATAGCGAGAAAAGGAGATGAAAGTGAGTAAATGGAAAATGTTTAAGTAAGTGAACACCGAGAAAAAACAATCTGTAGAAAGATGGACCCAGTGTGCAATCACTCATTCTAAATGCTACTCCCAACCCCCCAAACTCAGTGAAGCTCACCTTCTGCACCATCCATGGTCATTAACACAAAGTAGGCTCATTTGATACTAAAAGACCAAAAAATGTTTGGGCAATAGACCATCTACCTGTGTGACCTGAACATTAATTCACTGAAATTGCTAGAAAAACTTGGCATTGTATTCTAAATAGTTTATTCTGTGAGTTTACTTTAAAAACTCTTTTTAAATGAGGGCCTAATGACTTTTTATTTCTTAGGGGGAAAATTAGTTTTCAAGAAGTGTATAATAATATTTCAGTTCTTCATGTCTCTTACTAGCCTTGTCAGAAGACCCTACTTATTAATTATTATGTAACATTTATGGTAATTCATTCAATACCCCTTTTGACCAACTGTATAGAGTACACAGGAGAAGAGTAAGGTTCACCAGGAATGACCACATATGGGTTACACTCCTTGGAAATCAATTCAAGAAAAAAAAGTTTATATAAGATTCCTTCTCATTTCTCTTGGGATTACTGAACACAACCCTTTCCTAAGTCAATCTTAAAGGAAAAAACACCGCTTCACTGCAAGACTCTGCTTCCACAACTGTGGATGGCACTGACCTCCCACAAGGAAACAGAGGCCCATGTGTTTGGGCGAGTTGATCTGAAGGGCTACCCACGGAGCCCATGAACCACAGACCTGTTTTCCATAAGAAGAGCCCTGACCAAATCTTAAACCTGATCCCAGTCAATGTCGCCATGGGTGTGTGCACTTCCTCAGAAAAGAGAGAGTGTGTTTAGTGACAGTCATTCATACCATTAGAAGAAGAAGGAAAAACAAACCATAAATAGACACTATAATCACATAAAATACCATGGGGCTTGACTTCAAAGACAGATTTGAGTGTCATCTCAGCCACTCTGGAGAGCTCATAGCTCACTTAACTTCTCATGAGCCTCCATTTTCTCATTGACGGTAATGCTACTATAAAGAAGTGTACATTTATTGAGCATTTGTTGGGTGCCAGGCACGCCACTAAACCTTTACAATACGTCACTTCATTAAATTGTTAAAACACAGTTCAGATATATATTATTATGTCCATTTGACAGTTGGAGAAATGAGGTCATTTTCTCAAGGCCATGCAGTTGGTCAGTGGTAAAGCTATCCATGTGTAAAGATCTCTTTACACAGATCTTTGCATAAGTCTGTGTAAAGATCAGATCATCTGTGTGAAAGCAATGCTGAATTTTGAGCAAATGTTAATATTATGACTTCAAAAGGATGGCACATTTAGCACTATATGTTCTGCTAAAATGTGATAGCTGAGTTCTGGGAGAGAGAGAGAGAGAGAGAGAGAGAGAGAGAGAGAGAGAGAGAGAGAAAGAAAGAAAGAAAGAAAGAAAGAAAGAAAGAAAGAAAGAAAGAAAGAAAGAAAGAAGGAAACCTTATAAGTATCTCATAAAATATTGCCTAGCTGGGAAAATGGGGGGGGGGATTGCAATGGAAGGTAGGAGCTACACAAAGGAGACTCTATAACAAGATAATTGGTAAGAATATTCTTGAATAAATAAAGATTTTTTTGCTTTAAATATCAATTTATGGAACCAAAATACCCAGTCCTGTTTCACATTCAGATTTTCACAATAGTCCTAGCCTCCTTTTTCTTATCCTTCTATCATTGGTCCTCCAAAAAACTGTTTTCCTGTGCTTTATCATAGGATGGGTGAGGACTGGGCAAAAAGCTCTGACTTAATGATAGTATAGGGAGGGAAACAAACATTTCCCTATAAGCTACTTCTCAAGGAATTTTATATTAAAACCAATCAGAACAAAAGCAATATAACCCTTCTCCTAATAAAGTGATCCTATGTTTAATTAGCAGCAAAATATTAACTCATTTTTCTGGAGAAGCAGCTATCATCATATTAAGGGGATAGTAGAAAACACAAAATATTCATTAATGCTTAGCATGGTATCATCTTGTTTTCAAAAATGGCATTTTAGAGGAAAAGAATGATGTACAAATTTGAGATACGTTTTTATGATTGCAGTTACTATGGAGACTGATCAAATACCTTGAGAATCTTCGAGCCATGTTAAATATCTCAGCATTATTCTGTGGCCTCTGCTCAAACTCAATCAGAACACACTTCCGTGGTCATTACAAGTCACAAACTAAATTCTCTCCTAAATCCCCAAAGATCTATAAATGCCAAGAGGCTACATTATTTTTAAATGTTAGCTGCTATCAGAAGGAGCTGAGATACTGTGAGAAATGGGCATTCATCTTCTTTGCTCATGGGAAACTTTACGAGAAATGATGTTCATTTCATGATAAGAAATCTCTTTATTCCTCTAGAAATGATAAAAGGAGAAGAGGTGGGGAGAAAGAAAGAGCAAGAAAGGGAAGCTTTCAGTACATTTTAACCTCAATTTAGGTGAGGGACACAGCATTTTTGGTAAAATCTCTAAGTTGTGCATTTGATTGGAGAGTCTGAATAAATGTCAAGTTGAAAGTCAGGAAAATGAAAAGAAGGGCCCGCAGGAATGAGTTCCTTCTAAAACTTAGTGAACAGAACATACTCACATTCTTCATTCCTTGCTGTACTTGAATCATCACCCTGACAAGTATATTTTAGCTTTACTTATATTAGTGCTTCATGGTGAACAGGCAAACACAGGCAGGGTGTACAGGGGAGGATTAACAAAGTCTCAGCCACATGAGACCTTGCTAATATATTTGCCTATTAGCTCCCCTGAGAAGACCATGGAGATACCGGGGGTTTCTCTCAAACAGAATGGGCAGGTTAGTAAAGCGAAAATCGAGAATGGCCTGGGCCCCTCCGCTGCAGAGCTCTCAGGAAGACAGGGCTGGAGTGGATCCATTAGGAAGAAGTGCCTCCTGTTAGCAAGGAGATCTATTTCATGCAAATTTTTCCTTCATTCTTCAAGTATTTAATGATAGACATTGATCATCTCAAGTTGTTTTAGAGAGGCAGAAAAGGGGGAATATGCTTAATAGACATGCCCCTGAGTGTAATTACATTAGCAGCTGCCTTTCCTCTCTCCTTTTCCCTCAGTCAGAACAGGAGATATAAATGTAGCGTTTTAAGATGTTTTTTTCATGATTTTATTTTCTAGGCAGTTCTATATCTTAGCTAATTGCTGCTACAGAAGCAGCCGAATTGGCACATTCGGCCAATGTGCCAGAGGAAAGGACCTCTGTTGCACTAATGAATAGCTATGTGGCACACTACTTCACAACAGTGGCTTAAGACAACCTGTGATTTTGCTCATGGTTCTGTGGGTCAGAAATTTGGGAAGAGCTCAGCTGGGTGGGTAGTTCCAGGTCCCTATGGCAGCACCGTGGTGGCTGCAGCTGGAGTTTCCACCTCTAAGATGGCTTCTTCACACAGGTATTTGGCCTTAGCTTCTCTCTTTCTCTCTATGGGGCATTCCATCCTGCAGGCTCTCTCTCCTTGTGGCTTGAACTTCGCATCGCAGTTTCATAGTAGCTGGATTTCTTGATGGGTGGCGGGCTTGCTACAGTGTGAGTGTCCCAAGAGAAGCATGTCAAAGGGACTCAAGTGAAAGATGTCAGGCTTCCTATGACCTGTCCCCAGAAGTCCCAGGATATCCATTTTGCAGCATTTCTATTGGTGAAATAAGTCACCACTTTTAGGCTAGACTGAAAGAGAGGAGAAAAATAACTCCATCTCTGAAGGGGACACACACACACACACACACACACACACACACACACACAGGATGGCAAGTATGATGGCAGCCACCATAGGGCTCTATGATCACAATAAGTTCCTATACAATTTGTCACTTATAATTAAAAGAAGGGAGAAATGAGAAGAAAATTATTAGTTTATCTGCAGTATGAATAATAAGGTCTTCTCATAATCATATCTGAGATAAAGATAACTTGAGGTTATCAGGTTTTTCATTGGGTTTTGGCCATGAAGTGGTTCTGTTATATGTTTGAAAGCTGTAAATTCCTAATCTGGCATCAATTCAAGATGAATGTCTATTGAAGATCAAATGAATTATGTTGTTAGTCAGTCTCAGAAATATTAAGAGACCCAAGGTCAAGGAAGGCCAGCCTGTGGATTTTCAGGATACATCAATTACCCAGGTTAAATTATAGAAGGACAGATCTGTTAAATGTCTATTAAGATGTACTTAACTAACTCTTTAATAGGAAAGTCCATATCTAGGCATTATAATCCCATCATGTAAATTAGGATATGACATCATTAAAAATGGATTTCTTAAGAGCAAAATATTCCTTGTCCCTTTATGTTCACAACAAAAGCACCAATATCTATTTCAACATAACCTAGCAATTCAAAACAGAATACTTATTGTTCTCCTGGATCTTAACATAAACCGATTGATTTTTCTATAGTCTTGGACCAACAAAAACAACAAAAGGTCATTTGGGTCTGAGGATGAACGGATGAATGAGAAATATGTCCCAGAAATATACAGCAAGTTTGATTTTTATCATGCGCCGGCCTGTGTAAAACCATCCAACATTTTTATTTTGTGTTTCTTATTCTATATGCATCCTGCTACTATGCCAACCCTATAAAACACTCAACTGCTCCAAGTTACTACCAACAGGGAATCCACACTTTAAGAAAATAACCACAAAATTGTATCTCTTGAGTTTAGTGGTATTTCTAAGCACCCTGATTCCCAAGGAATATAAGGGTTCCCAAAAAAACCTTCAAAACAAAAAAACTGCCATCATAGAACATTTGCAAATTACATGATCTTTAATGTATTCGGGTTAATATCTTTTGTGTATCTAATCACAGTTGCTCAGAAGTTAGCATCCTCACCAATCAGAATGATTTCTAATCAAGGCGCTACCGTGCAAACCGGTTATAAAATGGTCATTCTATCTTGTGACCATACAGAGGCATTTTAAAACCCAGATGCATATTCGTGATGGGTTCAACATGCCCACAAAGATGCTATCGCTTACGAAGACACTACCACTTCCAAAGTTGGCTGATCTTGATTTAGAAGCTACTTTGACCGTATGAGAGACTGTTCACAGACATGTTGGTTTTCTTGGAATGGATCACAGGCAGGGTGAACATGTGTCGTGATTTGTCCTGGAAAGTCCTAGTTTACTCCTTCTGCACCATCATACATATTATTACTGATGCACATCTGTATGGCTTGGATGATAAATTATATACTCGGCTTAGTGAGAGGAAGATTTCTGAATCTTGTACCTTTACAGAATATCTCCCAACAGTGAATTTTCCAGGTAATTGAACCAATTTTTTAAAAATACTGACCATATTTAATGACAAAGAAATCCTCAAACTGATGGACAGAATGGCACCTTCCTTAATAGGCTATATCAGAATCAGTAAGCTTTCCCTGAAACTAAGGGTCATGAGAATATCTCTCAATTAATCCATTTTAAGGATAGCAATGCTTTCTGGAAATACTGAAATATGCTGAGCTCTCTCCTGAAAATTAAATAGTTTCCATACTTCTGATCATTCTTCTTATCTCCTCACGCCATCCCTTTCCACTGTCAGAGAGGCTCCTATTAATATAATTGAATCCTTTCTCCCACATTTCAATCTAAAAAATGTCTTCTGACATATTTTATTAAATTAAGACATTTCCAAAGTAAACCTAGCCTAACACAAATATATTATTTTCTAAAAAAAATATCTTGATCACCAAATGAAGTCACACCAGTAAAACACTGAGTGGCTTCCCAGTCTGGGACATTTTAGACTTTTCCTTGTGAGGACCAGCCTATAATACCGGCAGGTACTTCTTCAGAGCCCCCGTCGGCCATGACCTTGTTCTCCGAAGGCCATACTTTGCGTCAGGCCACAGCTTAGTCTTGCCACCGGGGAGCCCCTCAAACTTGGTGTCTCCTCAATTCACAAACAGCTGGTACTGAACTCGAGTCCTTCAGTTTGGAATAAAAGGATGAAGCCACAGAGTGCTCTTGGGGTGCAGGTTTTTAAGCTACTTGGCAGGTGTCTAGTTGTTGGAATGTCTGTGCCAATGCTACAATAACTTTGTTTCTTTTAAATTATTCATCTCATTTGTGATAAAAAGTAGTATTTTTTCTCAAATAAGAGGAGTTAACATGCATTCATTACAGAAAAATGTAGAAAATGTCCTCCCAAAAGTAGTTACAAGAAATAAGAGAAAAGTCACTCAAATATCACTACACCGAGATCATTATCACTAACATTTTGAAGTTTGCTTTCTCAATCTTTGTTTCTATGCATATATGGGTACACATATATACATAACTTTGTGTGTATATATAGAAAGAGAGATAGAGAGAAACAGAGAGAGAGAGAGAGAGAGAGAGAGAGAGAGGCTACCACATGATACTTTCTGCTTTTTAACCTGCTTTCTCCAGTTTAAAACATTTTCCAGGTGATTAAATATTCTTCTGTGTTATCATTTTTTATTGGCTACATTGACTTTGATTATGTGGCTAAGCCACTATGTAATTAATCTCTTATTAGAAGGTTTCCAAATTTCACTAATATAATCTTATGACCTAATGTAGATTAAAATTTCTGTACATCAATTATTATTCCTCCAAGTAATCTCCTCAAAGTAGAATTTATGGGTCAAAGCATATAAATGTATAACTCCGACGCTCTATCCACTGAGCCAAACTGGTTACGGCATGTGTTATCATTTTTTATTGGCTACATTGACTTTGATTATATGGCTAAGCCACTATGTAATTAATCTCTTATTAGAAGGTTTCCAAATTTCACTAATATAATCTTATGACCTAATGTAGATTAAAATTTCTGTACATCAATTATTATTTCTCCAAATAATCTCCTCCAAGTAGAATTTATGGGTCAAAGCATATAAATGTATAACTCCTTTTGAAACATATTACCCGGAACTTACCCATTACCAACACTAAGACTTTTTCTCCACCCCTCCCCCCAACCCCGCTTTAATTTTTACAACATTTTCTAAGCTGACTGGGGAACGAGGTACATTTTATTTTGTGTCCATACACATTACTAATAAGAGTGAATTTTGCTTTCTTTCATCCCTTGCTTCCTTTTGTCATTTGTGTTAAGTCATTTAAATAGCCTTATTTGGTAGATTGCTTGTTCATACTTTTCCTTCATTTTAAATTATGATTGTTTCTCTTTTACTCACTGATTTTTATAAATTGCCATTTCTACATCATATTCTAGTTAGAATATTCTGTTTAAGTACATTTTATATCTCCATCTAAAAAAATAAAGTATCATTCTGTACATACTATCTACACATACACATAGGTGATCCCAGGTGAGTATTTCAAGCTTAATGACAGAGAAATCAGAAACTTTAAACTTTATAAAACTTCAATAACGGTGTTCCCTGAATAAAGAAACTGCAGAAAAAAAGAACATTTTTCTCCATTTTTGACTGTTATCAATTCATAGACAGAACTTTCATATCACCCATTTATCATAAATTGTAAGCTGTTAAAAAATAGCCCACTGCACAAAGAAACTCAAATTTGTTAAACTGCTCGTCAAGAAGGTAGCATACATACATGACGTTTCATTTAAGAATTACACAGCACTTACAGATGTGAATTAGGACATTCCAACTGGACACTGAAGAAACCTCAAGGGAGTAACATTAGACAAGGAGGGCATAATGATTTCTCCATGGTAATTCAAGAACATTTTTGGCATTTCTATGTTTCACGCTCAGGAACCTGGTTCCCAGATCTGCATTTTAAACATTTGACAACATAATAACACAGGTCTTTTAACCCATGAAGCAAGGCTGTGGAGTGGTTATTGAACAAGACGTTTAAATTTGTCTAAAGAGAAAATGTAACTGAGTGGGATTTTCTCTCTTTGATTCAATTATACTACATGCAGTCTTATAATCTCTCTTATCTATAGGATATTTCAATAAAATTATAGAAATATCTTCAAAATTAACATTTCCAGAATCCTTTTTATAGTCATTCTGAGAACAAATAGAAAAACAAGATTTGGGAAAGAAAAAGGTTTTTTTAAAAAAACAAAACAATTGTTCACTCCCTGTGGATTGGCCAGATGTTTACCATTCAACCATTCATTTCTACTTTTCCCCCTCTAATTTATTTAAGTAGTTTTAGGCACCAAGAGATAGCTACTGTGCTTAAGACTGAAGATTAAATTATGAATAAGGTACTGAATGCCCTACTACCCTGCGAATTCTTCTATAGTCTGCCCTGAGACAAAAGAGAGAAAATTCAGTGGGAAAAGTACATGTGTATAGGTCCTGACACAAAGTATTGTGAGAATGACATTCCTGTTGTTGGAATGAGGGAAGACAACATAGAACATTGGGCACTTAAGTGGGTTTTGAAGGTTGTCAAGGTGTTGACAGGGGCAGGGAGGGATTTCATGGTGGAGGAGTTACCATAGGCAAGGACAGAGAAGTGTGAACATACACAGCATGTTCAGGTAACAGCAAGTTCCTTAGGGTGGCAGAAGGCAAATAATCCAGTCTACAGCCAAGTTGAAAGAATTTCACTCGTCATGCACCGGGGGTGTCAGTGAAGTAGCAAGAGAACCTATTTATTCTGAGCCATACTTACAGAGTCACGATTTTAAAGTAGAAAATAGAAAGACTATAGCTCCCTTCAGTGATCACTTTGGAGGTAGTACAGAATGTGGATTAAAGAGAAGAGATCATGGAGCTGGGAGCTTCTGAAGACATTACTGCTGTGGTTCAGCTAAGACAAGTGTGCCAGGAACACTTTAATCTTGGACCTAATAACATATCCCGAAGCTGGGCAGTGAAGTGTTACCTGAAGACTTCCAATCCACTGGGATCCCAATCATACCTCAGAGTTATTTCCAGGCAAATCTATAAGTACTGGATATTCTGGAAAAGATTTTTCAGAAGCACACAACTTGGGGAATCACAGCGGAGTCTGACAATCAACACTCTTCAAGGATCCAACGGGAGGGGAGAACAAAGAAAACATATGTCTCCCCACTTCAACACTTGCCAATGTAAATGAGCATATGTGCCTTTTTCAATGTTCAACAAATTCCTCAAGCCACAGAATGTGGAGCTGCCACGAAGGAAACCATCAGGCGAAAAAGAATCATTTCAGTGAGAGACTTTTTCCTTGGCCAAAAGCACAGTGACGTGCATTGGTTAAAACCCCATGGTCCACAGGCTGACTTTGACTGGCACCAAAGTTATGTTGCAAGTAGATAGCATGACATGTGTAATAACATTTGCCATGAATTCAAAGACAAAATCTGGTTTGTTCTTGGAACTTCAAAAGAACTAGGGCTCTGAGGAATATAGTTTGGGAACTATCAATTGACTATCTACATTGCTGGCTCCTAGGAGGCATGTAACATTTGTTAGTTCATTCTTGTAACACGTGCATCTCTCTCTTTTTGCTTCAGAATATGCTTTTCAGAGACTTTAGCAAATGAACAAAACTGGCTTGAGACTTTTTGTGACCTTAGCTCAATCTCATTACTTTCAAATTTCTATGTGAGAACCAGGTACAAAATAAGAATGGGAACAGCAGGGACAGATCAGGTGCCGCTGACACTGGCCGCATGGGCGGAAAGAATGCTGTCTCTGATTGACTCTTCATGTTTGGTGAGGCGACCAAGTCAGCATCTCTTCTGAACCCCTTTTTTCTGTTATCTTTGGCTTTTATGGAAAACAAGATGTTTGTTACGTGTACTCAAGTTACCCGACATGATCAAGCTAAAAAATGTGCCACAACTAGAAGCTGAGAAAGAGGTCCAGTATTCTAAATGTGACTGTTCCCAGGAGGTGGGTGAGCTGCTTGAGGAGCACAGGGGGAAGCCAGTGTGCAGTGGAGTGGGAATGGGGTCCATGTCTGCCACTGTCCAATTTGGGGACCTTGGGGAAGTCACATAACCTCTCTGAGCCTGAATTTCAACATTTTAACATGTTGAGTTGGAACTAAAAGGTAATTTCTAGTGACTCTTGCAGTTCAAATATTATATAATTTTTTTTGGCGGGGGGAGGGTGGGCAAAAGGTACATTCTAGTGAGATTACAGGCAGATCAAATGTTAGTGAATCAAATCCTATGTACCTATAAATGATATTACCTTTCCCCCAAACACCACACTTCATCTTTAATTAACCTTGGCACTCGATTCTGGCATTTGAGTTTTAAGTGTTACCCTAATTCAGCAGAATGTACAAGGAACCTATTTAAAAGAAGGCAGTGCTGCTTCCTTTTGTCAAGTGAAGTATTTCTTAATTCACATGTTGGCAGTTCATATTTTCTGAAATCAAGGTAAGCCTATGATAACAAGGACAGCAGAAAGAACGTTTGTGCTAAATGGAAGCTTTAAATTGTGGAAACGTCAACATGCTTCTAAATCTAAGGTGGCACATTTTCAAGAAGATGTAAATCGTCTCGGCAAACCACATTTTTCAACAGTGCTTTTATAGAATTTGTCTTTTCCCTGAAGGTA
Source organism: Myotis lucifugus (assembly GCF_000147115.1). NCBI lineage: Eukaryota > Metazoa > Chordata > Mammalia > Chiroptera > Vespertilionidae > Myotis > Myotis lucifugus. Next base: position 1,070,252 of record NW_005871092.1, read on the forward strand.
AATTCTTCTAGTACTGCATTATCACTGTGCACCCCATCCCACCAAGGCTCAGTGGCCAATGATATGATACTGGTAAGATTGTATTTCCTTCTCTGAGCTAAAGTGTAAAGGTCACTTTGTTTATTAAAGCTCAGCCTTGAGGCTAAATATCTTTCTTCATTTTTCTTGGAGAAAAGGGAAGAGAGGGAAAGAGAAAGACAGAGAGAGGGAGAGGGAGGAAGAGAGAAGAAGCGAGAGAGGGAGAGAGAAGCTTGGGAAATTGACACTTTTACTGATGAATTCATCTGAAACTAAGTTCCCTGGATCCTAACAAAATTTAAATGGACTCATCTATAGCTAAACCAGAGTTTCTCTTGGAACCAAGATTATATCTTACATAGAAGAGATAGTGCCTTTTCTGATCAAATAACAACCGTTTTTCTCACTGATCTACCATCTTTACTGTAAGAGATTCAGGAAGATTATCGACTGGGAAAAACAGTGCCATTTTGCTCTGGCTCCTTCTGCCTGCATGTAGCTCTTCACACACCTCTAAGCATTTTGGGATTCAGAGGCAATAGAATCCCACCCACACTTCCATTTTTCAAATACATCACTTGGCTAAAGGATGTTGTGCTCTGAGACTCATTGAAAAGTAAACCGCACGATGCCGCTGACTCTTGGGAATCTTGACCTGAAAAACACCCCATGCTTTCCATTCACAGCACCTATACTTAGGCGATTTTCATGAAAACGGCACGCATTTTCTTCTAAGCTCTGAATACAACCCTTTTCCAATTTAGTCTCTTGCTGAGGAGTCTTTGGGCTGTGCCAGAATAGATGAGAAACAAAAGATAGAAACAAACAGCCAGGTGCAACCATGAATTTTTAAAGCGGGTCTGCGGAAAAACATGCAAAACAAAACCCCTCCAGCCACCCTTGGGGTAAAACATCAATCTGAATATTATCCAAGATCATCTCTATTATGTGTCTCCACCAGCCCCAGACAGATGGCCAATTTGCTTTTACCACATTCCAGTCCATGAAGCCAGGCGCTCCCAGTTGCTGGCTTCTGCAGGCTGGGGCTCTGTCAGGCCACCCAGGGAACGGTTCATCGCTAGAGTGGCACTGGGGTGTAGAAAGTAAAGGCAAGCACACAATCCTCCAAATATATGTATTTGAAGAAAAAGGCACAGTAGGCACAGATTGGACTAAAAAGTAAAGCTATCTGAAACAAAAAATATACTGGACCTTTCTTTGAAATAGGAGGTTCCATTTCTTAAGGGTCCTAAAAGGGGAATTGTCTTGTGTCATTTTATTCTTCTGTTTCCTGCAAAGAAGCCTTGGATTCTTAGATTCAGGCAAAGATCTGTAGGCGAAATGACTGCATCACATCCGCACACATAGCATTGGGCTAAAGGGATGGAGCAGGGCCTGTCACAGGGATTCAGAACTGTCTACCCGTCCTATTTGCTGCAACTCAGGCAAAGCTTCCGATTGGATGCAGCATCGCAAATGCCTCATCTGTAACCCACCTACAGTGAGCGGTGTCCTCTAACACTTTTACCCTAAGCAACTCAAGCAAGAAATGGTGGTCTGTGCGTGAAGAATTAAATACACACACAGGTCTCACCCACTATATTAGGTCAATGCTCCTTTTCATGAGTCATTCTGAAAACAATGAACAAGTATTCCCTACACAATACTTACAGAAAGCCAACATATATACAAGACTTCCTAAAGGTTACTGTCTGTCTTCCAGAACATTTCTAGAATTGTAGACAAAACCATATACAAGGGGTTACTTGTCCATTTGTGTAGGTCACCAATGAATCACCAACATCACAGACAGAGGAACCAGCAAGTAACTAGGCTTTAGGTCAGTCTTGAAAAGAAATAGGAAGTCTCACATGCCCTCAGCAGGCTGGGCTAGAGCACTGTCCTCTGCCCTTCAAAAGGGTACTGGGTATAATGTTGTCCCAAAATGACTCGGTGTTGATGTTGTTTATCTGTGTCTCCTCTACTGGACTGTAGTGTCAATACCAGACACTGAATCTTTCATCTTCCTCTAGTACCTTCTACCTAGTAAGTTATCAATACTTGGTGGTAGAATGGGATAGGGAGAGGGGAAGGTGAATATGAATATATATATATATATATATATATATATATATATATATATATTAGGAGTTTTTATTCAGAAATTAACTCATTAGGTATTTAGATGAGCACTTAATATTCACATGTTTCTATATAATAAATGTGCCATTGTTCATCATTTTAAGGAGAGCAGCTGGGACAAGAAAGAAAGGGAAAGAGGAAAATAAGGAAGAATAGGGACAAAGGGAAAGGGAAGAAAGGAAAGAGAGGGAAGGAAGGAGAAAGAAAGTCTCCAACTAACATTGTTGAGGTCATTAAACTAAATCCCGGTATGTGCTTTATATATTAACCATAGTCTATAATTTTGATGTGTTACTAATTCATAAGATATCATATTAATAGTGAGCATTCAATAGCCCTTACTATATGCTAGGACCTGTTCTAAGGGCTTTACATATATTAACTCATGTACCCCTATAATTCTATCAGCCAGGTACTATTAGTATTATCACTTTTTAAATAAACTAGAGGCCTGATGCACAAAATTTGTGCAAGGGGCTGAGCCCCAGCAGCCCCAGCAGCCGTGGCCGGCCCTCACAGCCCTGGCTGACGCTCACAGCCCCGGCTTTGTCTGGAAGGTCGCCCTGACGGTTGTCCAGACAGTTGTTGGGCTATTTGGTCTAATTAGCATATTAGCTCTTTATTATATAGGATACACTGAGAAACAGAGATGTTGAGTGACCACCCCATGATCACACAGCTGCTATTAGTATTACTATTTTACAAATTAATACACGGAGGCACATAGAGATTAAGTGACCAACCCAAGATCACACAGATTATAAACAGTTGAGCTGCAGAGTCAGTGTGTTACCAATTATGCTATAGAGCCTCATCTTGGATTTGTAAGCATGTTTTGAGCACACATTCAATGTCCAGGTCACTTGGTCAGGCGCATGAGGGGTACACATGTCTTAGCCACTGCCTTATAATGTCAGTCCCTTTAAATGGCATTCCTTCTAAAATAGAAAGTGAATGTCTTGAGAGTAAAGACACAGTCCCATAAAGGCTGTAAGTAGTGTAGAAGTAGAGAGAAGACATGTTTGAAGATTGGGTAGTTACAGAAGAATTGTGAGGTCTATACTGTAAGCCTGGCTTCAGGGAGGATTTGCCTGTGGAGGAAAACATGTACAATGGAATAGATGCTTAGCAAAACTGACTTTATACAATCTTTTTAAGTGCAATAAAATTCTGGTCTTGTTTGTTTACAGATAGGAACCATTTTATTTTATTATATTTTGGTGGAGAATTTGGATTTTTTTTTCCAGTCTTGTTGAGAAACAATTGACATCCATCACTGTATAAATTTAAGGCATACAGCATGGTTTGAGAATGAGGGTAGGATTCTTGAAGAAACAGATTTATGACAACACAATCATCCCTCTAATTAAATATGCCTTTACAAAGATGTATATTTTATGTTATAAAAGGAGCACATAATTATTTGGAAATGATTGAAGAGTGGGAAAATATGCAAAATCAGGGCACCAAACTGCACTTATGACTATGTATTATAAGGAGCTATAATCATTCGCCTATGCACACACAGAAACACACACAATCTCGATGCCTAGCAGGGCCTCGCCCTCTCACAATGCTCTGCACTTTGGAGCGATTAGATTCTGTCCCTTTGATAGTGTGGCTGAAGGTGTGAGAATCCAAGCTGGTCTGGGTACTGGAAATGCTTCAGGATCTCTTCTCTAGCATCTATCAGCTCTTTAGGCCTCGTTATCTCAATGACACACCTTGGCCTCTCTCCAGCTAGGATATTGTTTATTGATTGATGTGAATAAGGTAGAGAGAGTAGAACATTCTCTGAAACTTGTAAAAAACTGATATAAAGAGGTTCTGAATGTAGTATCTGTCCGAATCGTAACTGCCAAGGGATTCCGTGAGATAGATTATCTTCCCCCTCAGCTCCCAATCTAGGCTCCTTGGCAAAGAATTGCTGGAGAAAGTTTCCCATTACAGTTGATTTCTACAGAGACATTTTTCATACCAAAATCTCCGAACCTCTACTGTACAGATGATTCCTGTGAGTGAAACTGACATGCAACCATTTAACAGTCAGCCTATCATACAGGTTAAATTTGAGGAGGAGATGGGGCCAATATGTGGGGATAGCATCAAAGAAGGTGGGCATTTAGAAGCCTGGCATTTCATCAGGAAGACAAAGTCAGTTGGGCAAGGCACAGGTAATTCAAACAACCTGATGGGAGAGACAATGAAAAAGTACTTGTCATAATTGCTCCATCAAAAAAATAAATCTCTTCTTATTCAAAAAAGAAGACAGTGTGCCTGGGGACTATTTCGGCAAGTTTCCTTATCAGCTGCAGTTTAGAAACATAATTAAGAACTGGGTGTATAGCAATAATTAATCTCATCCTCTGGGGAGAAAAGGTATAGTGAAATGTTGCTTCAGGGAGGCAATGAAGGATGATACTTTGGAATTTGAACAGCTGGAAACAATGCTCAAGAAGGAGAAACTCCTAGGTCAGTGATGTCATGGATTCAGATGGTATGAATCTTGGATGTCATCCGGGACAAGAGATGAAGAAAGGTATGCTGGCTGCATACACACCCCCAAATCCTACAATAGCTTTGCTCTGGAAAAGCAAAGCATCTACAGATGCCCCTGAGATCCTCTGAAATCACAGATCAGGGAATTTTTCTCATATTCAGAGGGCTTTGTTTTTAGATCACCAAAGCAAAATCCTCCCTCAGAAATCTCTGAGTAAACTTTAGATATGAGGTCTACCGCCCAGTGGGGAAAGGGATTTTCATCTCAGAAATCTACAAAGGGAAAGGTATGAATGGGAGAGTTCTTGAAACTCTTCAAGAGGCAGATATCCACCTGCCCCTTGGACTTTTATATCAGGACCACATATTTATAACACATCATGGTAATTTTTATTCCTGGTCTTGCCAAATCTCAAGTTTTCAGATCTTCATACACTTGGACTTAAACTCTTTGATCCGCTCCCTGGTTCAAGTGCATTACAGGTCCTTTCTCCTGTCTCATCCTTGGTGGATAATATAGAGCTGATGTTACTGCAGTTAGTGGGTTAGGTTTGCTCATTAATTTCTCTCAGTCAGTTCCTGGGGGATAGGAATGCATCTTCTTTTTCAGAGGTTGCTGCCCCAGGCTCCTAACTCCTGACACTGCCTCCACTCCTGCCTCTCTCTGACTCTCCAAAGGAAGTGTCTGATCATGTCCATTTTTCTAACTAAAATTTCCAATGCATGTCTCTCCCTTTCAGCATGATAGTTAAACTCATTGTGGTAAACAAAACCTTTTATGGTCTGCCTCCTGCCTCCTGCCTCCTCCTTCAGCCTCATATAACTCTCTTTCCCCCATCCACAATTCTAACTCTTAGGAATTGCCTGATGCCTATAAGTGCTTTCTCAGTGCAGTTTGCTCAACAGACATACTTTCTTATCCTCCACACAAAGAGAAACTAATTCTTCTTTATTTCCTTAATTCCTCTGAGATATCGCTTCCCTTGGAAAGCCTTCCCTAACCCTCTGCCTTCCTTAAATCTGGGTCAAGTGCTCCTCTGAGGGCTTTTCCTGCCTTCTGTGAGGCATAACAATTAGAAATTAAGTATTCACTATGTAATATGCATTTTTCACTAGATCACAGACTATGGAGACGATGTATCCTGCCCATTATATTGCTTACTTAGACTAGTGCCTCACATAGTGTAGATGTTTAGTAAGTGTTGGCTGAATCATAAAGAGTATGGCCTTGTTCATGACAGGGCCGGGAACTTGGCTCAGGACCATAAAAGCTCTACAAATAGAATTGAGGGGCTTGAAAGCAATTGAAAATCCTGTGGTAGAATTTGTCTCTATCTCCCTTCTTCAAATATAGTTTATATTGCCTTTTCAAGACCATCATTAACATTTCCACCCCAGAGAAAGAACCGAGTTAAGTCATTGAGGCCACTAGTGGAGGGACATGGGGTGACTATGGGCCATGTTCTATCTTCAAGAGATGGCTCTTACCCAACCTAGGAATGCCACTGATCCACGGACTATCTCTGTGGGTTCTGTCATCCGTTTCAGAGGTGGAAGAGAGGATGGAAGTAGGTGTGGAAGGATAGTTCCTTGTTTTCTGTTGTTTTTTTGTTTATTTTTCACTCAGAAGGTACCCATTTCTTCTCTGCTTCAGGTATGCTGGGTAACTCTACCCTGAAGATCCGATATGGAACTTCAAGTATAAATGTCACTGAAGTAAAGCTGCATCCTAGAAGTTTGGTTGAATAAAGCTAGAATTCCATTGATGATGCATCAAGGATAAGCAAATACCACCATCTGACAGTGTTTTGAGAGGGGAATGGAAAGCCATGGAAGGAAAATTGAAGGCATTTAAAAAGAATGCGTTCCTTGTTAGAGAGATGCACAGGTTAGCAGGGGAGCTACTAGTTAAGAGGTCCACAGACATCCTTCACTTTCATAAGAGGCTAATCAAAATGTAATTGTTTCAAATTAAGTCTTTATAAAACTTTCATTTCTTTCTCATTTCAGATTTGAAAAATCCTTTTTAAGAGCATAAAAACCTTAACAATCTATATATATAAAAGCCTAAGCAACCGTTATGACCCTGATGACTGGCCGGTAGCTATTATGCGCGCTGACCACCAGGGGGCAGATGCTCAATGCAGGAGCTGCCCCCTGGTGATCAGTGCGCTCCCACAGCCAACCTCCTGAGGCCAGCCAACCTCCCACGGTCCCTCCCCCACACCCTGGCAGGCCATGGACCCTCCCCCCAGCCAGCCCCAATTGGCCCCAATGGCCCCAATCACTGGCCAGGCTGAGGGACCCCACCTGTGCACGAATTCGCGCACCGGGCCTCTAGTATAGCTATAAGAAAGTATTTGTCCAAGGACACATTCTCCCATATGGTAAAGAGAAGACAGAAAACCACCTTAGCCACACCAACAATATTTTGTACAAAACTGTTATTCAATCAATAAAGTACTTATCACTTATATACTACAATTATTACAAAGAATAGTAATGCATTTAAAGTTAATTTAATGAAGGAAATAACAAATACAGAATACTTTGTTTAATAAGGAACTTGGGATTATAATGTAATTTTGAATACTTTTTAAGTAAAATAAAAGGAAGAAAGGTTATATGAGCTTCTAAAGATAAGCTTCAGTTATCTAAAAACTCCACTGAAATTTCCTAGTAGGGTGCACCCACAAGCAATATTGAAATATGTGCATCTCTTAATGAACATATAATAAAGACACCACCACCACCACCACCACCCCCACACACAAAGAATTAAATCTGAGGTTCTGAGAAATAATCTCATTGTTTCTAAAGATAGATAACCCATTATGGGATACACTTGAAAAAGAAAAGGGTATTCATCTATATTTACTTTTGCAAACCAGCTACTGGACATTCAATATGTGTAGAATGACCTTTCATTGATGCCCTAAGATTATGTGCAAACTATAAATATGAAAAATTAAATTTCAAAACCATTTGTATCAACCTCAGGGTCCAATTGTCATAACCTTTTAAACCTCTCTGAGCAGGGGAGATGGATGACTCCCCAGGCCTTCCAAAGGACTTGAAAAGGTGTTTTATTTCAATATGCAGCATTTGAGTTCATTCCCTATAATCACTTGCTAATGGACATAATAGCTGCAAATCAGACTAAAAAGACATTTGGAGATAACAAACCAATTGATTAAAGGATATTATCAAATGAGTATCAGAAAGCCCGATAAAGAACTACCCACAGAGATTTGAAAGGATTAACTTAGTCCTTGATGAAGTATGTGCCTCAGTCTTGTAAGGCTTGAAATCTATTACCTTCAGGGCTCCCACACAGAAAGCCAGCAGCTACAGATTTTGACTTAGTTGGACAAAGTAAAGGTCAAGTACAGAGAGCAGATTGCAGTAGACATCAAAGAGCTAGAAAATATTAAGTAGAAAGGACCCCCATAGCATTAATATGAGATCAGAAAGTTACTATCCATTGAACTCATTTAAAAACATAATCCTATGATGCTAAGTGTTTTATTCCCACCTGCCAGGAAGATTAGAGAAGTTGCCCAAGGCCACTGGGCCTGCCTGTTGACTGGCTTGTCATTCAGAATTCCCAATAAGGAACTAATTTATATGCTCACAAGGCATCTGGGGATGGCATTCATTAGTTTTTTTGGTGTGTGTATTTTCTCTGGAAATACACACACACACACACACACACACACGCAGAAAAAAGTGATATGTATTTCACGTTTCGCAATAATCTAGAGAAATAGTGCTTCTTGAAGCAACCTCTACACTTGGGTATTCAGAATAATACAGAAACTACAAATTATACAGCGAACAAAGTCCTGTGGGACTAGAGCCCATTTGATGGGAGAGGAAGCCTTTTAAGGAAAGAAGAAAACTCCATCTTCTCTACTACCCTTGACAAATGCATAATTGCTTGGCTCTTTTCAACATCCTGTCCCCCTCACTTACTATCACGCTATAAGTGGAGCTGAGACACTGTATTTTAATTTCCATAGTCCTGAACGGAATATCAATAAAGGCACGGGAGAAAAGCACATATGTTTACCATCCTCCTTCTCTTGGAAATTCAGCACAATGAGGTTAACTCAGGGGAACCCAACTCCTTTTCCTTTTCTTTCCTCATCTTTCTTTAGATTACTTCTGTAGCGGCTGGGCTTGTTCTGTAATGTAGGTCAACAACACTATCAAAAGGTTTTCTGCTAACATGACGATCTGCTTTGGAGAAAGAAGAAAGGAAAGAAGCCAGGGAGTAAGGGATTCCGTCAGTTACAAAGCAGGGCTGGCTATAAAAAAAAATGTCTCCTAATGTTCGTGTCTGGATAGAGACCAAATACTAACACAAAGGGGAAGCTGCCCCTTCTGAAAATGTAAACTTCTGTTTAAATGGCACTGAAGACATGGCATAATAAACTGTCCCATTGGCTAAGCACTGGGACTCTGGTTTCCATCTCTCCCCCAGGAGCCTGAAGGCCCTCTTGCCGGCCCCTCCTCTTTGGGCTCAGATGTTGAGTTTGCAGATCGAAGCAAGAATAGTGAATTCTCTTGGCTGCTGTCAATTTCTGGCTGTGGTTTCGCAGGCTTTTCACTGAGATGTAAAGCAGAGGTCCTGACCACTCAGAGTCATCAAGGCTCCCTGGAAACTTTCTGCAAGAGTAGTGATATTAACAGCAACTGCCCTGGCCAGACTCCATTCCGAGTAATTGCATTTCACCAGGCAGTTTGAAACCAAAGCCTCTTCGCATGCTATCTTCTTGAGCTCCTCTGCCAATTATATACCAGCTGCTGAGCTCCAACTACTTTTGGAGCTCAGTCATTTGGGGAATATGAACGGTGAGCCTCCTTTGTCATCTGCAGTGATTCCCCCATTAGCTTCCATGTCAAAGCATTCTGTACTGGTAAGTCTTTCCCCTTTTCCAAGCCCAGCTTAAAACTTTTTTCTTCCACAGGGTCCTTCAAAGTCCTGTCCTGTAGGGATGAATCACACTGTCTGCCAGCTTCCTCCCTAAATGCTGCGTTAAAATATCGAGTTCAGCTCAAGAAATATGCACCCCTTTGTCATGTGATTTCCTGGTCCCCACCCCCATGCTATGAGCTCACAAGATACCTGTTATTATCTCTCCTCAGAGATGAAGAAATAGTGACGGCCAAAACTCTGCGGCTTTGCATGTACTCAGGAAAGAGTATATTTAAGGCAAAGTAACGAATGATGTCTGATGACTTTTGCTAAATGGGATGGTAATTAAATCAGAAGACTCTGTTGCCTTCATCCCAGTTAGGGATCTTTGCTTCTTCTGAAATTCCTCTGTTCTAAAGGTCGCACTTTGCACATTTTGCAAAAACCAAGCATATATATGTAACTGCAAGGTTTCAGGCATATTCTTCCTACTCTCCCCTTCCCCCATACACTTGTTTCTCCATATTTCAACTAATGTGTCCTCCATATAAAGCATACATTCTCTCCCCATGGTGACATTTTTCCAGAAAGTTGTCTCAGAAATAACTACCAAAAAAACCCACATTGACCTTGTACATCTGAAACTTATTTTTCAAGTATTAACATATCTGTTCATATATGATTGCATTTTGCTCTTCTAGAGGCAGGAGGATGAGTACTTTTCCCACTTCCCAGATGTTTAAGAGTCTAACTGGTTCTGAAATGAAACAACCTCCTGACTCAGAATAAATGGTTCATATCCCTCTGGGCTTAATTTCTCCAAGATTGGTCCCTTAGCCAGGCCCCCTGCCCTGAAACAGCAGGTATAGACTACCTTCATGGCGGGGGGGGGGGAGGGTTGGGGAAAAAATCCCTCCTTCTTTGCCATTGGACTTTGAGGTTTTTTTTCCTATACAAGGCATTTAAGAATGAAATGTCCTATGGATTCTGAGTTCACAAAGGACAAGCAAACCTTGGGAGGAAATCTGTATCTAGTACATAGTCAGTACTCAAAGGTATTGGCCACATGCTTCGTGTGTCATTTCATTTAATGTTCACCACCCACTCATCCCTGTCATCATCCCTTTGCACTAGAAGCACACCCCCACATCACGGAGGCTAAGATTGGGCTGGACACTGGCTGCCTCTAGGAGCCACCCTCAACCATTTTTTGCATCACCTACATGTAGGCAGGATGGAATTACTCTGTCCCCCTGATTCATCTGCCCCATCCCACTGCCACCTAGAGGAGTCACGCCACTTCTTTTTGTTTCCCTACAAAACTTTAGAGCTAAACCAGGATAGGAAAAGGAAATAAAAAGGATATTAAACATGCTCAAAATAAAGCAGAGAGGGTTTCAAAGCAGTTGTCCCTTTAACTGCCAGTTGTAAAGAAAACAAGATATGGGCTTTGAGCCAAGTAATCAGACACTGATTCAGTCTTTGCACATGTCTTTCTAGCCAAGGCATGTTTTCTCCCCTTCTTATTTCCCTTCCCTCCTTCCTTCCTTCCTTCCTTCCTTCCTTCCTTCCTTCCTTCCTTCCTTCCATCCATCCATCCATCCATCTATCCTGTTCTTTGTCTCTTTTGGTGGGAGAGGAGGGGCTATGTAAGTATACCATTTTATTTTTTTTTAAAGCCTCCCAGATTAAAAATCTCGTCCAAGTTCCTGGATATCGGAAATGAAACTTGACCTTAGGTTGGCACAGCGACAGAAGGTGCTGGGGTTGGAGAAACTCACTCTTCTCTTAGCTGAGATGCCCTGCAGCCAGGATGCCCTTTGCAGAAGGCAGCAGGGTTCGACCTGCTGGTCTCCCAGGAAGGCCCCCTCTCTTGCGGGGATCCCCTTGCTGGCCCTGTTCAATTCCACTTGTCACTGCAGACCCTTGAAAGGCAGGACTGCCAAACTGCAGAATGGAGACGAGTGACAGCCAGGCTTTGGCGATGCTGGGGCAGAGGAAGGCTGAGCTGCTGAGTACAAAGGAAGGGCCTAGAAAAGGCACATCGGACAGTGTCCAAACCATTTACTCTTCCCTTTGTTCCCCAGCCTTTACAGACTCCCCTTCACTCTGATCAAAACCTCCAGAATCTGGTAGGCTGACATGGCACCTCCTCTTCGAAAGTGAGAGAACCCTCTCTGTGCATCCATGATTTTCTCTTTTCAAACAGGAGTCCTTTCTTGCTTTGCTTTTTATTTCCCTCATTTAATGTTTATGGGTGAGGGGAAAGAGGCATCTTTCTTTCTTTTGAGAGGTGGAGAAGGGTTCAAGTTCAGTGATAAGGCCAGAGCTCACCTATCCCTGCCTTCCGAAAACTATCCTTTAATTGGCCTAAACTCAAAGATACCCCCCTCCCTTCGTTCATCTTGCAGACAATGGAACGTGTTAGAGTTTATCCCCAAATCTGTTCTTCAAAAAATATCTGCATTTGTCCCAAGTTTCTCCCTCACAGAGTCTTTGAATAGCACTTTGTATCTAATAAGCTTGTGTGGGCTGCCCGCGTTTCATACCAAGACAGAGGCACTTGCTGTGAAAAGAAATGAAGTTAGAACCCTGGAATAATGGAGTGGAACTCTCAACAAAAAGTTTTTATTTCAAGAATCACCCCTCCCTGAGCTTAACAAAGGTCTTTGGAAGCCTCCCACCACTCTGCAAAGTTAAATTGTTAGTAAGCACCTCTTCGCCATGAAGTAATCGGGACTTATTTCTCTCAACCCCACGTATTCGATTCCTGGGCGGAGGAGCAGAAGGGGGCCATGCTGCCTGCACCCTGAGCTTCCCTGATTCACTCTTCAAGGCAGTGGCTAACCCATGTCCTCAAACCCCAAACCCCAAAGATAACCTGAGTACATCTATGTGCCCTTGACCTTTATCCCACCCAACAGTCAAACACATCATACAGTTGTCTTTCTGTGAGAGGAATAAATAAACAAGGAAGGGAAGGAGTTATTCACGAGGGCCCACATGTCCAATCTTAAAGGATAAATGCAATTTCCTTTATTTTTTAATTTTATTTTTAGTGTTTTGGCCAGTGATGCCACAGAGAAGAGGATCTGCTTCCTAAGAAACTGCAAGGGAGTAGTAACTCCTACAGAAAAAGCAGGTGCCTAGAGATTTCCCGGTGGTTGCTTCAGAGTAAAAGGCACGGCAGAGTCACAGGAATAGTCAGAGCCCATGAATAAAGCTAGGCCAGGGGAAGAAGACCTGCCCAGTATAGACATGCCTCGATGAAGAACCACTGCTCAGCTGTGATTCCTCCAAGGAGCATCATCAGGACAATGGGATCTACGATGGCCAAGCTGTCCTGCTCATGTCACTGACCACAGGTGTGATGAGCAGGCTAGATGCATTTCTGATATGTACTGCCTATCTTGGATAATAACAAGCCAGAGTATACGAAAACATATTGTGAGTAAATAGAGGCAGCCTACCAGGCCACCAGGAGAGCTCAGAGTCAGGACAAGGGATAATGCCAGTTACAGGAATGACATGGCAGAGTTGAAAAGTACTATGAGGGTCATTTTATCCATCCTCCTGCCTTAGAAAACCTGTCCTGATTATTGTTGGCAACTCTAATCTTGAAATATTGAGGAAGGAAAATATTCTCAACTTTCTGTTATTAATTCATTCAGTCATTCATTCATTAGCAAGTGTTTGTTGAGTTCTCACTGGGAGCTAGGACTGGGGTTAAAATGAGGTTTCCTTCGGACCCTCTATGTGGAATCCTTTTCAGATTTGTAAGAGCATCAGGCTTATCCTGCGAAGCTGCCAAGGCCGTTATCACGAAATGATAAGCAGGAGGCTGAATGGTTTTGTACAAGCTGACTGAAAATGTGACATACGGTTTGCCTCCACAGTTTCTCTGTGCTTTGCATTTTATCTGAGATTATGTAATTCATATTTAAAACATGAGCTTTATTAAAGGTCTATAGAGAAATCAGTCCTTGGCCTCACGAACACTAGTAAAAAGTAACCCTCCCAGACAAGGGCACGGGAGCAATGTTTGGAAACTGGTAAACTATGATAGAAGAAACATAGGCCAGAATGCAAAGACTTGGGTTCTAGTTAAAGACGACTTAATCGCTAATTAGTTCTCAGGTATCAAATACCATAACCTCTCCTACCCACCTCACAGCATTTTTATAAAGATAATTACACTCAGACATGCAAACACACAGGTACACACTTCTGTAAGCATTTTGAGACTATATTCCATTTTAAATATATAATAAGGTGATCTTGGTACTCCTTTCATATAAGTGAGCTTTGTGAGGGAGAGCAAGAAGAAATGAAGAAAATAAAGAAGGAAGGATGGAGGGAGGGAGGGAAGAAGCGAGGGAGGGAAGGAGAAAAGAAGAAAAGAAAATGAAAAAGGAAACAAACTAAGTAGTTGTAGACAGGTAATATTCAATTTCAACACCACTCTCTCCCACATATTTATTTCTTTGTTATTCCCCTGAGTTGGGTTTATATGGGAGGAACATAATGAAACATAGGTGAAACTTGGTATTTATGATAAATGGAGCCAAATGGCTTGGGTTTGATAATCTTCTGGGCTTCATCATCTGAGCTTAGCCAGTTTGCACTGGCTGCTGGGTAATGGAATGCTGACATGGATCTCCTGGGAGCCAGATGACTTCCCACTCTCTGCATTTCATTCCCAGGCTGAACCAAGACTGGTGGGTGGCAAATGCGAATGTTGTGGCTCTTGGGAAATTTGAAGCCCTCCTACAAGTATTACCTTCAGAAGTCTATAAAATTTCAAATAGGACAGAGGGGTAAAGGGGGGAGGATAATATAACTGCAAAAACCCTTTTCTCTGCAGACCAAAGAATGAGCCGTATTCTCTCAGCCAGGTTAGGTGCAGGGGGAGTGTGGGAGGAAGAACAGTGCAGGGGGAGGGGGAGAGAGGAAGAGGCTTTCTAAAAGAGGACCGTGCTTTCCATCAAACTTTAACTTGCTTAGAACTGAAATTGTAAACTAAACAGGGAAAGAAAGGCACATTTCAAGCTCCATTTCCTTTTAGCAAATCGGGACTTCTCTCATTCTGAGTACAGCAGCCTTATTCCTGGGTCATTGTGTTTACACTACGGTCATTGCTACTAAAATTACAGGGTCAGTATTCAAATGTCAGCATTATCATACCCCCTGCTCAACAGAAGATGGGGGAAACAGAAGTAAAGAGTAGAAAGAGCTGCAAAGGAGATGATACACCTCTGAATACTGAAGCGTTTGTTTCCCTCCATGAGCACATTTTAAGAATACTGCTCTGCCAGAAAAGAGCGATCATTTTATGATGAACATCTGTGATCACGGACCAACTACTTCCAGCTCTAAAAGCCCTGATCTCAAATTCCATTATAAAGAGAGACTCTAGTGCCCTGGCCAGGTTGCTCAGTTGACTGGAGCATTGTCTCAATACACCAGGGTTGCAAGTTCAATCCCTGGTCAGGAAACATACAGGAGTCAACCAACGGATACATAGATGGGTGGAACAACAATTCAATAATCCAATCTCTATCTATCGATCTATCTATCTATCTATATCTCTATTTCTATCTCTCATCAATAAATATATTTAAAGGGAAAAATAGAAAGGAAAAAGAAACTCACATTTACCTAAAAAGCTACCATTCTAGCACTGTACTAGTAATTCATGTAATTTGAATGTGGAGGGCTGGGTGCCTGACTCCCACTGTTTGGGACTTTGGTCTCTCTATCAGCTTGCTGAGGAGCAGGCCAGCTATGCATAGGGCAGAATGGCCTGCAGTTAACAACAAATCCCCATCATGTTATAATTGGAGTGCTTTCCTGATAGGTGAATCTGGGATAAAACTGCAGACAATGTCCCAAATTTTGCGTAATTCTTTTATTTATGTATGTAGGGTCCTTATTTTGTGTTGATACAAAAGGTGATCTAACTAAAAACTGTTGTTAACTCTGGTTGTCTGCTCCTTTTTTCTTCTACAGAAAGCATGCATTTCCATTTGCACTCTCTTCTTGTTTTAAAAGGAAAAATAAGCAGTTTAGGACAAAGAGGAATGTAGCCCACCAGTTAGACTGGGCTTTGAGCCAGAATTACAGCAAGCACTGCAGGAGTAAAAAGCAATAGATTTTAATTGGTGCCTAGGGGTGAAGGTCAGCTCTCTTGGAACAATGGGTGTCTATGGTGGTAATTAACTGAGTCCTCCAAGGGAGTTTGTAAATGTCAGTGATGTATTTCCAAATGGAAGCACAGAGGTCTTGGGCCTAAGAAACAAAAGACAGCATTAGCTAGTCAAGAAAATATGTAAATCTGCTGGTTAAATAATGCATTAATAAAACATAAGGGGTGGACACGCACAAACACACCACATAGTGTACATTCAAAAGAAAGTAGACGTTCCAATATCAGACAAGGGCCTTCCTAAGATCCAACATCTTTTTTCTAGCACCAATCGGCTCTCTTACTGGACATGCTCTGGAATTTAACCGCTGTAATTCTTTGAGTCAAGCCAGGAGGGTGGCTTTGCTCCTAAAGCTACAATCAACCCAGTAAAATTTGGGTTTGTTGAAAGAGAAAGCATCAGCATTTAATAAGTTCTAGCTATTCTATCTTTCAACAGAATCTGGGCCACTTTTAGAAAGTGGTGGGGAAAAAAGATGAGCCGCGAGCCCCTCCCATCCTGATCCCCCAAACGTCTGACTGCTTCTTATATTGCCATGTTTCACTCCAAGCTTCTCACTTCACTTCCCCATGATCCCTGATACTTACTTACTTCCCTGATCTGGGCACTCTCCTAAATATTCAACACTAGAGACCCAGTGCAGGACATTTGTGCACTGGGAGGGTGGGATCCCCTCAGCCTGGCCTGCATCCTTTAGCAGTCCTGGAGCCCTCAGAGGAGCAGGCCTAAGCCATCAGTCAGACATCCTTAGTGCTGCTTCAGAGGCAAGAGAGGCTCCCGCCACCGTCACTGCGCTTGCCAGCCATGAGCCCTACTTCAGGCTGAGCGGTACTCCCCCTGTGGGAGTGCACTGACCACCACGGGGCAGCTCCTGCATTGAGTGTCTTCCCACTGGTGGTCAGTGCACATCATAGCAACTGGTCATTCTGCCATTCAGTCGATTTGCATATTATCTTTTTATTATATAGGATGTTTAATGAGACCATATATGGTGCTCCCCCCAAAAAATATATATACACACTTATAGGTCAATTTTGAAAATTAAATATATTTTAATAAACACTGCCTTTATAAATATTCAAAGTATGTGTATACATTTTGGGGACACTCTATGTTTTCTAAATCAAGATTTAGAATAAACGATCTGTCAAAGGAGCACTTTTATGATGCCAACAAGTAGGACACGAAATATATATTATTCAATTATTGATAGTTCAAGAAATGAAAGGCACAGTACTAGTGCCAATGTGAACCCTATGCTCATTTCTACCTACACACCTCTCCCTTCATCTGCCTGTCTTTGCAGACAGGACCCTGTTTTATTTATGCATGTTTGTATCTACTGCCTAGCACTCAATAAATATTGGTTCACTAAATCATATTTTTTTGCTGTGAACGTCATACCAGTCTATTTCATTGGGCAACTGAAGCCCTCTCGTGCTGCTTTCCTGAATATTCCAGGCTACAGTCCTCTCTAAACCCTTGTCATCTGATGATGCTGTGTCAATATCAAAAGGCAGTTTATGAGAGGAGTCAAAACAGGCCAAGAACAGTGCCTGACTAATAGCAAGCGTTGGAAAATGTGAGTCTCATTGCTATCATAATGATCTGTTTCAGATGGTATGGTCATGCCTTATTGACCCAAGACCAGCCAGTCTCTTCTGTCTTACACTATTCTTTAATTGCATCCCTGCACTGGGATGGGAGACTACATAAGGGCAATGCAAGGGTCATGCTTTTTTAAAATATTCACCAATGTGCTCGCAAAGAACTCGGCACAGACAGTGTGTTCCATGAAATATGTATCAGTTGAGTTCGGAAAATTCACCCCAAATCTTACTGATAATTCTAACTGACCAAAAGTTGTTTAAGATAAATGATGAATATTGCAAATCCATAAGGTAAATTTTAGTTTTACTAACTTAATATTAAGAATGTTACCATTGCCCATTTATTGATTTTATAGGCAACACAGAAAAAAAGTTTATAGCAATTAAAAAGAAATTGTGCTATTATGTTAGAGTTATAGTATAATTGGATCATGGAGACTGAAATATTTTGGGGTCTAATTAGTCAGTTATGTCAGATATGAATGGAAATTAGGATGTCTTCAGAGTCAAAACACATGATTATTCATTTAATATTTGCAAATCAATCACAGCTATGCTATGCACTGCAGTCTGTGAACACTGGTTTCTCACAACACATACACTGAAAAATAGTTTTCATTTGTTTCTCCTTCTCAAGTTGACAAATACCTGCTTCTCTGTGAGGCCTTCCTTGAGTCCCCAAAGATAGAGTTCTGTGTACACAGCTACTATGATACATAAGTTCTGTCCTGTAGTTGACTGTTTACACATTCATCTCCTCTCCCAGACTGCACATCCTTAAAAGCAAAGACAATGCCTTATATTTCCATCCCACTTCCTGGTTCTCAACCAAGATCTGCCACAATATACACATTTAATAATTTTGGTTGAGTTGACAAATGACAGCATAAGGCACGACCATATAATTTGAAAGAGATAATACCAATGATAATGAGACTAACATTTTTGAATGCTTGCTAAGAGTCAGGCACTGTTCTTGGCTTGTTTTGAGTCCTCCCATAGCTCCCTTTTGATATTGATGCAATCACTATATTTTATGGATGAGGAAACTATCATGGAGAGGTTAATAACAAACTAATCTACAAAGAAAACCTTATTTAAAGGCACATAGCTGGTTTGTGGCTTAGCTGGAATTTAAAGCTAGGGAGATGGCTCTAGGATTCACTCTATTAACCATGACACCACAGCTAGTGACTCTACCCGGCAAAAATTCACAATGACCATCTTCAATGACAAAGTGCTGCCTGGCCAGTGTGGTTCAGTGGTTGAGCCTTGACCTATGAAGCAGGAGGTCAAGGCTCAATTCCAGGTCAGGGCACATGCCTAGGTTGTGGGCTCAATCCCCAGTGGGGGGCGTGCAGGAGGAAGCTAATCAATGATTCGCTCTCATCACTAATGTTTCTATCGCTCTCTCCCTCTCCCTTCCTCTCTGAAAACAATAAAAATATGTTTAAAGTGTAGCTCCACAGTGACTGCAAATAGGTGTTGAGTTGGTACACCTAACATGCAGATACTACACATAAATAGAAGAGGCCATTCCACAGAGGAGTGGGGAGAGAGAGCGCTGAAAGGCACAAGTTCAGTAACTGCAGACAGGGGCACTTGAGTCTGCCCTTGGGGAGCTAGGGAGCCCAGATCTAGGCCTGCCACTCCCCCATACTTGAGTCATGATTGTGCTTTCCTTCCTGGCAAAACCACTTTCAGCTACAGCCATCAACATCCTTTACCCCTTTGAAAGCACTCAGGAAGAACAGAGAGATAAGGGCAAACTGTACTCCCTCAGAAAGTCTTAATAAGTTCCTGGGAAATTGGCCCTCCTCTCTCTCTGAGAAATCTCAGGAGATTCTAAATCTCTTGCTGAAAATATTTATGATTTCATTATTTCTTTTTCTTCTGCCCAATGTCTTCATCGTGCTCCTCGTATTAGGTTTCTCTCATTACTATTTTGTTACTTTCAATGCTCTGTAGCAATCACTGCCATCTTCCCCCCTTGGCTTAACAACTGTGCCTGTCCTCCTATACCTCTCTTATCTGTAAGAGGCTGAGTATTCAGGGTGTTTTATTTTCCCCGTTCTTTATTTTTTTGGATTCCCCCTCATGGTCCTTTTCTCCTCTAGAGGCATGCTCATTTCCTGGTGGCAGATGCTGTCAATCATGGCAATACTTGATATTCTAGTCCCCAAGCACACACAGCCCCAAGCAGCCAAGGAAGAAGAGATCGCTCTTTCATTCATCAAATTGCACATCCTCTACTGCAGGCCTTTTAACCTACAAATATCTAAGCCCATCCTATTGCCAACAAGCTATAGTATTTTGTTTTGCAAAAGTTATTTTAAGTCATTGACTTGAAGGGTCATGGGATGAGAAGGGTGTTAGAGTCAGGGACCCAATCAAATGGGAGGTAGCTATCTAGAGGAACAGAGGGACAAAAACCATCAAAAGAAGATTTGGTCAAGAGAAAGATCAGGTCAGAAGAAGGAATGTTTACATGGAAACAATTTAGCTCCTGAGGCTGGTGGTACTCTCTTAATTTCTCCAGGGAAGGAAAAAAAAGTAGTTTTATTAAAGATTCATCAATATTAACTTTGTTTTCCATGACAGCACCAAGAGAAAGCTTGGGCAGATCTGATCTATTGCAGTGAGATGTCCCCACCCTAGTAAATATGGCAAATTTCCGGGTGCTGCTGGCATTCATCTCCATCCATCATGAGAGCAGCACGGGCTATCCACTAGAAACAAATGTTCTAGATACAGTATGTCAAACACCAGATGATGGAAACCTCTGAGAAGCCACAGGGAGCATGCTGGAAGCAAACAGACCAGAATGCTGAAAAGACCTCTGACCATTTTTCCACAGCAGAGCGTTAACTTGGAATCAACCTGAAATAATGCATTTGACCTTCACAAAAGGGTAATGGATGGACAGTTAACATTAGGCCAGCCAGGCTTCAGAGAATGCCGGTTCCAGCAAAGACAGATGATGAGGCAAACATACATAAATATGTAGGCAGAGATATAACTGAATTTATAAGTCTGCTCCACAGAGAAGGTTAAGCAGATAGTCTATTATGCACATTTGAAGAATGATCAGCCCTTTTGCAGGCTTCCATTCGTTGCTGAGAACTTCTGCTCGCGTGGCCACAGAGCAACCTGCCTATGAGACCCAGTCAGTGGTGTAAGAAATACGCAATGTCCAGATCAGTCTTACTTCGTAACAATCTGGAGACGCATACAAGCTATCTCTATCCTATGACCTTCACTTGTTAAAAAGGAATAAGACCAAAAGACAAAGTTTTATTTATCTTCTCCCTTTTGGTAAAGAAATAACTTCGTGAAGCCAACAAGAAGGCATTATCTAAATGTAGAAAACGTTGCTGTGTGGATCTATCTATCATCTTTCTACCTATTTATCTAGCCACTACCTGTATTTTAAAATAAAAATAGTAAACTCTGCATTATAACATCAACATCATATAAACTTGATCATCATACAAAGATAATTTTTTAGATGAGAAATTCATGATTAACAATAAAGTACTAGATGCAAATTATATGGAACGTACCAGACACGTCTTACAAATAAATGAGGGATAACAAATATGTACTATTATGCAAGAAGCTTCTTTCCAACAAAAATGTACTTAGTACTACTTAATGATACATGAAATAAAACAGTAAACTACTAGTTAAGGTGATCGGTTCTGAGAAACCAGGCATATTATGAGCTGCTTTTTTGGTTGTTTTTTAAACAGTAGTGTTAGGCACAAATATGATTCAAAAGAGGTACTCAATATATAACATGCTGTGCTGAAATAAAAAGACTGTGGCTTTATTAGCTTTTTAATTTATGAATGTTATCATAGGTGTTTTGGTTCTATAAAATAGTACAAGGTACATGGCTGTTTCAAGTGTTGTTCAGTATATAGAGGAGGAATGACCTAGGATCAGTGTGTTGTTGTTTTTTTCTCCCAACTGTGTTCTGTGGAGCCTAGGAGTTCCAGGGAGCTCCCCAGGGCCACGTTAGGGCAAAGAGGGAGCTCACTAGTGGGCATAGCCCTTGGCCCTCTGCCTCTATTTCGAAGAGAACACTTTGTACTTATTATTCTATAACTTGTTAGAAACCCAGGGGCTTGGATGACTATTGGAAAATCACCCAGAGAAAAAATAGAGATGTGGCATGCTTCCTTGGGTTTCCATTTCTTTTGGGATGCTGGAGAATGGAGCGACGCCTAGTATAAACACCCAGCTGTACCTAGGCAGAGTCTCTTCCTGTGGCCACCTCTGCCCTGGTTAAGTGTAGGGGGTCCTAAGCATTTGTTCACTAGCAAAGTCACCTGCGCTGGAGTCTGGAAAATGCCATGTCCACTATTTCTGAGTCCATGCATCGCACTTCTTTATGAATGAAACATACATTCCTTTTAAAAGATTAGAGGCAAAGGCATGATCTTGTGTACAAAGAGGCAGATAAAAGAGTTGGGGTGGAATGAGCAAGTTTTGAATGTCCCCGCGGGAAATGTCAGGCACCCCCTTTGATGTATTATACAATACACTGATTCCCCGTGGCCTCACCAGATAATGTCGGGTGAGTGCTCTGCAAAGTCTCGGCATTTTAAATATTTATCATGTTCTTTTTGGCTAGAAAAGATAAAACTATACCTCCTGGCCTAGACATGACTGAAACCTATAGGGATTTTTTTTCTATCTTTGTTTATTCTCTTGAAAGAATTTTATAATTAGAGAAAATAAACGAGTCAAAGCTGGTTTCACAATGTACTTTCCTTTTCAAGATCCAGCCTAGGAATCCAAAATCCAGCCGCAGTTCAATTCAAATCCTCAGCCTTAAGCTAGACACCCACTCTATACCAACACCCATGCTTGGCATGTTAGGGGCTGCAAAACTGATCAAGGCACTTTACCCCATGTAGGACTTTGCATTCCAAAGGGCAGAGTCCAGATATAGTCAAAAACGACCATAGCCCTAGCCGGTTTGGCTCAGTGGATGGAGCATCGGCCTGCGGACTCAGGGGTCCCAGGTTTGATTCTGGTCAAGGGCATGTGCCTTGGTTGTGGGCACATACCCAGTGGGGGGTGTGCAGGAGGCAGCTGATCGATGTTTCTCTCTCATCGATGTTTCTGGCTCTCTGTCCCTCTCCATTCCTCTCTGTAAAAATCAATGAAGTATATTTAAAAAAAAACAAAAAAACAAACAAAACGACTATAATCAGAAGTGCAAGAAAAGTGCTAGAATAGAAAAGCAAATGTCTTGGAGATAAGAGTGAGAAAATTTCACTAGTGGAATTGATTAGATTTTATAGAACAGCTGGCATGTGAGGTTCGCTTTAAAGGTCTAATGCTCTTAGTTTTTCATTCAGCAGCTACATGCAACTTCACACAGGCAAGTCACTCAACTTTCCCTAACTTGGTTTCCATACCTGTGAAGTGAAAAGGCAGAATCTGATTCAGTGACTCCATAATTTTCCCTAAGAGACACTGGCAGACTCTATCAACCACTTCTTCCCTGTCCCCAACAGGCACATACATGATACAGACCACCCAAGCTAATGATAAGGGGAATTAAGAAAGTCCAGCAATGGAAAGAGTCAATAATTAAATGCTTATTTAGAAAGTGCCACATATGGTATAGTAATGAAAACCCAAACATCTGGAGAAAAGTGTTTAATGTTGGCATGTACCAAGAGACCCAAAAGAATGATCGATGTGTTCTGGGGAGTTAGGGTCCTATTTATAGGATGAAAGTCTTGAGAGGCTCTCTCAGCAGAATTACATTCATTAAGTGGCGATAACACAGAAAGCGGAAGGAATAGGAATGTGAAGGGGGCACAGCAACTATAAAGAACAAATATGCTCTGGATTTTTTTCTTTGCTGCGAACATAGGGTGCAGAGAGTACAAGGATTTAACAACAGAATGACTGACTGCTGCACACATTTAAAGAAAAACACTTTATTTTTTCTTTTGTCTTCCAATGAATTCTACTTGGGAATGTGTATTCTTTAATCCTTGAAGATGTTAACATCTCATGAAGGGAGAACGGCTAAGTTGGTTGGGGCTTATGGGAAAGTATTGCTAATAGATACACACAGAGGATAAAGAAAGTTTTCTTTTTAGGCAGAATACCAATAAACTCGGAAGAATTTAAAAAAGGAAGGGGGGGAGGGAGAGAGGGCCCTCGGCTGAGCTTTCCGCATTGATTTTTTCTTTCTTTGCTACATTTGAATTGTTCTTCTCATTTACCCTCTACAACCCAGCTTTTTATTTTGGGCATCGGTTAAATCATCTTTTCTCATAGAAGATTATATTTATGTACCCAACAAACCACTGCTGACACCAACAAGCATTGGGATTTACCATGAAGTCGGGGTGGGGGGAGGGGGTAGAATGCTCTCCTTTGGAGATACAGGACAGACAGCTAAGCCTGCCTATCCTCTGCCACTAGGATCCACCCCATCCCTGTTCCTTTGAGCCCATCTTATACATCAGAGGTCAGGTGCAGGGTTCCTTCTGGAAGGCAGTATAAGATAATACTGGGGGGAATTGGAAGGAACTTAAGTGCCTTTGTCCTGCATAATGAATAGAGCTTGATCTTTTTCCTTTTCTTTTCCTCTTTCTTCCCCAGACCCCCTCCCCCTCGTTTTTTTAAAACATATTTTATTGATTTCAGAGAGGAAGGGAGAGGGAGAGAGAAACAGAAATATCAATGATGAGAATCATTGATCGGCTGCCTCCTGCACGCCCCCCACCAGGGATTGAGCCTGCAACCTGGGCATGTGCCCTGACCATGACCGGGAATTGAACTGTGACCTCCGGGTTCATAGGTTGACGCTCAACCATTAAGCCATGCAGGCTGGGCCCTCCCTTTTTTATTTTTTTAAATATAAATTCTCATTGATTGGGGAAATATATTCACACTTTAAAATGTTGTGCAGGGACTTTCTCTGGTCCAAGTATGTCCCTTTGGGGGGAGAATATGTATTTCACGGTGATGAATTCACTTCATCAGTAGAAAAACTGTACACAAATATACTGCTAGGATAATACCTGGCAGCAGCCTTTCTATGTCTCTGAATCAAGATTTCCTATCCTGACCTATGACGAGATTACAGTTTTCACGGTAACCGACCCATCCAGGGAAAGCTGCTGTAATTTACAGCAGGCTTGCAGCGAAACAGCCAGTGGACGATCATCAATTTAAACTGTAAATAAGGGCCTGCTTTGTTCTGGACTCTGATCCCAGGAACGCCCCTAACAAACTGCCTGCAAAGCCAGGGCAGGCCTGCTGCCTGAGACCAGTGATTGAAGAACCCCACTGGTCCTCAGGAGCAGCTAAAAATAGCAATGAGAACAGGAAGGCAAAACAGGTTTCTGGGACCGCAAGGCAGTGACCCCGATGTCAGTTTTCTTCCAGTGGCTCCCACAGATATGAAAAGCAAATAGAAATATCTGGTACAAAAGATGTTCCCTGGTTTTGGAGCTCCCTAGGGAACTCAAAGAACTAACACAACCCTTTACAGGAGCCTGCCTCTTCGCTGGAGGGCGCAGAAGTCCTGGGGGAATTGGAAGAAACTTAAGGGCCTTTGTCCTGCATAATTAATACAGCTTGATCTTTTCCTTTTCTTTTCCTCTTTCTCCTCCCCCCTCTTTTTTAATCTAAATCTTCACTGATTGGGGAAATACATTCACACTTTAAAATGTTGTGCAGGTACTATCTCTGGTCCAAGTATGTCCCGTTGGGGGAAGAAATACGTATTTCATGGTGATATTCACTTTATAAGTAGAAAAACTGGACACAAATATACTGCTATGTCAACTTTATTGATTTCGGAACCATTGGAAAGACCTCCATGGTCCTCCAATATTTCTTAAATCTATCAACATCGCGGAAAGTGACCCTGAAGGCCTCCGTTATCTGTAGAGGAAGAGAGGCAAACCCTTCTCTTACTCCCATAAATACGGTGACTTAAACAGCTCAGGCCTGGCTCTGCTTCTGGAATGGAGCTGTCCCAGAGGAAACCATTGTCTCACAGTCATAAGCAACCCCTTCTCTTTCTCTGGACTTAGGGTTGGCCAAGTCTTGCTTTCAGCAAAACTCCCGTGGCCAAACGCCCTCTCTAAAGTCCCCCAGATAGCTCTAGATTCAGGTGCAGTGGGAGTGAGACTGGGATACTGACATGAGTGGACTCCATGGCAGGGCACCTTGCTGTATGCTGTCTAAGCTTTCCTTTCAGTCTCAGGAGCTACCTACCTCAGGACTTCAGAGTCTCACTCTTCAAGTCCTGCTCCTGCAAACAATCTCGGAATCTCTAGGTCATCACCTATTCTGATGCTAATGAAAAGACTATGCTTACTTATGATATTTGACATCTTATATATTTTAAAATATATTTTTATTGATTTCAGAGAGGAAGGGAGAGATAGAAACATCAATGATGACAGAGAATCATCGATTGGTTGACTCCTGCATGGGGATCCAGCCGGCAACCTGGGCATGTGCCCTGACCAGGAATTGAACCACGGCCTCCTGGTTAATGGGTCAATGCTCAACCACTGAGTCACGCTGGCTGGGCAAAATCTTGTAATTTTAAATCATATTTTCTTCTAATGGACATTAGATTAGAACAATTCTCAGACCTCTTCTAGTAAATTTCTTTGTTTTGCCTAGATCAGTTTACAAAGGGGAAATGTAAATGACTCACCCACAGTCACCTGCAAGGTGGAAATATTCTCGAGGAAACTTTCAATGACAAAAATGTCATGTTCCATTTATTACGAAAATACAGGACCTCTGAGGGTGGAACGCTGGCTTATTTCTCTTTGCAGCCTATGGTGCTTACAGTTTGTTGATTGCTAAACAAAATTTATTAAAAATGTGAACTAGAGGAAAAATCAATAGGGTTTACAAGAATTGATTCAAAGCCAAGCAAAATAACTAAAGCTCATCACAAAAATAAAGGATAGCCCAGCCAGTGTAGCTCAATGGTTGAGTGTCGACTTATGAACTAGGAGGTCATGGTTCAATTACCGGTCAGGGCACATGCCAGGATCGTGGGCTGGATCCCCAGTGTGAGGCATGCAGGAGGCAGTCAATTCTCTCTCATCATTGGTATTTCTTTCTCTCCCTCTCCTTTCCTCTCTGAAATCGATAAAAATATTTTTTAGAGAATATAAGTTCAGCTCCTCAATTTAGTTCTATATACAGCAGATCAAAATTGTCTATATCTAATTATTGATGATGGACCAATAATCAGCCAGTAAGGGGGTGATAGGAATGTTCAGGGTCTATCTCTCAACATTGAAGATGACATTATTAAACTGTGGTGTGTAATACTGTGGCCATCAGCCACATGTGGGCACTTGCCTCTAAATGAATTAACATTACGTAAAATGTAAAACCCAGTTCCTCGGTCACACTAGCCATATTTCAAAATACTCAAGACCCCAAGTGGTTCCTGTCTACAGTACTGGACAGCATAGAGCAACATTCCTATTACTGTAGAAAGTTCTAATGAACACTGCTATTTATAGAGGATAATCACTACTGTGACCTCCAATAATTATATGAAGGAGGAGGAAAAAGAAGGTGAGAAAAGAAGAACAAAGGGAAGAGAAAACATTGATTAAGTTAACTAGTCTGTGCTAAACACTGGAAATGACTTATTTCATATAATATTCACAATTCTCCTCCTGAGGTATGTCCTATAATTATCCTCTATTTTACAATTGATGACACTGTGCTTGGAGGAGTAAGAACATCACCATAGTTGTACACTTGCTAATTGGCTTAGCTGGGTTTTTACTCCAGCCATCGGACCAGAGTCTATGGGCACCTGGAAAGTTCTGCTGCTCCTATTGAAGAACTTGACATGCTTAGAGCTACAGGGAACATTATACTTTGCATAAGTGGTTCTTCATCCTAGACACAAACCAGAAGCATCTGGGGAGTTTGCTCAAGGTACCTGAGCCCTAATCCCGAGCAATCGGATGGGACCGGGGCTTGGACATTTGGGGACCGCTTAGTGCTTTGAATGTGCAGCCAGTGTTGAAGATAACTGTTTAGAGTTGTTCTCATCCACCTTCCACAGTCTGGGTAACAAAATGAAGACCCTGCCCAAGGCCATTAACAGTCACTACTGACATATCTGAAATTTTCTTATTTAAAAGCAAACATTTTCTTCCTAAGAAAATATCTCTCTTGGAAGAGTAATAGGAGCAGTATATTGTACTATGACTGTCAACCACGAGACCTGAATTCTAGTCCAAACTGTGCCCATAACTGCCATGGGAGCAAACCACTTCTTTTCTTTATTATTTTTTAAAATATATTTTTATTGATTTTTTACAGAGAGGAAGGGAGAGAGATAGAGAGTTAGAAACATCGATGAGAGAGAAGCATCGATCAGCTGCCTCCTGCACATCTCCCACTGGGGATGTGCCCGCAACCCAGGTACATGCCCTTGACCGGAATCGAACCTGGGACCTTTCAGTCCGCAGGCCGACGCTCTATCCACCGAGCCAAACCAGTTTCAGCCACTTCTTTTCTTTAAACCTTAGTTTTCTCACCTGTAAAATTAGGGTGTGCTATATGGTGATCTGCCGGGTTCATTCCAGCAGTAACTCCATCCTGGCGTTTGTATGCAGGCTGCATAAACTTTAGAAATAAAACTCCCAACCTGCTATAGTGACAATGTACTCACGTCTATTCTAGTTCATTTATTTACTCCATGTCAATGGAAAACGGGGGGACATCAGATGAAAATCCCATCTTTTTGTCAAGGCTCATTCTGATTCTCATCGCTGATTGGTCAGAGGTCTTATGAGAGAGTCAGCAGCCTCCATCTAACAAGACTCATTGCCTGTAGTTGCCTTTTGAAAATGGTAATGATATACCTACACCTTGCCCTCCTACAGTCACAGCTGCTGATCTGAAAATTACAATGTCAGACATTTTACCACCTTAACGTTCATCAGCTCATCTATACATCTCTTAAAGCTTAACTGTAATGGATTTTTAGGTGGCTAGAGAGGTTAGCCAAGCAAAACAGAAATCATATCATGACTAAGTAGCATGCTGAATATACATTTCTTACCTTACGCTTGTTGGTAGGACACACGTAGAGATAACTTAAAATTGTTTTCAACCCAACTTTATCATTCAGCTTCTCATAGGTTGTCCCATAATCGGTTGACCTATAATTCAAAAGGAGCATTAATGAGGACAGAAGGATACGTCATTTGGCTGCTTGTCAGTATAATGTATGTTTTCCATAGTAGAATGGCTCTAGGGAAGTTGCTAAGTGATTCATGCAGTATATAATGATGCTTAATTATGTACACAGTGGCATCATGTGATGATTAACATTTGCATTTAAATTGAATTGGTAAAAATTAAAACTCCATCTCTCTACTGCTCCTTAACCCTTGATGCATGCACACTGCATAAAGGATGTGGTTAATTTTAAAAGCTTAAGAGATGAGCATTTCCCTTGTATTGACCAAAGAATAAAGAGATTTTTTGTTTAGATTTGACATTTCCAAACTTATGCTTTTAATCTTTGGCACAATGGAAAAGAAGGTTCTCCTGATTTATCTACAAGTTGTGTCTTCTTCCATGAGTCATAGAATATATGGTGGGTCAGTCCTTTCAGAGGTCAGTCAGTCGTTTCCTATTATTGAAGAGCAAGAAAATGTCTTAAAGAGTGAAATTTCACTATCTTACTCAGTGGCCTTTTCCAGGGTTAAGCAACCTGGAGGTGAGAGGACATTGCTTCTTGGCACTGACCCTATCTCTGTGGAGATTCTTTCATCTTTATCCAGCCAATGGTCAACAACTTATTGATTCAGACTGAATAAATAGGCCTTAATCACCTTCTCTAGGAAAAGCTATTATATATTTCAGAATTGTAATTGTATTAGACCATTATTACCACTGTGTGCAGTAGAGAATATTATCTGTATTTGAAGAAATTGGTTGAATGAACTTAAGTGACCTATACAAAGAAAATAGCCGATAGGTGGTCAGCTAGAATTTGAATCTAGGGATTCTGACCCTCAGTGCTGTGTTACCAATATTATGCCACAGCTTTATTTTTTTTTAATTTAAAGTAAACAGGTATAAATAAAAGTTCCTTTCAGCCTACTTTTTACATATAGGAGAGTCCTGATACCATTCATTTATTCATTCATTTATATATGTTTATAGAGCTCCTAAAAATGTACCAGGACACAATACATTACTCCTACTCTCAAGAATCCAACAGCTTTACACGAGAGGCAGCCACATATAAAGTTATGATGTGTTAAGTGCAATGATACAGATAAGAATTAACAAGGCTTAGAAGATAAAGTTGGTTTAATTAGAAAAACATAAAAATGTAATCACCTTAATTCATTTCTAATACTGATAAAAGTTACAAATTCCTACAGGTCAGAAAGGCTAAACAGAATTTTATGCTAATAATCTCATCACCATGAATTAAGTGCCTACTCCAGACCAGGCACATCAGCATGAAAGCTGTGTAACATATGATTCTGGAATTAAGGAAATAAGAATTTATTCTGGTTGAGGATCCAGGGTATTTTCACCCTAAAATTTATATATATATATTACCTATAAATATTATAGATAATATTGTATTCTTGCAATTATATATTGTAATACAATATGTAATATATTTGTATATGTTACAAATAGTAATTCTTCATAGAATTTAGATGATATTTCAAATCACCAAAGATTGGGATATAATGCAAAGAATTTTGGAAGACCTATGGAACTTGAAAATGGAAAATGGGTAGAACTTTTAAAAAGAGAACTGATAAGAGCACTATAAACTAGAAGGCACTTTGTATAACCTGAGGATAGAACCTGCTTTCCTCAGGGCCATTTGAAAAAAATCCAAAACTCTTTCATAGATTTTACCTCTGGATCATATTCTTCCCAAACTCATGCTGATGTGAAATTTCCTCCTATCTCCAAGAAATCTCTGAGACTTATTTTCTAACTTAGTGCAATCTCAGCATTTGTTAGTTTTTTCCCATTCTTACCCTGGCCTTACCGGGATACATGAGAAAAGTTTGAAAGGTAAGTGAGAAGAGAACTTTCTCTTCTTATAAAGACATATTTGTCTCAAAAATTTTACTAGCCTTTCTCTGGCTCCTTTTCTTGGATAGTTTTTTCTATTCATTATTCTGAACAATACTTACAAATTTAAGAACAAACAAATAGATTCAAAATCTACATTAAGGGTGGTGATGTGAGGAGAATGAAATGTGCAAATACTGTTGCATTAGTAAATTTTGCTATTGATAGGGGGAAATCAGTAGAACTAGGTTGGAAAGGAGAAAATGGTTCACTTTTCCTAGAGGGGGTAAAAGGAAAGGAGGCTATAGTAGTGGGGACCAGCCCAGAGAGAGTTGATGATTAGTTCTTATAATTTCTGTCAATTTGACCCCTGAGCTATTCAATGAATATTTTTAGATTAAAAAAATATTCTACAAGGACAAATAAAGATTATCCAATAAGAATTTTATATAAAATCATCCTCATTTGCATGTGTTTGTGGGTGTATGTATTTAACTGAAATCCAAATGTGATAAGATGATAATGAAGGAACTAGTTCAGATTTACATTAGCAACTTATTTTTTTTCAGAGAGCTTATACTATGTTATTGGATGCTTCCCTCTTATTATAACACTAGGGGCCCAGTGCAAAAATTCGTGCACTTTGAAAGGAACTGTGGGCTGCAAGGCTGCGGTGGGCACAGGGGCAGGTCTCGGCCCATCCTCTGCGCCCCCGCCTGGCCCCTCCAGCCATGGCCCCCAGTCCCCAGTCTTTGCGCAGCCCTGCTCCCGCTCCCACTACCTCTGCTCCCACCACCGCCACTCCCACACACTGACTGCGCTGTCCCTGCTCGCACTATTGGGGCCAGCACCATCAGCGGGTGAGCGATCGGGAATGGAGCTGGGCGCCGGCAGCGGGTGCCAGCAGCGGCTCTGGAGCCAGCAGTGGGTCCAAGCGGGGATGTTGCTGGCAGTGGGTGCAAGAGGCGGCTGCTGGCCCCGATCGCCCCTCAGGAGCAGGGGGAGGTGGAGAAGCCCTGAGGGGCAATCGGAGCCGGCAGCTGCCACACACACCTGCTGACGGTGCCGAGTGATCGGGGCCAGTGTTGGGTGCCGGCAGCAGGTGTGAGTGGGGCTGGCGCCAGCAGCAGGTGCAAGTGCCAGGCAGGACCATGGTGCATGGGAGCAAAGAATTTTCAGTAACCACCAAAGGCTGGCCCCAATGACAGCGACTGGCACCCCGCCTTTGTCCGGCACCCCGCTCACCTGCTCCACCATCCCACCACGGCTGACACCCACCATGTTCCATGCTCTGCCACTTGCTGCTAATGCCCGCCATGTTCCGCACGCGCCCCCTGGTGGTCAGTGCACGTCATAACGACCGGTTGTTTGGTTGTTCAGTTGTTCTGCCCTTTGGTCTATTTGCATATTAGCCTTTTATTATATAGGATCACCAATCTAAATCCTCTGAGGTATCTGCCATGACTTTTTGTGCTGTCTCTTGCCCCTTGATTTTTCAAACCTCATAAAGTAAAATAAAATGTGTGAATTCTCAATTCCAGCAAAGCTACATGTTTAAACATTATTCTACTGTAATTATTAATAGACAGGGAGGGAAAAAAATGATGCATTTTCACAAACCCAAAATGGCATAGACTAGCAGTTGCTCAAGGTTATAGCATAGAACTAGAATTAGAGAGCTGACATGTGCCGTGGATAAAACTAACAATCAGTTGGGATACACTGGCATAATGGTACAGAAATGAGACCATTCCAACATTTGCAAACCAGCTGGCAAATATTTGCAACACCAAGTTCTCTGGGTAGCACTTGTGCCAACCTCACCACATGGTTTATCCCCTGGAGGCCTCCTACATCTCTTTACAGTCAAGCAATCAAAAGACGGTGGGCTGGCAACACAGAGGTCCTCAAGGAACTTGCTCCAACACTAAGTGAAGCCCATGTTCTCATTGGTCAATTCTTTAGCCAATCCCAGTGAAGGCGACAGTGCCCTTGGGGAGGCACTGCACCCTGGAAGGCAATTCCTAGTGCCCATCTGCAAACCCCATTCACAGCCAACAGATGCTTCCAGTTATCTTCCCATGGTTAACTGTGGGAACTGCGTCTCCTAGGGATGTGGGCTCTGAAAGAGCAGAGGAGAGACAGACAGTTGAGCAGCAGGCTGCCTGGTGAGCCCAAGTACAAGCTGTTAATAAGTTAAAGTATCGTCCCTAGGGATGGGGACAGAGCAGTATTATCCAAGATTTTTTAAAAATATATTTTATTGATTTTTTACAGAGAGGAAGGGAGAGGGATAGAGAGTTAGAAACATCAATGAGAGAGAAACATCGATCAGCTGCCTCCTGCACAACCCCTCTGGGGATATGCCCGCAACCAAGGTACATGCCCTTGACCAGAATGGAACCCGAGACCCTTCAGTCCACAGGCCAATGTTCTATCCACTGAGCCAAACCGGTTAGGGCTATCCAAGATTTTTTTTAAAAGTTAGGAAACGTTTGATTAAACAAAATTTAATGTTCCTTTACTTCAGAACTTGTAAGTTTCATTATTCACATATACATAAATGTTATTATTCTAATAAATACTGTGAACCTCTTAAGTGCATATGTCATATAGCATTTTCCAAATGTATTTGATTATAAGATCCATTCTTGAGGTGTATGTAATGAGATCAGTGTTCTGAACAACATACTTTGGGGGACACAATATCAGTTTAAAAAAAGGAAAAGAAAGATTGTGGATCTTGGCTTTACAAGGAAAGGGGAACAATAAAAATATTTAAAACCAAATTTGCTAACATAAAGGCCAGCCTATGCGAACCATAATGTTACTATTGTTGTAAAGGCAAAACGCCACCACCAACAACAAAACCCAAGAAAACGATATTTAAAAATTATGCATCGTACAAAGACACAAATATATTTAAGATGCAATATAAGTAGCCTTGATGTCTCAATCTGTACCATTTTTTAAAACATTCCAAAACAAATAAATTTTTTTTCAGGTTTTGTTTACAGGTTGACTTATCTACAGATGAAAAACATAACTCCTGTCAGCACCTATGCTGTAGTAGAAAAAGCTAAAAGCTTCAAAAATAAGCACTCCAGGAAAATACATATGTAAGGGATTAAATCAAAGCTGGAACGTGTTTGCTTTTGAGCTTTAATCCCTACTTTACCCTCTTTACAAACATATCCTAAATAGTGACTTTAAGAACATTTGAAAGCGTGTGTCTTTATCCATTTACCATATGCACAGAGCTAAAATGAGTTGCTTCAAGGGGTTGAGGAACCACGGTAAAGGCATGGCACCTGTCTTCCAAGAACTTATGTTCACTTCCAGATAGCAGTGTCCCATCATGCTTGAAGGGATCAATACAGGATGTGACTAGTTTCCACAAAGAGCAGCAGGAATAAAAGGTGGGATTGGATTTCCTCTACTATAACCTTATACCATCAAATGAGATAATAAATCAGCAAAAAAATTGTCTGTAAACTAAATTAGGCCATAAAAAGTGCCCAGCACAATGGCTGGCATATAAGGAACTATCTATAAATTATAGCTTCTGTTATTCATGTTATCACTCATTTGTTTTTTTCTTGTTTGTTTGTTTTTTTGTATTCTTTGCCTAACACTTACTAAAATCCATTAAAATCCTCAAGGTAAATCTCAACCTCTGAAAATGACTGAGATTTAGTTTTCTGAGAACAGAAAGCTATTCGTGAAGCTATTACCATTTTTCAATGAAACCGAATTTAGAGTATCATAACTTATTTATTTGTTTTTAATATTTTTTTATTGATTAGAGAGAGAGAGAAAGAGAGATAGGGAAAGAGAGAGACATCTATGGGCTGCTTTCTGCACACCCCCTTCTGGGGACTGAACCCACAACCTTGGACATGTGCCCTGATAGGAAATCGAACTGGTGACTCTTGGTGCATGGGGCGATGCTCAACCAATGGAACCACAATGGCTAGGCCATACTGTCATATTTTAAAAGGCATGCATTCGTTTTATGTGGGACTTGGATTGGTGAAGTAAGGATAAGAACTGAAATTTACAAGTTAAAGATTTACACTGCTTCTATAATAAATGTGCCAGGATCCCACTGCTTAATAAACGATTATGCTTCACAAACCTAACAGATAATACAATTGAACATGATCTAAGTACTCCATGTGCAGATTCCTATGAAATGAACATGGATATTAATCACATGTTACAGATAAAGAGGATCCAGAAATAAATCCAGCCACCCAAAGGCCACACAACTTGGAACTTGCCCCACTAAACCCCATGGGACACTGCCACACTCAAAGGCTACAAGAGGTGAAAAGAACATATTTACAAAATCTAGTCCTGCATTTCTTAGTAAAAGAACTATGAACTGAGACTGTTCAAATTCTGACATGGTGTAGATCAAAACTTGGGTTTTCTTCACATCCAGTGAAAGGGCAGAGGAAGAATCGATTTTAAGAAAAGTATAAGCAGAAACTCACCCAACGATCCAAGAGGAAAAGGAAGCGTGTCATGTATCTGGTCCACCCTGGCTTCTGGAAAGGCTAGAGATATAGGCCACGTGAGTGGGCCCACCTCTTAATGATCTCATGATGTCTCATGCAGGTTACCAAGATGCCACGGATGCAGAGCACTTGGCATCAAACCGAATCAGATGCAGGGCCTGAGTAACCATTCAGCCCCCTGGTTCCCTCAACAAATAAACTCCAGATCTGCTATTTCCACACTTACTTTTTTACCTGAAGGTTTGCAAGATAATAATTGTTAATCCTTCTCTTTTTTTCTGCCTGGCCCCTACCCCTACCCACCCTAGTCTTGCTATTCCCTATACTTCAAAAGCTCTTTCCCCATATAGCTCGACAGATGGCCTCTCGCTTCTTTCTGGACAACGGTCACGCTGCATGACACAGCACCCCCTCCCCTTCCCCCAGCACCCGGATTCCCCTTAGCCTCTTCCATTTCTCTTCATGCTATTTACCCCGTCTGATAGATGAACTTGTTTTTTGTTATCTATCTTCACCCACCAGATGTAAGCTCCATGGGAGCAGGAAAGATGTCCGTTCCGTTCACTGCTGGCTTCCTAGCTCTCAGAAGAGTACCCCGGACGCTCACAGTGTGGTTCTGAATGAATCCTGACTTGACAGATGCTTGCTCTTCTTGTGTGGCCCACTGGATTTCTACTAAGTCAGTAAGAAGCTCACGCAACCTGGCAAGGACTACTGCTTCCTGCTCTTAGCAGACACAATCAGCTATGTGGGCTGAAGTGGGATGAGTGGGCATGTTCCATGCTCCTGTACCTTTCCATCAAGAAACCTCTGCCTGACATCCATGTCCTGACCAAGTCGTTGACCTCAAAGGCAGTGACTATCTTTGTTCACCTTCTCCTCCCAAATCTCCATTCTCCAGGACAGTGCGGGCACATAGCAGATGCCCTCTGCACATGGAGGGTAAATGAATGCATGATGAGTAATGGGCACACTCTTTGAACCAACGATGACCCAGGCTACTTCTTCAAAAGGTTCTAGAAAGTACCCAAATGCCCTGAGCTCCTCCTTCTCCACCTTCAGACCCCAGAAAGGGAAAACGTTCTACCCCAGACACATCAAGCCACATGGCCAAGGTCACAAAACAAGCGACAGGGGAAACTCTGAGACAGGAAGCGCCAGGGCTTTACTCAAATCAGCACCAAGGAGATGTCCCGCGATCAGAGCAGCGTTCGCCTCTAAATCGCAGCTGTGGCGTCTGTGTTTTGCTTCTTTCCTAAAATCATGAAGAGCAGCCCCTTTCATTGCGCTGGTGCATTTGGCAGCACAAAAATAGCTTCCAAAGCCAATGGCACACGGGCTGCATCGCAGACTCTACTCTTGGATAACACAGGATGCACCAGGTTAAAGCCGTGGGAATAATTTAGGGCTCAGAAAATGTGTGTGAGTCGACATTTAAATAACTTCATTATCATTCATTGGCAGATTTTTTTAACCTGTCAGCCCAACTAATAATCTATGCCCATGCTGTAGCAAACCCCTGTACATCTTAAATACAGTCACCAGATTCCGGTAGTCTGCCCACTGTCAAGCAAAGATCTCCAAATGCATTTTTCGTAATACCTCAAGAATATAATAGGCAATCTACATCAAACGATGGCGGGGAGCTGAAGGCAATTGTCTCCTGCTTTCGAAGGATTCTGCCCTGAAATTCCTTCGCCCGGCAGCCTAACCATAGAATTTAAACGTGCTGATGAGACATTATGGTGCAGCCGAGTTGAATAAGCTTCCCTCTGCTTCTTGGATTCCCTGAACGTTTCAGGTTAACTTGCAGAATTAGAGGGAGAGAAGTTAAACTGTGGGGTTAGGAGGCAGGCCGTGTCAATGGGATGCAAAGGAATGACCACTCTGCCATCTGTCAGAATTTAGAATTTTATTTTTCCATGTAAGACATGGGTGGGTACCTACATGTTCACAAGTTGTGAAAGTTCTCTCCTATCTTCCTGGGCTTTCTGGGCCATTGTCCTTCTTTGGTGTTGTTTCCAGTCACATGGGGCAGTTGAGGTAAGAAACTGAATGTTATTTGCTTGTGATTGGATGCATATTGCTCCACAGAACAGGAGGTGATATAGTATACAGCACATTGCCACATACATGCCATATATTTCTGCTGTAGATAAAACTGGAGATCTAAAATAATGGTAACAATAAAGATAGGGGTTAATCTTTACCTCTGAAATACCTTCCAGTTCATTGTTGAGTATAAAAGTAACCCAAACTGGTTGGCACTGATAACTGGATTTCTGACTATTCTGCTTAAGAAAGGGAAGGCAAAACCCTAGCTGGTTTGGCTCAGTGGATAGAGTGTCAGCCTGTGGACTGGAGGGTCCTGTGTTCAATTCCAGTCAAGGGCACATGCCCAGGATGCAGGCTCAATCCCTAGTAGAAGGTGTGCAGGAGGCAGCCGATCAATGATTCTCTCTCATTATTGATGTTTCTCTCTCTCTCACTCTCAATAAAAACATATTTTTTTAAAAAAAGAAAAGGAAGGTAAATTAGAGGTCTTTTGCTCAGCTTTTTCAGGAAAAGGAATAGGAAGAGAATTCTCCTAACTACACATACACACGGGTGCGCACGCAGGACTGTCTGCCTCCAGTGTCTCTCATCTGAACCTTCCACTTCAGTTTAAGTTCCATACTGGGCAGGCCCCGACCATCTCTGCGGTGTCTGGGACTTACCTGTGCACAGCAGCACAGGGAAAACTACTGCTTGTTCTCTCTCACAGATGCATCCTCGCTCATGCTTCTGTGTCTTTGCAGTGCAATACCCTCTGCTAATCAGACACACTAGTGCTGGGGGCCAGGGCACAAATTCCTTCCCATCTTTAGCGATCCTACTCCACAGGCACCTTCTCGGGATGCCTGACAATGCCATCGCTGGTAGTCTTTCTTCTTTCTTCTTTCTTCTACGACATCCCAGACCCCTCTACACTGAAACTGTGATGTTCAGAGTTTCCTGTGCTAATAGACTATGTTCTCTAAAGGCAGGATGAGCTCCTTTCACCCTTCTTTCTACCCAACAAAATCCATTCGTCTACTTCAAGGCTGGATGTACATATCCCTTCCTCCCCTGAGCTTTCTCACATCACTCTGCGAAGTGAAATGATTCCTTTATAGCCCATGTAGCACACCTGAACCTCTCCCACAGGCTTTTCATTCTCTGCCCGGTATTACCCTCATAGGGATCTGATGTTCCCTACCTGCTGGCCATCTACTAGAGAGCAAGATGCATTTCCGCCCACTCTTCTATCCCTCTCTCCACCATTGTAGCTTTTGCTATTATCCAAAAAGTGCTCAAACAATGTTACTGCTTGAACACATTGCTCTGAAATGTTCTCCTCTATTATCAGAAGGTATAATTTGAGAAATTCCACATTTGGTCTTTGCGTTTCTTTTTAGAGGGTGAGGAAGCAAAAAAAAAAAAATTAGGGCTCCCCACTGAATTTTTGTGTCAGATGGTTAATCATGACACAAATGCAAGAGAAATCAGGTTCTTACTTAGAAAGAACTCATACTAATGTTTTTGTAAAGTGTACTATGCATCAATTTATTAAAATATTACATATAAACATAGCGATGGAACACACACTATGCATTTATCATTTACATGGGTGAAGATACATTTAGAAAAGGTGGGCATGAGAATCCTAGTTAAAGGATTCTCTCTTTTGATATGACCCTAATCCCCAGACATTTCTGGTCCAACACTTCCATCTTCATGCTGAGGTCACCCATGAATAGACTGCATTACCTTATACTCATAACCAGCTGTGTCAAATGGTTGATAAATAATAACAGTGACCATCTACCAAATGCTCAAAACATACCTTACTCTGGGCGAACAAGAGTTTTACAAGGATTGTCTCATTTAATTATCATAATATCCTATAAGTACTGATATGACCCACATGTTATAGATGTAGAGATGGAGACTTAAGGAGGATGACCAACTTGCCCAATGCCACACAACCATCATACTAGAACCTGGATTCAAACCCAGGCAGTTGATTTTTGAAGCCAGCATGCTTAATGCAGAGACAAGACAGATCAGCCGTTTATGTGTTGTGCTCTTTTAGAAAGACAGAATCATTTGTCTGGAAAGAAATGAAAATTTCCACTGGAGCTCCCAGAACTTAGATCACCTGCCTCCCAAACAAGGAACCACCACTGTTCATAACATCTTCCAGTTATCATCCTAAAGTCCATTTTCTTTTTGAAAGAGAATCATTAGCCAAACATCTAATAAGCCAATATGAGGGACTAGTTCTTTAAAACCAGGCACAATGTGTAGTCTCTATGAAGCTCATTCATTCAAGAATTCTGTATGTTGTTTCTCCCAAGTTCCAGGCCCCCAGCTGAAAAGGCATATGTATACATCTTCCTTGCTTTAGAATCCTTGTCAGAAAATGAATTTGAGCTGAGACTGCTCATTGTCCTGTGCTGTTTCTCCTCTCACATGGCACTTTGGTTGGCTAAAGGAACACTGAGAATGCCTTGCTGGGGAATAAGCAAAAATAAGTAAAACGTTTATCAGATGAAGCCAATGTTACTCGGTCCTCCTAGCCCTTCCATCAGAACATACAAATGAACATTATACAAAATGTATTCCCGGAAGCATAATCAACTAAATATTTAGTGGTGCCTGTGGGCTCTACTTGATTCCCTGATATTAAGATGATCCAATTATCCTAAAATGTAAAAGTTGTTTTCGGAGTGTCATGTCACCTTGCTGTGTTTTATCCCAGAGATGGTGGGAGCCTGAGTTTCTCGTGATGGTACATAAGTGAGCATTTGCTGCCTTCAGTTTACTGGGAAATGAGACAATTGCTTCCTCATATGTAATGGGAGAGGACTGGACCAGCTGATCTCCAGGCATGACTGCAACATTCAATAATTCCCATAGCAGCAAAATTCTACATTGACAGGCCTACAACAGACCTCTGAGATGTTGGCCTTAGAGATAAATCTCATGGTAACATTGCAGGAGACACCCGGGGTCAGGATGGAGGTACATACTGTCTGTTACATCCTCTCTGTTTTCTACTTATCTTTTTTAAGGGTGAAATGATTGAGCCTGGTTAGAAAACACGGTGTGTTCATTATTGCGCATCAGTATATCATTTTAAAATATCAGCTTTTTATTTAGTTATTTTTTAATTTATTGGGTGGCACTGGCTAATAGGATCAGATAGGTTTCATGTGTACATTCCTGTGATACAAGACCCGTAACTTGCAGCTTTTAAAAAATTTTTAGTCCCTACCTATTACTTTGAAAAAAGCTAAAATTTCTAGAATGATAGAGCTTCAATAAGGTCTTAGATGATTTCACCTCGGTTCCATTAAAAGAAAAAAAGCAGTGGGAGAATTTAAGCCCTAGTCTAATTATATATTAAACAGATATGGATTTATCCTCATTGAAACACCTGTCCTCCACCCCAACTCTCCCCTCCTGCATCCTTGCTTCCCCCTTTAGTAACTCTTTAACACTTTCACAGGACCTCTTGGGATCAATAGAGCGCAGTTTCCACAGAACAGAGTAAGTCCAACCACATGATTCTGCTGATGAAGAGGCTCAAACTCAGAGTAAGCGAGTCACGCATTAGTTGGTGCCAAAGGGAAAAGAGAACCCAGGTTTTCTGATTCCTGTGCAATGACAGTTATTAAAATTACAAGTTATCAAATATGAAAGGGACCTTCATCTTATCAAAGAAATTTAATAAAGCCTAGCCATCTTGTCATCAATATTCTAAGAAAGAAATGCAATACTACATATGAAAAAGTTCCTTCTCCTCCAATACAAAAAACAACAACAACAACAACAAAAAACACAACTAGAGCTTAGATGTGTTAGAAACAGCATACAACTGCACCTTAGAATTACATCAACCAAACTGAAAATTATGGTCACATTTGGGAATGGGGTGAGGCCTAGGTATGACTGTCAGGCAAAGAGGATATTAACAATTAAATAAATACATATAATGTTTACAGAGATGTATCCCAGCATCCCTCGTGAAATAGAGTGATACATTAGTCATCAATTAATCCTTATCCTCTCCAGTCTGCATGCAGTGATATCCAACCTGCTCAAAGGTAACATAACCTGTTTCGTAAAATCTGGGCGGTACAGCTGACTGGGGATGGAGTTCTAAATCACACTATTACTCCAGACCACATGACATTTGTCCACAAGCACCCAGGAGAACCTCCAGATCCCAGTACCTTCAGCTTTTCCAATTTTATTTAAAAAGCGAAGTAATCCAGAAAACACTGGCAGTCCCATTCACAATTGTACCCTAGTCCCTTCTCTGAATTCTTAAGTGCTTCACTATGAACACAGGATAAACTAAAACACTCAGCTCCTTCCTGGCTTCCATCTTTCTGTAGCATCAGTGGTACCTGAATATTTGGTAATAGGTGCTACAAAATGTTCTCCAAACATCCAATACTGATTCTTCAAAACCAGACATAATATGTAGTGTCCATTAACCTAATTTAATTGTTAGAAATACAGTGTAGCAAAATAGTGTGATGTTCATTCATTCCACAATTATTTATGCTGCACTTCCCATGTCCCAGGCCTTGTTCTGGGCACTGGCAATAAAACACAGAAAGGAGAAAAAGAATACAAAATTGTTGTTCTTGTGAAGCTCAAATTCTAGTGGAAAGAGGCAGATTGCAAACACATTAACATACAGTTCTTCAAGTGACGGCAAGCACCATGAAGCAAAAGGAAAGAGTGAGGAGGGCCTGCAGTGAAGATGGCGTGTGCCACTTTGTACAGTGTAGTCAGAGAAGGCCTCTTGGATATGGAATTTGACAGTTAATCTGAATGATAGAAGTGGGAGGTGCATATGTCCAAAAAAATTCCACAGGCAGAGGGGACAGCAAGTACAAGGACACGACTTCAGGCCCAAGCTCAGGGTGCCAGACCTATGGCAAGGAGGGGAGTGTGTGGGGAACAAAGGCTATAACCAAAGAGGAACTTGTTTATCAAAGCTGGTCACTCACCGACATAACAGCGCCTAAAGCACATGGAGTTTGCCTGCGCTGTTAAGTCTTTGGAAGATCCTGAGAAGGGGAAGATCTCGCTAAGGTTCTTGTAGAGCGAAGGTTCTGGGTTTGCACCTGGGCGCTTAGTTTCCCAGTCTGTAAAACGGGGATCACAATGGTAATGGTCTCATGGTTACATGAGACGCTCCCCAAAAATGTTCTTGGCATGTAGTAAGTATTTGTCAGTGTAAGCAGTTATGACTGAGGTTGATGGTTAGTTCTAGTTCAAGAAAATTTGCTTCCAGTGAATAGAATTGGGGAATCTATCTGGGACTTGATAGATCACTGACTTAGGACTACTTATAATAAACCCTAAAGGAAGAAAAAACACAGGAAAAAATATGAATGCCAAGTGGGATGCAGCAAGATTTCTTAAAGCTGAGGTTGCTTTCCTTGATATATATTCCTAGAGGGGGCTTAGCAGGACATGTTGGTATCACTGAGCCTGGGTAATATGTATACTGGGCTTCAAGGGTTGTAATAATACATATTTGAAAATCAAATCTCATCCTCCCAAAGCATCAGAAAACCCTGCTTAATGGAGGTGAGTTGGTAGCATATTGTTTTGGAGAACTCAACTTATTTCTAAGTAGAACTTATCTCTGATACCATGACCCATATTTGTACTAAAATTTTTGTAAAGAATTTTTACCCTAGAACTTATTATTTCTCATTCCCCCACAGCA
This sequence comes from Myotis lucifugus, assembly GCF_000147115.1. Classification (NCBI taxonomy): domain Eukaryota; kingdom Metazoa; phylum Chordata; class Mammalia; order Chiroptera; family Vespertilionidae; genus Myotis; species Myotis lucifugus. Next base: position 1,113,046 of record NW_005871092.1, read on the forward strand.
CTCAAATTTATTTTCTACGTACTTCTTGCATTTTACAATCTTATTTTTCAAACTCCATTTCTCTCATTCTCTCAAAAATAACACGTCCTCCAATTCACTTCCGTTAAGCAGCATTCAATTTTCAATAGCTGGCTCCAGTTTCTAATTGCAACACGAACTCCTTCAACTCAAGGCCTCCACACTTCTCTCCCTCCAGAACATTTAGTGTTTATATGCCTACCTTACAAGAAAAGTGATTAGGGGGTCATCCTTTCAAAGGAGTCAACACCAGGGCTTGTCCCAGTAATGGGCTCTGAAGGTGCCAATGCAGGCTTTGCCAATGACCTGCTGAGTGACCTTGGGCAAGGTGCCCACCCTCTCTGAGCTGTTCTTTAATAATGCTGATTGACCTTACAAGGTTGCTGGGAGGAATCATTAATCAATCTGATTGTGAAACATTTTGTCAATATAGAGTGCTTTATAAATATTTACTAATACACAATGAGCTCACTGTGTCTGAGATCTGCATAATCACAGAAACCTCTGTCTGGACCCCAGAATCATAGTCAACATTATGCCTAAAACAGTTTTTTTCTCTTACCATTTATAAATACCTTCATTCTGAGATGGGGTAGGTTTCTTCTCCTAAGTGAGGGGAATGAATCAGATCAGTGAAGGTTTAGTTATCTACTACAGCCTGTATTTTATCATGAAAGACAATCAATCCCACCCATAAGACTATTTGATATTTTCAGAGGAAAACAAAGGAGAGTATTGTTGTAAAAAGTGACACTGTGGTGGCTACTTTAGATGGAACGGCCTTACAAGGTCTCCCTGAGTCAATGACATAGGCTGAGGAGGGGCTGGGTGTGCACCAGAAGCAGAGGAAAGTACAAGTAAAAAGGCCTTTAAGGTATATCTGAGGAGCCACAAGAAAGGCCTGTGCTTACAGCTTAGAGGGTGATGAATAGAGAGAAACAGGCAGGGGCCAGATCACATAGGCTTCCTCCCGCGTACAGGGTAAGAAGCTTGGATTTTCTCGCCTGTGAGATGGAAAAGACATGGGAGGGATTTGATCAAAGGTATGTCTCTGTCAAAAACTGACAACCTTTTTTTTATATATATATTTTATTGATTTTTTACAGAGAGGAAGGGAGAGAGAGACAGAGAGTTAGAAACATCGATGAGAGAGAAACATCGATCAGCTGCCCCCCGCACATCTCCCACTGGGGATGTGCCGCAACCCAGGTACATGCCCCCGACCAGAATCGAACCCAGGACCCCTCAGTCCGCAGGCCGACGCTCTATCCACTGAGCCAAACCGGCCTCGGCAACTGACAACCTTTTTAAAGATAACTTTGGCTGCTGAGTGGGGGATACTCTAGCGCAGTGGTTCTCAACCTTCTGGCCCTTTAAATACAGTTCCTCATGTTGTGACCCAACCATAAAATTATTTTTTTTAATATATTTTATTGATTTTTTACAGAGAGGAAGGGAGAGAGATAGAGTGTTAGAAATATCGATGAGAGAGAAACATCGATTAGCTGCCTCCTGCACATCTCCTACTGGGGATGTGCCCACAACCCAGGTACATGCCCTTGACCGGAATCGAACCCGGGACCTTTCAGTCCGCAGGCCGACGCTCTATCCACTGAGCCAAACCGGTTTCGGCCATAAAATTATTTTTGTTGCTACTTCATAACTGTAATGTTGCTACTGTTATGAATCGCAATGTAAATATCTGATATGCAGGATGGTCTTAGGCGACCCCTGTGAAAGGGTCATTCGACCGCCAAAGGGGTCGTGACCCACAGGTTGAGAACCGCTGCACTAGAGAATGGCAGAAGTGGAAAAAGCAGTGAGACTGGTTAGGTGATAAGTTTGGCTTGGACTAGGGACATGGGTCAGGAGTCATTCATTCCTGGGTGAGGTTGGTTAGTGAGGAATACTTGGAGGTAACCAAGGCATTATCATTTGCACTAAAGCATAGTAATCTAGAATTATTTCTATTAAAAACATAATGATTTCTATTTACAAAATTTCTAATTTTAATTTAGAGTAATTTCTTCAATGTAGGCTCTTCATTAGCATAATCTTTCCTTAACTGTCCCTCTATTTACTTTATTTTATATTTCATTTGCAGTTTACATTCACTATTATTTTGTATTAGTTTCAGGTGTATAGTACAGTGATTGGACCATAATATACTTTACAAAGTGATCTCCCTCATATTTCCAGTACCCACCTGGCCCCATGCATAGTTATTACAATATTATTGGCTATATTCCTTATGCTGTACTTTACATCCCGGGACTATTTTGTAACTACCAGTTTATCCTTCTTAACATAACCTTGATTCCATGCCTGATCCTCCTGTTCCCTTAGGACAGGGCAATTCCTAAGACACCACGGTTACTGATACACTGTAAGGAGTGTGGCTACTTTGAGATTGAGGATGTGGTTTTAATAATCAACATAAATAATTCAGCCGTGTATTAGCTGTGCTTTATTGCTATCGTTTACTTCAACTTGAACTATAGTTTGGGAGTTATGGACATTTTATTTTAATTAACAGAAGCTCATCCATCACTTGGCATCCCCGGAATCTACCAGGTTAGAAAACTTGCTATTCATAGCAACAATCATGCTTCAAAATGAGAATCAATATTTTGTTCCCCTGGCATCGAACTTTAGGTCAAGCACAGGATCTGCAGATGGATTTTTACAGGAAGTGACCTTAAGCACGTCCCTAGAGATTAATGCCAGTGTGGTGGCTCTAGGTGATGCACTCTCTGTCTGCTTCCCGGAAGGAAGATAGTAGGTAGTGTGAACTGTGTGTGGGAGCTGCACAGAGGGGTGGCAGAGAAAAGACAGATAGAATGCCTAGATGTTTCTACACCAAGGTGCATGAGCCTAAATCTCTCAAAATGAAGTGGGATCTCCCCAAATCCTTGAATACCAACTGAATCAGTCTTTCCATCCTGGTACCCAAAGATGTGGCCTATGCATGCCATGAAGATTTTCTAGAACAAACTCTGGGGGGCAGAGATCAGCCCTGTACAGTCTCCTTGGTATAGTGCCTAGCATACGGCCTTAAGTAATCAGGCATTTACCAAATGTTTCTGATAATACTGTGGTTAATGAGACTCAATTGCTATTTTCATATCTCCAAAAGCATGTCAACCCTTTCTGCTTAAACTATTTCTGAAAATCTTGAGGCAGACCTTTTCTTTTTGCCACAGCTGGGTTTTTATACAAATTATGAATAATAACCAATCGTCCTTAAAATTCAGGGAACAAATCTCAGGCTGCTTAATGGGCTTTAAGAGAAAATTCAAGCATCAATGTGTTTTTGAAAAGGGAGAACTCGGTTCAAAAAATGGGCACAGCCCCCAGCAAAAAACACAGGCAAAGTTTGGTGACCAGTGAAAAATAAAATAAAGATTTGATGTACTCAGCATGACACAATTCCAGGACCTGTTGGTAGTATTCTGGAGAATGACCTGGTGGTCATTTGCAGATTCGGGAAGAGTACAGTCCGTCTGAGAACCCAATCTCATTGTGCAGATTCAACACACACCTCCCCCTAAAGATGAGTCCACTGAAGTATACAGAACCCCACTCTGCTGCCAGGGTGCAGAGAAGAAAAGCCATGGGAGAGGACATGCCTGAAAAAAGCAGAGGGTTATTCTACAGCACCTGGCAAGGGATTCTTATACTAGTAGATATCCTTCCCTATTTTACAGATGGTGAAAACAAGGCTCCTCGAATGGAGGGAACTTGTCCATACTCACACAACTGGTAAAGGGCAGAACTTGGTGTCAAAGGCCAGTCTATCTGAGCCCAAAGTCTGTATCTGAAACCTCTATCTTATACTGTCTCCCAAACATACTACCCAGGAGGGAACTGAGTACTGCAGTTATTTCCAACCCTCACTCCCTACCAATCCATGTCCCCCTGGAATAAATGATCAGCTCATGTGTGACCTAGGGGATTTGTTTTTGGCAACTTCTTAAAGCTTTATGAGCAGGCCAAGAACAGACAAGGCTCCATTTAAAGATCCAGATAGAACCAACCAGTATTTTCAAGCTGGAAAATTTCCCTAAAGTGTCTCATACTTCAGCCACATTATAGTTAAAAAAGTATTAACTAGAGTAGCTTTGGGACTAAAGAACTAGAAAATATCTCTTTATGTTTTAAAAAAATGAAAACATCTAAAAACATAATTTGGAAAACATTTCTAAGTTGAAGAGTTCCTAAATCTTAGGTCATCAAACTACATCAAAGGGCCAGCTCTCTATAGGAAAGTCTCCCTGACATTTACAATGGGGTGGGGGTTGTAGAGAGGAAGAAAGCTTGTTATAAATTCAGATTCCTGGGTCTCTTCGTCAGAGCTTCTAATCCAACAGGTCCTGGAAGTGCTCAGGAATCTACAACGCCCCGGATTTAGAACAATCCATTTTGAGAAAAGGTTTAGAGCAGGGGTCCTCAAACTACGGCCCGCGGGCCACATGCAAATACAAATATTGTATTTGTTCCCGTTTTGTTTTTTTTACTTCAAAATAAGATATGTGCAGTGTGCATAGGAATTTGTTCATAGTTTTTTTTTTTTAAACTATAGTCCGGCCCTCCAATGGTCTGAGGGACAGTGAACTGGCCCCCTGTTTAAAAAGTTTGAGGACCCCTGGTTTAGAGTGTTGGAAACCCTATAGGATGAACAAGAAGTAGGCTAACAAATGAGTAGAAGAAAGCAAATGGTCTCTTACTTTTGTGTGTGTGTTAGGAAAAAGAGAGTAGAACAAAAATAGAATTCCGCTCTGTACGAGTAGCAGAATCAGGTGCTACCCTAAGAAGCAAGCATTATCCTCCTTTCAATAGCACAGTGACTCTCTTTAAAGAGGACAAAAAAGAACAATGACTTTCCAACAGAAAGGCTACAATGGTCCAGTGGGAAGACCTTGGCTTTGGAGACATCTAGACTTCATTCAGATCCTGTCTGGTTCATTCACAAGGTGGCTATAAGTAATTTCTGAATCTTCTCTAAGTTTTAGTGTCTTTTTCTGCAAAATGAGAACAATAGTACCTAACACTTAGAGTTGTAGTGAGAATTAAAATAACTACTATGATTTTGGCTTGTTTAAGAAATATCTATTCTTCTGTGTGCTCCACGGTTCGAAACAAAAGTTCCAAGGGTGGCAAATATATTCTAAGTTGACTAATCCCGCCCCTGGTCTTTAACCTTTTCAGAGAGATGAGCTTGCATCCCATTATATTTTAAAGGCCAGAAAAGGAAATTCATTAACATCTCTTAGTCATTTGTTCCAGTAACATCATTTATATCAGGAATGCCTTCTTCAAATTCCACTTAATAAAACTCAAGCCTATTATCGATCTACAACATGTACTTACAGAGAAGAGGAAAAAATGAAAATGAGACATTAAGGCAGTTAAAGACCAATGGGCTTAACAGCAAGAGACAAGAGGCTGAAAATTTGCTGCCATCCTAATTCACTATCTTTGGAATAGACTTCTTACTGGTATCCTATCAATCGTCAGAAGATTGGCAATAATTATGGTGCCAATCGTCCTTTAGTAGTCTTGTATTTGTTCAGGCAACATGTATTTACCATGTTTGATTGTATGCCATAGGCCCTGTAAATACCTTGAACACTGAATGAATATGAATTGGTCCATTTCCCACTGGCACCTCTGAGGGCAAGCTCACTAAAGTGAAATCTGAGTTACTCTCTCTTTCAAATGCCCAATGGAGACTAGTAAATACCTATATTCCTGTCTCTCGGTTAACTGTGGCTGCTCTTGGGTTGTCTATGCATAATCCTCATCTTCACCAAGATTCCTGCAGAATGACATGCAATTCACCTGGTTCTACCAACCTGATCCTGGGTATTCATACTGTTGGTATTATGATCTTGATCAGGCTTTGAGAAACTTTTCTATAAATGGCCAGATGCTAAATATTCACGTCTGTCATGCATTTATTTAACTCTGCCACTGTAGAAGGAAAGCATAGACAATATGTAAACAGATGGGCCTGGCTGTGTTCCAATAAAACTTCATTTATCAAAACAGGTGGTAGGCAGATATTGACTATAGCTCTGTTCTAGATTCTAGATTCTTTAGACCAGAATTCCTAGTTGCTGGCCTTACCTTCTTATCCTGAGATTACTTAAGCGCGCGCACACACACACACACACACACACACACACACACACACACACACACATGATCTAGGGCAGGGCATGGGAGAAAAAAAGAAAACCTGAAGTTCTCCAGATAGAGGACTTTCTTAAAGACTTTTAATAAGAATAGGGCAAAAAACAATTACATTGTCTGGCGATATAGCCTGGGGCTAGATTTGAAGCTCTGTGCTAAATTATCCCCAAAATGAATAAACAAAAAAGCCAGCAAAACCGTCATAGACTCAAGTTCCATTCTGATTATACTGAACAACTATCACCACTTACACATTAAAAGTTATATCACTCTGTCCACCAAAGCCAGGTGATATGTCGAAATAATTGTTGAAAGACCCAGAGGGGTTGGCATAAGGTGTCCCAGGCATGCGTGGGAGATATCCACTCAGTCTGCTCTCCTTGCCATTTGTAGAAAATCATTGAAATTTCAGAGCAAGCATATGTCTTTCAATTTGATTTGATTTTAGAAGAGCCACTTGCCACAGACCAGAGTGATGTGTCTGATCTGCATAAGCATGTTATGAGCCACAAGAGTACCTCTGAATGAGGGGTGAGATTCATAAGTTTAGAATACATTATCAGAAATGTGAATAATACCTTCACATTTTCCTGCTTTGAAAGTGTTTCCTTTCTTTTTCATCTTATAGATCCTATGCCCTGTTCAAAGATTGAATGGGAAACATAGGAGCTAATGTAACTGTCATAAAAAAAAGAATTAGCAAATCTGTTAACTGAAGGTCCAGGTTGTATCTCTGTTGCTCTATCCTCATTTCTTTGACTTACACTTTTCTGACTCACCAGGGTAAACAAAATAAGAAAATAATGCTATTTCTGACCTTGAGCAGGTAAGCTGACCCTTCGCACAGTGTCTGGTTTGTTCAGTTTTTATGTTGGCATCTCTAATCAAGATAGAAAGTCATGCTCAAACTTGATAATACACCCATAGCTAGAGCTCTGAGCCAATCAATTATTATTTTTTCTGCTGAGAACATCAGTTATTTCTCAGGTCACATCTCTATAACACTGTTTCCTTCTTTTTAATTCTGTGTGCTAGGAAAGTTGTCAAAACGTATTCTTCTCTCCCTTGATCCTTTTCTTCCTCTCTCCTTCCTTCTTTCTCTCTCTCATTCTAAACCACACTTATGACATTCCACCATGTCTTATGGGATGCGGGGCTTTTGGAATCCAGCAATATGAAAAACAATAACATTCTATGCCTTTGTAGAATCTGAATAATGCAGCCACAGCCTGCTGTGGAATGAACACTTTCTTTCCCTCAAACAGAGTTCTGAGATTCTGAGATAAGATTATCCACTTAGAGAATGAGGCACCTTAACCTTCACATTCTTTTTTTCTCTTTCTCTTTTAAATTTATGACACCATTTAGGGAGATTTCAATTCCCATTAATAATATGTGCAATTGATCTACATTTAAGAGAATTTAATCATGTCTGGGTGACAAATTTAGCTTAAAGCAGAGCTTCACTTAGGACTTCCAAGTAAATTTCTGTTGAAAAGGTCAATCTCTAACATTTGTCAGTTAAAGCCCATACCAGACAAATTAAATTTCCCTCCACTTGTCTGGAGCACAAAGACTGTCAATGCCAAATATCACCAGTGGTTGTCAATTAGGAAACCCACTCAAAACAACAGAAACCCAAAACATTTTTTAAGAAAAGACCTGAGGTCAACCGAAGGACTTGTATGCATGCATGTAAGCATAACCAATGGACACAAGACACTGGGGGGTAGGGGAGGCCGGGGGAATGTCAAAGGGGAAAAAAAAGGAAACATATGTAATGCTCTTTGTAATACTTTAAGCAATAAAACAAAATTAAAAAAAAAAGAAAAGACCTGAATATGTATCTATTCAAGAGTTAAAATTTTTGTCCATACTGAAAAGCTAAAATGGTAATGAAAAAAACAAAACATGATCTTACTGGATAATTACAGTCATGTCACTGCCACAAGCATCTGAACATCTATTGTTGAGGAAGGACCTGGGGGAGGCTTTAAGCCCTCACTAAAGCAAATGCATCTCTCAGGGGAAACAAAAACACCTGAACCATGGAAATTAACATGTAATCATCATCAAGGACAAAGCTTGAAAAACATCATGGTGCCCATGTGGTGCTGAAGACAGAATGTGTTTTGGAGAGGTGAAAGGCCATGTTGTTTTGGATTTCTGGAAAAAGGTTCATGGAACAGAAGGGATTTAAATAGTCAATATAGACAGACAGTGCTATAGTGATCTCATTATGGGTGCTATAGTGATCTCATTATGGGTGCTGCTGTGTTTTGTTTTGTTTTTTTCTTTTTCATCTCTATGTTTTCTCATTTTCTACATGAATTATTATACTAAAAAGATGATTTAAAATATTTGAAGAGAGAGTTTGGACAAAAGAGAAAATAAAAGAATTATTCTACAATTTCCACAGGTCAGTCTCAGATCAAACAAGATTGGATGCTCTGGTTTCTCTGCTTGTTGGCCCACAATTAGTAAATCGCTCATCATTTACTTTGAAGAAAAGGACTCATGGCCAAATATCTACAGATGATTTTTTCCCTTGGCGTGAGCAGGGAAGGACTGAGATTTGGCAGATCTTACAAAAAAAAAAAAGAATGCATTCATTGTTCCAGCAAATCAGGCTATCTCTGAGCACCATGGGGGGCAGGGGAGGCGGAGAGGGCATAAAGAACACCTTCAGGAGAGGGAAAGCTGGGATGGGGTGCCCATTGCTTCATTTACATGCCTATCTTCTTTTTTAAAATATATTTTTATTGATTTCAGTGAGGAAGGGAGAGGGAGAGAGAGAGAGAGAGAAATGTCAATGATGAGAATCATTGATTGGCTGCCTCCTGCATGCCCTACACTGGGGATCAGGCCTGCATATGCCTTGACTGAGAATCAAACCATGACCTCCTGGTTTATAGGTCAATGCTCAACCACTGAGCCATGCAGTACATGCCTATTTTCTAATAACTAGGAAGACCTGGTGTGTTGTGTTTTTGTTTTTTTTTGAAATCCTTAATTTCAAATATTACACACACACACATCCTCATCTTGAGTTGAGTGACAACCCTAATTAAGCTGTCCCAAGATTACAGAGGAGGCCGTCTTTTCCAAGCACCCTGTGATTACTATCGATCTGTTCAGCTCGTTGAAACTCAACATTACCAGGCTGGTCATGAAAGAAGGATGGATGTTATTAAAGATCCTGAGGAGCTGCTCTGCAGGTATCATTTATTAGAAGTAAACTAAATATACCGACTTTCAAGCATACAGAAGGATTATGTAGCAGATTCATTGCCTTTCCCGAGTCTTGAACCTCTAATGTCCAAGAGTTACAGACAGGATTAAGTGGTAAGTACCTACTTTCTCAAAGTGTGATATGGAAGCTCAACTTTATTAGACAATACAAATAACTGAGCAAAGCTAAGACTGGAGTAGGTGGACTCAATAACCAGCAGTTATTTATGAAGCTATCATGTATCCAGGACTATGCCAGCCACTAAATAGAGAACATTCAGAAAGAGAATACCAGGAACATAGGAGAGGCCCCTGACTTTCTTTGAAAAAAACAAAACATGATCTTACTGGATAATTACAGTCATGTCACTGCCACAAGCATCTGAACATCTATTGTTGAGGAAGGACCTGGGGGAGGCTTTAAGCCCTCACTAAAGCAAATGCATCTCTCAGGGGAAACAAAAGCACCTGAACCATGGAAATTAACATGTAATCATCATCAAGGACAAAGCTTGAAAAAAAATCATGGTGTCCATGTGATAGAAATCTTTGTAGACCAAAGAGTCAAAGTCTTCTGAAATATCAGTTAAAACAGATTCACAAACACTAATGAAGTGCCAATGGACACATGTCAGTTACATAAGAGATTAATGAATTAATGATAATTAATATTAATATCAACTAATAATTGCTCATGCTTACAATATTTCAACAAATTCAGTACAATTAGTAAGTTGTTAAACCTATATAAAAGTTAATAAGGTAAAATAAAATTTAAAAATGTGTTAATTGAGAAGGCCATGGGGGAAAGGAGGACATATGTAATACTTTCAACAATAAAAAATTATTTTTAAAAATGTGTTAATTTATACTATTTTGAGATAGCATCACCATTCGATCTCAGCAATAATTCATACAATCTTCCTTATAGTATTTTCGGTTAAAAAGAATAGAGATTAAGATGGCAAAATTGCAGCTGACATTCAATAACCTTGGCTTAAAGGGTTATTGGAAAATGAAAAATGTTATTACTGTGGCCCAGAGTTAAAACACTAAACTTAAATGTAAACTCCCAATAAAAAAGGAGATAGAAAGTGCATGGCACATAGTAGGCTTCTAAAAAGTGGTAACTGTCATTAGTAGGACAAATAATCAGCTTACAAAAAACTTGACAAGTGACACAGAATAACCTTAAATAAGAAATCTAGTGTTGAGCATTTCAGAGATTTACTTTTATAAGCTAGAGTCTCTAATGTTTAAATGACTATAATTTTCATTACAAATGCATTGTTTCCTAAAGTGTGGGCAATTTACTGAATACCCTGTATTTTTGTTTTCTTTCTCGCCCATACAGATACACTATATTTGAAGACGAAGTAGCTATGTAGAAAAAGTCACAAAACTGTGTGCTCACCAGGTTAGTTTTCTACTTTTTCCTCTGTCACTAACTTACTGGGTGACATGAAGCAAATCCCCAACCTTTTGGACCTTGGTTTTAGCAACTATAAATGGGGACAGGTCTGGTTTTCTGCCTTCCATGATGTCATGGAAGATTCTATATGGTAAAGAGAATCTGAGAATGTTCTTTGAATTCTTAGGGAAAAAAACACGGAACATAACCCTTTTTCATTCTTCAAAAGCTAAAGCATTATATATTTTATAGACTGAATGAAAATAATAAAATGTTAGGGCTCTAATAAAGAGATAAAGTCTCCAGTTTTCTAACTTTATAGCCTCTTGAGTAAGTTCAGGGTGACCAAGGCCTGCTCAAAATTATAAGGTATTTGAGGCTATCCTGCTCATTAAAGAGATAAGAGCCTTTTCTTTTCTTCTTCTTTTTTAAATGCTAGAAAAAGCATTGAAAGAAAGTCAAAAGATCAAGCCATGAGCAGTATAGGGGAAGTCATCAAGACTGTTGAATCTCAGAGGGAAGGTGGGGTGGGTAGGAAACATTGTCCAAAAGCCAGATCTCTTGCCCTGGTTGGGTGGGAAAAGATTAACCAAAGAACTTATATGCTTATTTGCATAACCTATGGGCACAGACAATAGTGTGGCGAAGGACTGGGAGAGGGGCAGGAGGCCTAGAAGGGATCAATGTGGAATAAGGGGGACACCTGTAATACTTTCGACAATAAAGATTTTTTTTTTTAAAAAAAGACTGCCTTGTTTACCAAGGATGTGGTGTTAGGAAATGGTAGATAACCAATAAGTATTCCTTGAATGCAAGTTTTCAATCCTACTTTTACTCTTGATAAATCAATGAGCCTTGGTTACATGGCATAAAATGAGGGTAGCACTATTTTGCTTTGTTGGCCTCAGAAGTTTCTATCCCATGTCCAATTGAAGTGTCACTTCAGTGGCCCTGTCAGATAAAAATAACCTAATCTCCACTGGACTGAATATCCTATTTGCATACAAAAAGAAAAATACAGGCAATCATACATGATATGAAACCATGTTTTATTTCCTTAATTAGGTTGTAAGTTCTTACGATTTTATAGAAGAACCCAAGTCCTAGTGCTCACCACAAGCATTGTGTCGGACACTGGAGGGATAAAACAAAACTCATATTCAAGAAATTCATTAACCACAGATGTGAAATAATCTGTAAAATGTGAAAGCATTTCAAATTGCGAGGTGCTGTTTTTAGGGAGAGGCCTATATAGCATAAGACTTGCTGGAGAGAAATTATTCACAAAACATAAAGGTCATTCCAATAAACCCTTCCTTTCAATGGGTGGTTGATTAAGAAGAACAGAATGCCTGTCTTGTGTTATGTATTCATAAAATAGACATAATTCTTCTATAGCTTCAGAGAATGATGGAAAGAGTCAAGATGTTACTGAGACAGTTGGCTGAGGCATCTTGGGACTCATCCCCATTCTCTGGTTCTGCAGGCAGCCAGACATTGTCCAAAAGCCAGACCTCTTGCCTTATGACTTTTAGTAGCTCTAGTGGGCAATCTGACCACTGCCCCTGCCAACTTTCCTGGGGGCAAAGCATTGGAGAACCGAGATTCCAGGGCCTCGCCACCCCAAGAGCATTCCACTGCCAACAGCAGTGGCACCATCACCTGGGAGCTTGTTAGGAGCACAGTTTCACACCACACACATAGATAATGACATATGTAGACCAGCAGGTAAGTGGTGCACACAGTAAAGCATAAGAAGCAGTGCCCTAGGCTAGGGGGGTATTAGGAAACCCTGTTATTGTCATTATTTTACACTAATGTTTCTCAAAGTGCATTGTATCAAGGACCACTGTCTGGGATGAATAATCTGGAGTGTTTGTAAAAACACAGATTTCTGAGCTCTATCACATATCTACTGAGTTGACTGGTGTGGGGAGAAGCAATCAGAATTTTTAAGTAATCAGTCCAGGTGGTTCTGATGCACACAGCATTATTCTTGGAAGGAGTCTGACTCTGAAGACCTTGAGTCCATTTCTCTCTCACCCTTCTCCCTCTCTTATTCAGAATTCTGACATTTCAGGTTGACTTTCTATTTCCCTCTATGTACACAGATTGAACCTTTTCTCATCTCTAAACCATCTGAGGACTGTTTTCCTTTAATAAAATGGCTACACTCCTGATTAAGGAATGTGATAAACCTATTGCCAATTACCTAATTGATCTGACAATCTGATTAGACCCAGAAAGGGGAAGGTTTCCTCAGTGCAGCCTCATAGGAAAGGAGAAAGCCAAACAAAGGCCCATGTAATTAAAATGTGATCACTGGTGATGAGTATGTAAGATCAGCCCTGAGAGGCATTAGTGATGGCAAACTTTTCTAAATGACATCTGAGAGAAGACAAAGGAACACAAGACAGTGAAATAATTAGAGTACTACTAGGGGAGAATGCTCAACAGAAACATAGGACACTTGGCTCCATTGCAGCTCACCAGAAACTTTGAAATTAACAAAACACGCTCATGATTTTTGGTGGGGAGAACATAGTTACTGGTCCCATCTCTGATACTGTAAACAGCCCCCCCACCCCCTACAGAAGCCACTTACGGGCACCATTTGTGATTACACAAATTATTTTTTCTGTACAACTATGCTGAAAGGAAAATCTTCGATACATATTTCAATAGGATTTGAATAAGTTGTCATATGGAGCAGAGTTCAGAGCACTGATGCCAGCTTGTCATCATAGTAACCATGCTTGTTCCAGCAACAAAGTCAGCACTCAACATGTGTTCCAGTTTCAAGGACTATTCCTTTACTATTATTCATGATCTGTTTTCTTCTCTGACTCCCTTTCAGGAGAGCACATCTTCTGAACTTGGGTAGCCCCCAGGCCTTCAAGAACAGAAAGGCAACATGGCAACTGTGTTATTTTACACAACAAAAATATCTAGGTCCCAAGAGTACGCTGAGAAATAGAATATTATTAGCTAATTAAGATAAACTGTCACACCGGAGTGTTTGATTAAATTAATTAATCAAACTGATGATGGGTCTGGAGGGAGTAGGAAGCTGTTTTTATAGTGCACCTGGTAAAGTGTGCTATTAGACAGCGGCCCCTTAGAAATTTAAAGAAAAAGTATTTTTGGATTAGAGATAAGTATGTTAGCATATAGAGTGAGCAGAATGAATGAAAATGCCTATGTAAAGTAGATACCAAATACACGAATGAGTGGACAGATTTGACTCTAGAGTTCCCTTGACCCATATCAATACACTAAAGTAATTGGAAGTGTCCATTCAGATCTTCTTTAAATTGAATGCAGTGACTTCCCCTTTGACAATTACACAAGACTAGAGGCCTGATGCACGAAATTCATGCAAGAGTGGCCTTCCTTCCCCCAGCTGCCAGCACCAGCTTCCATCTGGCACCCGGGACCCAGGCTTCCCTTGCAGCCCCTGCTTCCTCCGGAAGGACATCCAGTCTAATTAGCATACTATGCTTTTATTATTATAGATAACAAATTGAAACAGACCAAACAAGAATCAACATTATAGACTTTCATTTTAATTTAAGACTCAACTGAACCAATTCATCCCTCCATTCTTTTTAAAATACATCAAGGAGAATTTAAAGACCTCTAGCTTAATTTGACAATCTACGTCCATGCATAATTCACTTCAAGGATAATATAGTTCTTTCATTTCCTTCTGGGTAGGGGATAGACCATTCCTTCCACTATAGCTTTCTCAATTTGGTAAGCTTCAACAGTGCCATAATCCCAAGCCTACCATTCTATGCCAGACTACATATACATGTGACCCTGACTATGCATGACACAAAGCCTTCTCCATATCTGTGAGCCAAGTGTCCAGGCATTTTATACCCTATATTAATTTCCTTTTAGGTTAATCTGCAGATGTGAAATTAAATGGAACAGACCGAGATTTTCCCAATAGTCAAATTGACTGGGCTACCTATCAACAGATCACCAACACTCCTTGGTGACCCTAGAATTAAACAACTTTCAAATAGGATTGCAACTGCATTCTATTCCTCTGATTCAAAAATAAACTTTTCTTCTAAATTCTCTAGAATTTGACTTATTTTAAACAGATGTGGCTGTTTACCCATTTCAAGTAGTCCCTAGACCAGCCGTGGGCAAACTACAGCCCGCGGGCTGGACCCAGCCCGTTTGAAATGAATAAAACTAAAAAATAAAAAAGACCGTACCCTTTTATGTAATGATGTTTACTTTGAATTTATATTAGTTCACACAAACACTCCATCCATGCTTTTGTTCCGGCCCTCCGGTCCAGTTTAAGAACCCATTGTGGCCCTTGAGTCAAAAAGTTTGCCCACCCCTGCCCTAGACAATGCCCTCAATCAGAGCAGAGTGTCAGTTGGGAAATCTCAGTGACTGTGTCATTCTTATGCTCTATAGAACACCTAACACGTTTCACTATTCCGTGCGAGTATTTATCAAAGTATTCTTACAGTTCAAAGCCTTTAAACTTGACTAACAAATGTTGTAGGCACATATGTTGGGACCTAATCAAAGGCCCAGAATTCATCTGTTCATTTACTCGCTCATCCATTCCAAGGAGTCTCCTTCAGACAAGATGTAAATATATAAATAAGTATTGTTCCTACTCTTCTATAGTTCACAGTGTGTACTAAAGGGATTTACATAAATTAAACCTCATATGTTATCTACAGAATTCCATGTTTCAAATGAAAAAAAGTTTGGTCTTTTTTATAGTTTCTAAAACCCCCTCAACAAATCACAGGGGGAGAAAGACCCATTTGAAAATTTTATCTCCTGTCCCCTACTCTCACCCAAGGATTGAGTCATTGTTTTTCTAGAGCCTGGCTCAAAGGATAAAGTTTTTGTCATCAGATACCAAAGCTGGTCACATTCATAAATACTTTAACAAGTGAATGAAGTCAACAAAATAATTGAGAAAAACTTCTTTTGATATAAAATATTTAGCTTAGCTCAGAATTTATAATGATACATTCATCATAAAGTTATTCATCTATTTTTTCCTTCCCTATTTGTCTAAAAGCACCATAAGGTTAAGGGCTATGGGTATTTCTGATCATTAATGTATTATCTTCACCAGCACAATGCCTGGCAAATACTCTATCATTAATTATTTAGGGAATGCATGAAATGAATGAATGAAAGTAATGCAATATACTCTTACACACAAAAAGTTGTGAACAGACATAAACAGCCTTAAAATTAAAAAATTACCATATGCTTTGTCTAGTCTAGTTTAAAATAAGTAGAAAATTACAACAGATCATTTTAAAGGTCCAGGAAAAATAATCTCCTTTGTGTTTTTGTTTTTATTCTTATTTCTAGAAGATTCGCAGGAAAAAAAAGTGAGTAAAAAGAAATAGGAGAAGAAGAGTAAAGGAAGAATTCAGCTCAGATGCCAAAATAAACATTTTTATTCAATACTTCATGGTCTTCAAAAATAGATAATTACGTGCCCAGCTTTTCAGGCCAGCGGCATGAGGCTGAATACATCATCAGTTCTGCTATCAAACATGAGTTTGCAAGTAAACAGGAAGTTTGTCTTAGAAAATGAAGCTTTTTGTTTTCATAGAAGTTCTTTATTAATAACAGAGATGGACTTGCAACTCCTTACTACAGCTGTGGCTCTCTCCCTGACATATGGAGCTCCTTAAAGGAAGAAAACAAAACACAAGCCTGGGATCTCTTAGCAAATTCAATTCCGTTTATTTTCCGGAGGGGCGGGCGTGAAAAAGCAGGTGGCAAATTCATTTTTATCTAATAACACCTGGTCATGTGACATGTTTTCTTTCTAGTTAATATAGCTCAATGAAAAGCAAATTGGGGAAACCTGTCAGCATGTGGAGTGTGTGTGTGTGTGTGTGTGTGTGTGTGTGTGTGTGTGTGTGTGTGTGGTGTAGACAACAGGAAGGTGTTTGAGGTAAAGGTGAGGGAAGAACTTGGTCTAATCCAGTGGTCGGCAAACTCATTAGTCAACAGAGCCAAATATCAACAGTACAATGATTGAAATTTCTTTTGAGAGCCAAATTTTTTAAACTTAAACTATATAGGTAGGTACATTGTTATTAACTTAATTAGGGTACTCCTAAGGCTTAGGAAGAGCCACACTCAAGGGGCCAAAGAGCCGCAGTTTGCCAACCATGGGTCTAGTCTGTTACATGCCCCACATAGGAAAACTTTTAAGTCACTAGTTCCAATCCAGTCAGGGAGCAGTTTAAAGCAATTATGTAGGCTGCAGAGAACATCTTTATTAAATGAGACCTGGTGATCTCAGGCCAGGTCCTTAGAAGAATGAGCTTACAAAAAACAACCCCAAGACTGACAGCAGCAATGCTGGGGACCTCCAAAGTGGGATGACAAAGACTGTGTAGAATAAACCTGCGTAGCCTATGAAGGAAGAACAGGAATTGAGGGAGCCAGCTGTCAGACCAGGAAAAGTAGTTGCTCAAGACTTTCAAAATTATACCTAGTTTTCGATGCATGGGATACCAGGAAAACAAAGCTTTTAGACAGGTAAAACAAAAAGTGACTTGTTATTTTTCTGACCTGATTGATATTACGAATGATACCAAATTCTGGAAGAAGAGCCAGGAATGTACCTTTCCTATCAATTCAACCTTGGTCTGAAATATTAGTATTTGATGATCCCACTATAAAAAGCAATTTTTGTGGTTAGACTTTTCTACCACCTTCATATTGCTTTCACAACGAAAACTTGCCTGTCTGCATGTCTGTATGTTTGTGACTCAAAATGTATTCTTCCTTTCCTTCCAACATCCAAATTCCTTCTAGGGAATTCCCTCTACACCACTGATAAGGGTCAGAGGTGGAATGGTCAAAAAATAAGCGTCTACTTCTCGTTGTGGAATTCTAAGGGGTGGGAATCCTCTTCCCTTTACTTTTAGGGTCACAGAAGGATCCTATAACCAAAGCTTAGCCAATGGGGCCCACTAACCCAGGATTTTGAACTTTAAGTGAGAACATAAGCATGGAAAAAAACATGGGGAGTTGGGCATTTGCTATCAGCATCCTGGCCTAATGGTTACTGAAGTCCCTTTTTTTCTTGTTCTTGTTCAGGCTTGGCCACCACCCATTCCTAAGTTGGGACTTCACCCCAACTGACTGTATAAGCACCAGTTCTCCTGCAAGTAAACCTCCCTTAAATTAAATGAGCTGCATCTCGTCCCTGATGCTTGCAAATAGAAAACACTGCCTGACAATGTTTATTTGCACAAATAACTTCAAAAAAACCATGCCATGGCCAACATTTCAACAAGCTCCTAGAACATCATGAACACCTCTCACCCTCGTGGTTCTTTTATAAAAAGGTTTTTAAATGTCTCCATGTTTCTACTTCCAGCCTTGTCATTTGCTCTATTTCTTTAAATCTGTGCTGATCAACTGCTATTCTCCCCAATGATGTCCCAAACACTATTAAAATAAATACACCTACAGCACTGAGCCTGCTAATGATCCTCCCACCTAATTAGATGTCTGACAGCCAACTTCTTCAGCAGGATTTCTGTCCTTCTGTTGGGCTTTCTATGCAGGAGTTTTATAGATAGATTAGGCACTAGTTAACCACCCACATCCATAATCTTTGTCCTCTGTTTATTCATTAAAGAACAACCATTCCCAAATCCACATGGTACAGGGAGCCACAATCCCAGGGTCTAACAAATGGCCACAAAAATGCAGGGATCAGAGGACATTTTTGCATGGGGTGCCAGAAGTTGGTTCTCAGGGTGCAGATCTAGGTTACACTGCTGAGGAGATGTAGGTGGTATGGCTGACACAGCCAGAACCAGCCTTGTGGGGGAGTGAAAGACTGGGGCTGCTAGCCTGATTACATCATTCTCCTTTTCTCTCTCTTTTTTAATCCTTCCTTACTTTTTTCCCAAGGAAAGGGCTCCTGGTTTTATTTATCACTCTGATGGTTTCCTCCTCTGTTCTGAGCCATTGACTTCTGCCTTTATCTTTATGGTTGCCTTTTCCCATAAACCTTAAAAGACAAGTATTTGGACTCTGTCCCCAGTTCATGCTTAAGGGACCTACTGAATGGTCTTGACTTTTCTTAGAAGATTAGTGCTGGCTTTTCTTCCTTTCCCTTACTTTATGAATTAGTTATTTTTCTATTTATATGTTTCTTAAGTATTTACCCAGCAGATTTTTACTCCCATGTCATTCATTTCTCAAAACAGTCTTTCCCGGTGGTGAAGGACACAACCCAATGTTTTACTAGTAGGTAATGGTACTGTTGGGATGAGAAACCAGCACCAAATCATGATTTTTTGTTTGTCTTTTGCTTTTCTCCCCTGTAGTAGTTAAAAACCAACCCGTTTGTCCTTCCTTTCGGTCTACACATGAACCCAAGTGGCAGCCCCCACTGAGCCCTAGGGACTTAACAATAGGGTTTGGGAAGAAAAGTGAAATATGCTCTATTGGGACTGAGAATTCAACTAGGCACTAATGGGGAAAGAAGAAGGGAAGGGAGGGCAGATACCAAAGAAAGTTAAGTAAGTAACGCCCTGCCCTATTACATCACCCAGCCCTCCTGCCCCTACATTGTCAATCTCTTTACAGTAGACACACCACGAGTGGCATAACCATGCAGTCAATTGCCTAGTCTATAATCCTAAAAAACATCCAAGGCTATTCGATCTCACTCCTCTAGCTCCCCAACCCTCATGGTCCACCTCATATCCTTTTGATTCTACCTCTTTACTATTATTTAAATCCATTCTGCCACCAGGGAGTACTACCTTTTTGCTAACATTTGTATAGTTGTTCCTGAATTGGTGTCCTTGCTTCCAGGATCACATTTCCACAAAGTATCTTCCTAACAGCACATTCCAGGAGCTCTCTATGTAAAGTCCCAAGGCTTTCACGAGGTCCTTCACAATGTCCTCTATCACCTGACACCAGCATGGCTCTCTAGACTCAACAATTACCACCTGACCAAATAAACCCTCCCTGCTAGATACATGGAAGTATTTTTCAATACCAGGCTACCCCTTTTTATTTCACTAGCACATGCTTTTGTTCATTATAGTGCATAGATTTTTCTCCTTGGGATGTCGCTTCCTTCCTACTCATACCTTATAAGGTCCCCTCTATTGGAATGTGCACTCCCACACACACACCCAAATTGTGGCTTCCCATCCTGAGTTCTCATGGTTGTCTCTCTTATGAGTTTCCATTGCACTTTGTTTTTGAATCTGAAACTGTGCATTTATCACACTGTTTGTTGACTTATTCCTCTGTTTGTAACGAGACTGTGAGTGACTTGAGTTCAGAAACCATGTTTTAGTCTATATATCCCCAGTGGCTTTCACAATGTCTAAGAACAATGTCTGTTGAGTAGAATTGAAATCAGAAGTCATATTGCTTCTTTGAGGTAAGGCATGACAGTCATAGCCATGTTCAGATATGTCTGTCCGGGGATCTTTAGTGTCTCTAGTGTTGGAATAGTAGCTGAGCTGTCAGTCCTTCCCCCAGGTCTCCTTGGCCTCACCGCTA
Organism: Myotis lucifugus; assembly: GCF_000147115.1. Taxonomy (NCBI): domain Eukaryota; kingdom Metazoa; phylum Chordata; class Mammalia; order Chiroptera; family Vespertilionidae; genus Myotis; species Myotis lucifugus. The sequence continues at coordinate 1,133,465 of NW_005871092.1, forward strand.
TAATGTACTTCACTCTACTTCCAACTGCCTGTGGTTTTTCTCTAGTTGCAGGGCCTCCTCTTCTCCTCCAGTGACTGCAGAGGCAGGCAGGAGGTGCCAGAGAATTATCCCCTGCAGCAGTCCTCAATCAATGACAGATAGGAGTTGGGGAATAAATAATCAAATTCTATCAACCTTAATATCGGATAAGAAAGGAGTGTAAGTTCTACACTCCCCAACTTTCCCAGTGAAATTAAGCTCCAATCACCCACAGTATTGACTGGCTGGAAAATGTGCCCTTTATTGGCTGGCTTCCTATGCCTGCCTCACTTCCCCACTCTCTAAATGTTGTTTCCAGGGATCATCTCATGGAAAAATAACTTGCTCCAGAATCCTACTCTCAGAGTCTTTTTCTCGGGAACTCAACTAAGATAGTACACAATACTATTTTTTAAGTTTAAAAACAGTTATATAACTCTATGAAGTAGGAACTAATATTACCTTACTTGTACATATGAAGAAACTGAGGTACAGAAAGGTTAAACTTCCATTAAGTTGAGGCTGTGTAATTGAAGAACAAATGACCACAAGGAGGGCTGTATGGGGGTTTTTCTCTACCAGCTTTGATCTTCCACTGGTCCTTTTCTCATCTTTAATTAAAACGTTCACATGCCAGTTGTTAATGGTGTCCTTCATCCAAAAGGCTGCCCTCTGGACAAGGTTTATAGCCCAGCACCTAACATAGGTGAGCTTGGCAACTCAGTAAAGATGCAAGCTAAATGCCATCCCTAAGAACACATTATGGCCAAACAGATCACTCCAGAGTCTTGGAAACAGTATCACCATCATGATGGTCACCCAGGATTTGAGGGATTCATTAACAAGAACTAAAAAATAGACCAACATAATGTACGATGCAAAAATACATAGATATAGTTTTTTAAGTGAAAACCAGACAAGTTAGAATGATATGCAAGAGACAAATTTATCTACAACATGAGAGACAAAAAGAACACATTAAAATGCTCAACTTCTTAAACAATCATAGCATTCAACTTTGAAAAATGAGATTTTCACTATTATATTACAAAATTAACAAAGATTAATTTGAAATAATGTATAAATCTTGTGTAACTTTAGAAAACTAGGGACTTGGTATATTGTCAGTGGGAGTATAATTTGGTAAAAAATCTTTAAAAATTAATTTGAGCCTCAGCTGGGTGGCCCAGTTGGTTGGAGCATTGTCTCATACACCAAGAAGTTTGCAGGTTTAAATCCCTATCAGGGCACATACCTAGGTTGTGGGTTTGATTCCTGGTTAGGGCAGATACTAGAGACAATCGATATTTCTCTCTTTCTACCTCTCTCTCTCTCTCATTCTCTCCCCTTCCCCTCTTTCTAAAAATAAATTTGAAATTTTATAATAGAAAGCTTACTTAATATAGACCTTACAATCTGATCCAGTGATTTTTAAAATAATCGCTAAACTATAGATTTGCCTTAATAATATAATTCACACCTACATATATGTACATATAACAAAATTATTTAAGGAAAATCACCACAATATTTTTATTAGAGCCAAATAAAAGAAATCACCTAAATGCCAACCATGAGAAAAAAAGTTATTCAACTACATTTTAAAATACTGAAATGTTAAAATTTTAGCTTTTGAAAGCTACAAATGGCATGGAAAATAATACATAAACTTTAAAAGTTGGATACTCTGTATTTTTATATAAGATACAAAGTTACATTTTTTAATGTTCATAAACCCAGAAAAGAAGACAGGAAAAAATGCTTCAAGTGATTAAGACTTATTATAATTGATAATGGGATTACGGGTGACTTGTTTCCAAACTTTCTGCCACACACACACAATTTTTACATTCAGGTGAAGTGATTTTAAAATATGTATTGACTATGCCTGGGAAGTGAATCTATGGGTGGTTATTCCTGCATAACGGGATACCAGGCATTGAATCAAGAATAAACACCAGCAGGTGAAATAAACAAAATAATGTATGTAGTATTTCCTTTGCCTGATGCATCCTCCAACTCTAGATGGTGCATGCCTTTTTGCACATTCCATTTTAATGTTTTCAGTCATAACACCCACCATTGGAGAGTCTTGTGGTGGTTAATGGATATATGCTAATTCTAAGGGCTCATGGACCCTATGAAGGCATTTGTTTCTCCATTTTCAATTAGGGTGGCAATTGACAAGCATAAAAAGCAGCAAAGCCAAGGCTATGCATCTGGTAATGAACTACTTTCTGAATTGAGATAAATGAGGTTGACTGTGCGTGCCAGTTGCTTCTTGTCATCTCCAAGATTTCCAGCAGAATAACCTTTAAAAAATAAAAAATGCAATCCAAGACACTCCTGTTTCGTGTTGGCCCTGTGTTGATTTACCACACCACTGTTTCTTCATTTTCTCTAAAATTTTGTAAATTAATGAACTTTGTTTATTTTGGAAGCTCAAACTGACTCAGCAGGGCTTTCTCAGAGACAAGAAAGAGTGAAGATTTCAAAAGGAAAGCAACAACTAAACCAAATGTATTTTTAATTACCTTTAAATTACATCAATAACAACATTCTCAGCGGGACAAAGAAATCAAATCCTACTTACTATGAGACATCTCATTAGCCTGGGTAAAGGTTTCCCTTCCTCATTTGCTTGGTTTTGTTTTCGGGACCTGACTGCAGATATTTGCAAATTTCATTAATGATGTCCATGGTTGTATGCATAGGACTAGATTGTTGGCTTAGTTTTGGTTTGTGCCTGTTTACTGTGGTCTCTCTGAGGCAAGTAATGGGCCTGCATCATTGCTGTTGTTTGCCATGTAATAACATAAAAACCATCCTTCTTCTCCCAGTCCTGAGGGAGACAAAAAGAAATCAGGACTCTTAGTTCAAGGAAAACACGGATTCTTCTTGCTTCCAGATGAAGCAGAGAGAAGTTAGTTGACATTGCCTAAGTTCACCTGTTTGCTACTGGAATCATGGATATCATCCAGCTCCTTTAAATTTCTCCCCGGAACATTTTCCATGTCAACACCAAGGAAATTGTTTATATAGTAAAGATAAAGTTCTGCCTATTCCCACCACTCTCATAGGCAGACATGGTATCTGCAAATCACACATATTTACATCAAGTTTCAAATTTAAACTTGATCTCAACATTTATTTGAAAAAAAACACCAAAACTTCCTTTAGTGCTCATGTGCATGGTATATGCTCAGGGCTATATCAAAATATATAAGAATCCAGAATGGTCTTCTAGGAGCTTCCCTTCTAATGGAAAAGAGGAGAGCCATATGTCAATGTCTCAGGCCCAGAAAAAAGAAAAGCACAAAATGCCACAGAAAAGAATGCATCTGAGGATCAAAGAGACAAAAAAAATCACACTCCTGGGCTAGATGGAAGACAAGTACCCTGGATGCTTACACCACGCCTTCAAATAGACCAGCAGCTGTTTTTGACAGAACTTCAGGGTTTTAATGGCATCCAGAGGCCCCCTCCTGTCTCTTGGACAAACCCAGGAAACCATAGAAAGATGTTCAGCAATAGAGGCGATAAAGTAAGATTACAGCTAAATTATGCCAAGTTTGGAAAAATCCTACCTAGTTATTCCACAGATGGTGCCAAGGGATAGACCCCTGTTGGCCAACTTCTATTTAGACATCTGGTCTAGAAGTAGGGGCAAAGTTGGGAGCCATGACTCTGCGGTGAGCCACATAATTTGCTAACTGCAAGAAGTAAACATAGTCCTCACTGGTTTGCTCAGTGGATAGAGCATTGGCCTGCGAAATGAAGGGTCCTGGGTTCAATTCCGGTCAAGGGCACATGCCTGGGTTATGGGCTCAATCCCAAGTAAGGTGTGTGCAGGAGGCAGCTGATCAATGATTCCCTCTCATCATTGATGTTTCTATCTCTCTCCCTCTCCCTTCCTCTCTGAAGTCAATAAAAATATATTTAACACATTACGTGCCCTGTCAGTCACCGGTGACTGACACTATACTTTCCTTCCAGAAGACAAAACAGGCTGGGCGCTTAACATGTTAAAAATAAAAAGTAAAAGAAGTAAACATAGATTATTAAGCAATTTTAGATAAAAGTGACATTATACTAAAATCAAAAACAATCTCTAAACAGAAGTATTGAGTGAAAGAAAAAATACAAACTATAATTACAGACTAATTAGAAAGTAATGAAAGTATAAACACTATCAAAACAAGGAGTCTATTACAACTCCACCAAACAGATAAATGTGTTGAACTCAAATGTTTTAATAATTCAATAGTTAAAATGAAAGTAAAAAAGGCAAAAATTAAATTTAAGAAGCTACAACAAGTAACCACAATCTTTACAAAATCAGGAGAAAGAAATTAATACAAATAAAGGCAGAAAAGGATGACTTAAGAGAGAAGAAAAACATTAAAATTGCTTAATAAATCCAGATGCTGTTTCCTAGGGAAGAAAATTTAGTATATTAATAGTAAGCATTTACGTGAATCTGGTGAATATAATAAAGGAAAATAAATGAATAAGTTGGAGAAGGAAAATATAAGCATATCGTGTTTAAATAATATATAAATTTCTCTATTTAACTTGATATTAGTATATTTTAAAAATCTAGATGAAATATATACATTCCTAAGAAAACAGATATTATCAAAACATAATAAAGAACTTGAAAAAATTACCAGAATTATGAGGAAAGATTATTAAAAATTAAACTATTAGTCCTTCATCCCTACCACTCCTTTTACCCCCAAAAGGCTCTAGTGTAAGGCTATTTGGGCAGTAATTTAAATATTACCACGGGTACATGTGTACATGTGTGTGTGCATGTATTTTTGTGTGCGTCACAAAAGTAAATTATAGTAAATGTTGGCCAACTCTACTATTAACCATGGAAACACTGAAGTTTAACCTTAGGAAGCTTTAGGATGCTTTAAAACAATCTCACATTTATTGCCAGTCTCTCCTACAATCTATTGAGAACTCTGTACTATTTCTGATGTTATAACTAAGTCAGTTTCTATCCTCTTATAACCCCAAGCTCATTTATCTCAAACCAACACTTTTCTCTCGTTTGGGGAAGTATTTAGGTTCAACAGTTATCCTATATAATAAAAGGCTAATATGCAAATTGTCCCCTCGACCAGGAGTTCAACTGGGAGTTTGACCTGGAGTTCGACCAGGGGGTGGGGCCGGCCCAACAACCGCCTTCGGCCCCTCCCCCAGGCCAGCCCCCCCACCCTGATCTGTGATGGGGCCAGCTGGCCAAACTCACACGTCCCCTCCCCCCAGCAGGCCTGGAACTGCCCGATCAGCTATTGGGGTGGGCCAGCTGGACCCCACCCATGCGTGAAATCACGCACCGGTCCTTTAGTTAAGTTGCAATAACAGGTGAGTCTGGTTTAAATCCATACTTGTTCTGCAAGCATCTCTAGTCATTAGAGTGTGGAATGTTCAGTTGTAACACCCTGGGGAAGGAGCTGAGTGTGCAATTAAGGCTTGTGCCAAATGATCAATTTGCCATAATATAAAAGAATCAGCCTCTAGACAAAAAGGTCATACGGACCCAGAAATGCTATTTCACCATGCCTCCTTTCCAAGCCAGCAGATGGACACAGACTGAAAAAGAAAGATGATACCCACTTCTGCCAAGTGTGTATGAAATCAGGCGCTTGAACAACTTTGCCAGTAGGAGTATATTCAGTGCAACTAGTGAGAGAACAATTCACTACAGTGTATGAACTTTTGCAAGATTCCTCATTAGGAATTACTAGATCAGAGGACTATATCCCAGTATGACATACAACAGTAAAACATCTGAAAGGACCTAATGTCCAATACTGGGGGCACTGGAAACATTAAATAAATATTGTCACATATCAAACCAGTGATGTACATTGCCATTTACTGACATGGAATTATGATTAGTACACACTGATATTAGAAAAAAAGTATACAGATCAAATGTATTATGACTAAACTAGCTATCTATTTGTGTCTATGCATACAGAAATAAAGAAGCAACACACACACACATTATCTTAGGGTGCTGGGGTCATAGTGTATAATACATCTGCAGGTATTGCTTTGATGTGGTGGCTGGTTTGGAGGAAGAATGAGGTCTCCAGAGCTTGGCACAGTGGGGAGGAATCCATGTTATACAGAACAGCAGGAAAATGACTTTCAAGTTCTCTAGCAATTTTCAGTCCTTCTTGGCATTTTTTTCTCCCCCATCCATGCCATTCCTTTTTAGTGAAGCAAAACCACTTGTCTACATGCATTCCTGGAACACTCTGCTCTCCGTGGCCCCTATGTCTGAACTTGGATGTATTCGGCCCCACTTCGCATGTGCAGAAATTCTTTTCTATGGCCGAAGCAGAGGGCAGTGGTTGAAAACTGGGCTCTGGAGATCAGGAGGCTGATCTTCTACTGGGTAACATTTGGGATAAGCTACGTCACAATTCTGTGCCTCTGTTTTTTTATACATAAAATGTGGCTAAGGACAATGCTGACTCGTGGGGCTTCATGAGATGACACAGGCAAGGTGTTCACCGGGTGCCTGGCACAGAGGAAACTCTGTAAGTGCTCCCCGGAGGCAGAAGGTCACACACAAGTCCTCATCCCATCTCTCTCTCCCATCCGCCGCTGCAAGAAGTGTACAGTGTGTGGATTTATTATTACCAGCGATAGTCATTGATGCAGGTGTCTCCCGTGAAAGACACATGAAGCTCTAGGAAGTTGTTTTGATTCTGCACAGGTTTTCTCCACTCGACCTAGCCAGTGATCATTACCTATTGAGCATCTATGCCCATACTATGATGGTAATACCCCAGTTTTGGTCATTTGTGTGCCACCTCCCCGGGTTCCACCTGGTCCCTGGACCACCCCATGTGCTGTTATTCATGTCACTTGATCTAAGGTAATAACCATGACTTCATAGGGCTGATGAGCGTTAATCATCACTTAGTGTGCACAAAATAAGTGGTAAAACCTAACATTGTAAATATGTCCATTCATGTTTCAACTATGAAAATTACCTGCATTTAAAGCAGAATCAGAAGACTTGAATTATTGTCCCAGAGTATTGGTTAATACACTCTTTTTTCTTTTTTAATTACAGTTGACATTTGGTATGATTTTATATTGGTTTCAGGTGTACAGTATAGACAATGATATAATTTACAAAGTTATTTATAATTATGTAATTTCAGGTTAGACAATTATATAATTTACAAAGTGTTTGTCTGATAATTCCAGTACCCACCTGGAACTCTACATAGTTCTTACAATATTATTGACTATATTCCCTACGCTGTACCTTACATCCCCATGACTACTTTGTCACTACCAATTTGCACTTCTTAATCCCTTTCCATTTTCACCAAGCCTCCCAAACCCCCTCCTGTCTTTGGACAATACATTCTTGAGGTTTGCCCTTGGATAAGGCATTTAAACTCTAGACCCCATTTACCTCATTTGGTCCAGTTCACGGGTCTCTTGTAAAAGCCCAGGGAGAAAATATGCATGAAAGTGTCTTGTAAACTGTAAAGCACTGCACAAGTGGATGGTGTTAATTTTCAGTAAATGTCCAAGAACTATCTGCTGCTGCTGCTGATATGTACAGATTTAGCCTCCACAACCAAGAAGCTGGCTTTTCAAAGAGAAAAGAGCTTCCTTCATCCCTCAGCTCCCCGGTGGATGAGTCACTCAGGGCTCCAGCAGGGCGTGCACCCCCAGCCAGGGGCACACTGGGGTTCCCTACTGCAGCAGCACAGATTGTCAACATCTCCCACAGAGTCCAAGAAAGTGAACGAAACCTGCAAATGCCCTTTTATTATTTCTCTTGATGTTTTTTTCCCAGTCACACAGCCTCAGTTCTATTTTCTCTGCAGATTATCTTTGTGCCATCAGCCTCAGGAAGACAGGATCCTGAACTCAGTATTGAGCGGTGAGGTCCCCAGGGACAGGAGACCTGACCCCACTCATCACTGTCAGAACCTGCGGCCACAGCACAACCCCTGGTATGTCTCTGCCAATCCCAGGACTCCTGCGGCTGTTCATGTTTCTCTAGGCCAGTGGTTCTCAATCCTGGTTGCACATGACAGTCACATGGGGGAATGTTTATAAATACTGACCTGGACCCCATCCCGAAGCAATTTAATTAGGATCTCTTGGTGGGAGTGGGGGCTCAGGCATCGGTTTATATTAAAAGCTTCTCCAATATGAATGCTGCTTGGGAATCACTGCTCTAGGTTAACTGTGGCCAGATGGTAAGGCTGCACCTACTGAGCATGGAGAGAAGTAGGAGTAAAATCTAATTAATAAGCTTCAGTTGGCTAAATCCCATAAGGCAGAATAACCAAGTCAGAAATGAAATGAAACAAGAAAAACATGATAGCAACAACTCCTGACAGTCTGCCCACACCACCTTTTCTCACGAGATGATCTTTTCATTTCTTGCACAGGAAGATTTTGCTAAATTGTAGATATCTGGTCTTCACCCCCAAATCTATAGGAACCAGTCTCTGGGGGGCCAGAAAATCCGCAATGTACGGGCTCCCCAGAGCATCTAAATCCACAGAACTTTAAGGCCACTGCTCTGGATGCAAGTACATTGAGTAGAGACTGCACAATCCTGTTGACAGTGGAATCCTGGTTGTGCGAGAAGGACTGAACTATTGGAGCTTTAGGATATAAGCACCCAGACGCTTCCATAGGTGGCCAGGTGTAGGACTGGCATTGCTAATTTTTTTAAAGCTTCCTAAAGACCTGCAATTGAGGACGAAGAGGGGGCCGCATACGAAACCTAACAAGCTCAGGGGAGGCCTGCATGGCAGGCCTTACAAACTCAGAGACATAAAATAACCACATTGAAATGAAAACTTCCTAACTAAAGGTGAGCCATGGATGGCAGGCAGTCCTGGGTGGGTATCTTCTTTGAGAAAGGTCAACCTTTACCATAACTGAGCCTGTCTATTGCCTTTTTTTGCATCTACAATGATATACCTTTGGAATGTCAGAGTAACCCCTTTACTCCATACCCCTCAGGGCACAATCACAGCACAGAGACCACAGAACCCCTCACTGTACCTTGTTCCCCGCGTACCATCTCTATGTGCTGAAATGTTCATTGTTAGCTATTCTACACCCACCAATGTAACAGAAGTGTCTATTTGTATTTCTTTTTATCCAATGTCAGAGATTTCCCCTCTTTCCTTTGTCCTGCTCCCTAATCTATCACCGATGGATTTTATGTAACGCCCTTGCGTCTTCCCTTTGACTCTGATGTATAAAATAAGTCGTAAAGCTGCCATTTTCTAGAGCATCTTCTCAATCTGTTGAGATTTTGCTTCCCGATAGTTGTCATCGGTTTGGCTCAAATAAACTCATCGAAATTCTTACAGGTTTGGACATTTCTTATGTCAATACAATAGACAGAGGGATGGTGAGTCTCTATTACAATGGCTGTGCCATTGGGCCTTACAAAGAAAAAGGAATGCAGGGACCACATTGCTACAGTATCTTCTCTTTGACCAGACAGGAGGTCAGTGAGATAGATGGGGGCCAATGGCAGCCACACCATCATTAATAAGTAGAGTAAACGTGGATAAGACCCGTATCCTCTCCAGACCTCAATTTCATCGACAACTGTAAGAGGCATGGGTTGAGGCCTCCTGGTACTTACCACAGGCTGTGTTCTTACACTGACTGTACAGAAATAGGAGGCAGAGTAATCCCACCCCATATACACCTCAGCTCAGGTTCTTTGCCTGGTCTGTATTGTGAATGGGGAGACATTGAAAAAAAAAGAGGCATGGGCTGATCTAGACAACTTTGAGGATCCCTTTCTAAAATACAATCCTATCATCCTATTAGCGCCTTAGCCAGCAGAGCATTAATCAGCTACTTCTAGGCTTATGTGACTGGCTAAGGTGAGACCCGATTCTCTCTCTGCAAGTTACATGGGACGGAAGTGTGCCTCTCTCTGGGCGGACCCAATGCCTGACCCTTCACTTTCCTTCTCCCCTCAACTCATGCTCATCACCGATCTTGGATTTCAACTCTCTTTGGCTCTTTGCTTAGTTTCAGATTAGTGGTGCTGTGCGCTGGCAGGGGTGGGCTGCACCATTTCCAATCCTGCAGATGAACGGAGATGGAACTATGAGGAGATGGGACTATGACAGGGGCAAGGAGCCAGTCTCTGCAGAGGAAAGTGTCAGCTTTTAATTAAGCAGGAGCCCAGTGGCTGCTTATCTGAGGCCCAGACCTGCATTTGGAAACTCCTGGATAACTCAAACACAGCCCAAAATCCTCCTTTCTAAGACTGAACTTGTAATCTCCTCCCAAATGGGTCCCCTGCCAGTTTCCTCTCTCAGGAAATGGTTCCGTTATCTATCCTATTAGGCACTCCAGGCACCTAGCCTTCACCCTTGACGCCCCCATCTCCTTTATTTGATTGATCCCCAAGTCTTATCTTTTACCCCTTGAGCATTTCTTAAATAGGAACAAACCAATGCATTTCACCCCAATATGACCTTAACCTATGCAGTCTTTCTCCTGATTTTCTGCAGTACTTTCCTACATGATTTGGCAGCATTTCATCTTGGATCTTTAGAAATGCATATTTGTCCATTTCTCTCCCTCCTCACGGGACTCCACTCCCATCCTTCCCTCCTGCTCTCTCCACCATTTCACACCCTTCCCAATTCCAGTCCTCTAGGAAGTCCCAGTTCTCCTTGTCATGACTCTTCCCTCCACAGGCCAATACCTCTGCTGGAAGCCTCGCACCCTCCCTCCCCACCCCACCCCACTTCCCAGGTCAACTTCTACATACCTCTTCTTCATTCCTTTCTCAAAAAAATCCTTCCTGCCCCTCTTGTCTAGCTTGAATCCTCTAATCACACATTTTAAAATATATTTTTATTGATTTCAGAGAGGGAGAGGGAGAGGGAGAGAGAGATAGAAACATCAATGATGAAAGAGAATCATTGGTCAGCTGCCTCCTGCACACCCCACACTGGGGATTGAACCCGCAACCTTGGCATGTGACCTGACTAAGAATTGAACCGTGATCTCCTGGTTCATAGGTTGATGCTCACATCCGGCCAGGCTCTAATCATACATTTTTATAAGTACAAATATCCACACAGCTCAGTATTTAACTGTGAACACCTTTTTATTTTTAATTTCAGTGGAGTCTGTCCTGAACTTCATGTGAGCAAAAATCATTTTTTATTTTGCTCTCCCATATGTTCCCAGGGTCTGGTACTAACGCACTCCAACATATTTACTAAGGGAATGAAGCAGACAGTTGCCAACAGCAAGAGGTTTTACTTTTCCCCATCACACCATCAGTCATCCAGGTCCAAGCCCTTGCTTTTAACCTTATGATTTTCCCTGCTAGAGAGTTCTTCCACGAAAAGTTGCCTGTACCCATCCCTTTACTAAGAAGCATCAACTTTTCCAAAATGTTCGCTTTTTTTCCCATCACTACATACAGTGTCCCCAGAGAAATGGCCCCATTTCTTTGGTGAACACTGACATTTCTTTCTCTCAGGTTCTGCTTTAACCCAGGAAGCCAGCTGTGCTTATTTCTCTCTCTGAACTGTAGCCTGTGCATTCCCATGTCATGCCCCCTCCAAGTCTTGATTTCTTCCCCTCGATTTTCCCTGTGAGCCTTATCTCTGTTTCTTTCTCCTTTCTCTGAATTCTTACTAGGTTTATTGGCTTGACTACCCCTACCTATATACACTTCCTATCCACCCAATTATGCAAGCCACACACTTTCCCCTGCCTCCGAGCCTGGAGCCACATGGCTCCCTCCTCTTGCCTTGGTCTCCCTTCACTTCCCACTTGGCCAACTTTTCTCAGCTTACAGGTCTCCCCTGACCAGCCAACCCAAAGACAGCCTTCCTGCTCTCCCTTCGGGGCAGCACTGGCTTTCCCTTCCAAATAGGACCTAGACCATCATGCTGTGAATTTTGTCTTTTCCTTTTTAGCATGTGTCCTCCTCAGTAAATGCTAAGCCTCTGTGGACAGGTAGCACCACAGCTACCAACAGTACAAAAACCTTGCAGCGTCCCTGGCACATAGTAAGTGCTCAGGAAATATTGCTGGATGTGACATTATTTCAACTAATGAATGGGTGTTGTGGACTGGTCTCTGAGCTATAGCTCTAAATCTCTTGAGGGCAGAGGTCATATTTCTTGTTGTTTTGTGTTCTCCATGGTGCTATATCTGCAGTTAGGTGAGGCCAGAGTTTGTCAATTCTGACACTATTTACTTCCGGGTACACTAATTTGTCGTGTGGAGCTGCCCTGGGCACTGGTGATGTTCAGCAGCCTCCCTGGCCTCCACCCACTACATGCCAGCAGCACCCCACTCTCAGTCAAAATAATCAAAAAATGTCTTCAGACACTGCCAAATATCTCCGGTGGGCAAACCCACCCTCAGTTCCCCACTAACAACACTGCCTTAAGTGCTGAATCCAATCAGTGTTGATCAATGAATTGCAAACTGACTCGGCAATCTCTGGGTCCTAGAGACCCTCAAACTCTCCCAGGGGTTGTTCCACTGCAGTCAAGGAAGAGAACAAATATTTTAAAATACCTGACAGCTCCTGTGAGTGGTGCTCACTTCAAGTGTTAGAAACAGAAGCCAAATTGGCTGGGAGCCTGTGCTAACTTCTTCCTCAGCAATTGTTTTCTCAATAGCTGCAGCTCATTTGGAACATCTTTGGAACACTAGATGAATTCATATCTTGTTTACTATTCCCTGAACTCACCAATTAAGTTCTCATCGCTGTGACTTTTTTTTTTTTTACCTTCCTGCCCGCTCCATCCTCCTGTGGGGGGAGAATCTGCACCTGTTTTATCGCAGGGCCTTCTGCCAGACACAGCAGCACCTGAGCAAGGTGGCTTCCTAATAACACACATTTGGTTGGACTCTTCCATTGACTGTGCTCTCACCCACACATTGTCTCACCAACAATGGAGTGGGGGGAGGGGGGGGGATCTGGCCAAGAGTAAAAAAAAGTGATTATCTCCTTACCAGAAGTTTCTACATCTGGACTCAGATGCAGAGAGAAAAAAACCCAGGCTGGAAAAAGTTTTCTACTCAATTTTAATGGTAAATAAAAATTATATTGTGATAACTATGTATGATATCAGATGGGTACTAACTAGACTTACCAGGTTATCACTTCATAAGGTATATAAATATCTAATCACTATGTTGTATACCTGAAACTGATTGAAAAATTAGTGTTAAAAAAAAGAACAGGAGCTTTCATAATGACTGCCTCGGACACTGTATAACCTAGAATGAATGTTAATGTTCTCTGTAATGCCGACCTCTTAAACACCTCTTTGTGCAGAGGGCATGGTCTGATAGCAATGTCCTCTTCACTCGGGGGAGTTAAATATTTGATAAATCTTACACATTGCAGGTCTCCTGCTTTTAAATCTTATATACTTCCCACCCTGGCCCCACCAGCTCTTACAAGGAGCAAACCTAATTGGGACTCCCCATCCCCTGTGCTAAGAATAGAGGTCATTTTCTCTCTCTCTCACTCCTGAATGTAGTCTGCCCTGGGGAAGAGTATGTGCTGGGACCTCTAACCAGGAGCCCGTGAGGATCCCGGGGAAATACACTGCTTCCTAATCAGATACCTCGGTTCAAGTGCTTGGCTGGCTTCTGATAAGCGAGTGTGCGAGCCACAGTGCCATGAAGCATGAAGTGAATAAACAGTAAATTCCCAGAGCCACTTCGTTCAGGGGATGTGTAATAGTGTTGCACAGTGAATGGCATGAAGCTCACAAAAGCAGGGGATGATTCTATCTCTTGCTTCCAGCAAATAAAATAAAATAAAGTAAAATAATTCTACGGAGTAGAAGCAGCAGAATGTGAGTGGAATGCTCATATCTGACCTGGTTTGCTCAGGACAACCCCAGAGCATTCCTGTTATCTCAACATGATTATTCTCAGTGCCCCCTCTCCAAGGAGTCCCAATTTAAAAGCTAAATCATATAGTCATTCTAAACAGGGCTCCAGTTTCACCGTGGATGTGATTGGTTTCATGTATTAAGTTTCGTGTATAATCCCATTTACGATGGTCATAGGTTTCCTCCCATAGACTGTTCATGGTTTCAGATAGTTTGAGGGAGCGGGTGACAAATCCTCCACCTTCTTCAGAGGCTATAATATTAAATCCCCCCAAAATGAGTTTTACACTCACATCACTGGTACCCCATCACCACAGTCGGCCAGAACACAGGGACCAGGGCAAAGAGAAGCAGGCGCAGAGCAGGAGCTGCAGGGAAGAGCCCCATTCCCGCAAGGGATGCAGGACCCACATCCACATTCCCACCTGTATCTGTAACCAGGTGCCTAACAAACCTGACTAGTGACTTCAAACACGTTTGTTTCTATCTTCCCTTAAATATTAGCCTTTTGGAGGAACCTTGCCCTACTCCTAGATCAAATCTGTGGGAGGTCCCTGGGCTTTTTGTTTATTTTATTTATTTATTGTTTTTAGGGAGAGAGGGAGAGAGAGGGAGAAAGAGAGAGAGATTAACCAGTTGCCTGCAGTATGTGCCCCGACGGGGAATTGAACCCATAAAGTTTTGGTCTAAGGCAGCGGTCGTCAACTGGTGGTCGGTGACGTCCAAAAGAAGGGCGACTGCTGGTCTAAGGGACGGCACTCCAACCAACTGAACCACCTGACCAGGGACTGTTTGCTTATTTCAATGTAGTAGATATCTCTAAAGTCACTTTAAAACACATGTACTATCTTACTTCCATACATAAAATGTCCAGTGGAAGACAGAGATAAAAAAGCTGTATTTGACTGTATTCAATCATCATCCCCCTTCTCCTTCCCTCTTTCCAACCTTCCTACCCTGACCCCTCCTCCCCCTTTCAGGCAGGAAAGGGCATTGGGCTGCTGCTCTCTAAGTCTAATCTACTCTCTTCAGGAGAGCAGGACAGGGAAGAGGGGGAAGGAGTAAGGGCCATTCTAATGGCTGGTTGTTTCCCAGCAGAGACGCTGGGTCTGGCAGATGGTGAAAGAGACGCTTTTCTTTGGTGAAGTCTTCAGAGCTCCTGGCTGAGCTCCCTCCCTCGTGTTCATGACCTGAATGGTTGCATCTCTAGTCCAAGTACCAACTAGAGACCCTTTCCTCAATGATAGTCACCTGGCAGCCCAACTCCAACCCTTTTCACGTTTGGCCTCCTGCTGAAAAAGACCTGAGAGGACCCCAGTGCCATTCTTTTCTGCTTAGTCCTCACCAAACACTCTGGCTTCTCCAGCCCCAATGCACCAAAGCACAGCACCCTCTCTGACCCAGCATCCTGCCGTGGTCAACTCCTGCCTCTCCCTCTAGAATTCCTAGGCAGAGGTCAGACCCCACTCCACAAAACACTGTGTCTCTGTCTCAGATGCCAGAGTTTGGGGGGTACAGGCAAAACTGTCCTGAAGCCCATTCCTTCCCCACAGGAACAGGAAAGAGTCCAGCACTCTGACAACTCATTCTCAAGAAACCCTCCTTCACCCAGCTCCTCACATGCAATCCTACTGAATGCCTCCACCTCCCAGGTCCTTACCAGGCTCAACCGACGTGACTAATCTCCTGAAATAAGAAAGATAAGAGTGAATATAACTTTTTCTTGGTTCTCTTTGTAAGGATGCCAACCTACAAAATTCTCTCATCCTCCTGGCCTCTTTGTATATCCTCTATCCGACTCCTCTGTTTGATTGAAGGCTGTCAGCATCCTGACAGGTTACAGAAATCATCTGCCTTGCAAATCAGTACACTGGAGGCCTGGGCTGAGGAGGAAGGGGAGCCTCCATCTCACACTTGACCTGAGAATCATAACATCTGTAGCACTGGTACCTCAGTAGAAACTATACAGACTCAGGAGAAACTGTAAGAAACTATAAACCCTCTGTGAGTATTAACAAAAAGGGTCTGTGCCAGGAAGACCAAACCAGGTAAGCAGGCTGGCATCCCTCCCCTGCCCATTACAAATGCAGTCTGAACAATGCTTATTTCTCTCCCCTGTTGGCTAGGTTTCCAGGAAAACTATAGTCTCTCAAGGGTCCTACCTCATACAATCCAAGCACCTTACTCCCTCAAGGGAAATCTAAGAAATTGCCTTCTTGTGTGTTGTATCGTCTACAGAGTTGAGAAATCCCCTCTGATCTGCTGAACTTTGGAAGTCCTAGAAGTTAAAACCACCATGAAATACATAAAAAGGTCAAGAATCTGAAAATGCCACTTGTAAATGGACAGTCTTACTGAATAGACAGGTCTCCTCAGGTGGTGAGCAGGAGAGCTTAAGAAAGAATGAAAGGGATAAGTTATTTTGGGCTCTTTAATTTTGAGCCAAGGACAAATTTTGATTTCCTTGGAGCATTTTCCACATGTCACGTGCTCAACATACAGCCACCACTGAGCACAAATGAAGAACCTCAACAGAGTAAGAGATTATAGGGTTGCCTTGCGAGGGACATGGTGGGCGGTGAGACTACCTAAACTTCAGCTCAACAGGAAGACTGCAGCAGGCTAGGTTACCTGGACAAATCCTCTGTTCCCCTTTGAGGGACTTATAAGGGTAAACAAACAATACATACAGGTAAAACTGCTGATCAGAAAGTCAAAGCACAGAGATCATAAAATGTAGAATTGTTCCAAGACTTTTTTGTGTGTTCTTTCTTATAGGCTTCATTTCTTAGAGCAGTTTTGGATTCATAGCAAAACTAAGTGGAAATTAGAGAGAGTTCCCATATTCCCCTGGTCTCCAAGCACACACAGTCTTCCCCACTACCAACATTTACACCTGTGTAAACTTGTTATAATGGATGCGCCTTTGCTGGCCCATCAACCATCACTCAAAGTCCACAGTTTACATTAGGGCTCATTCTTGGGGTTATACATCCTGTAGGTTTTGACAAATATACATATAATGTCATGTATCCAGTATTAGAGTATCTTACAGTACAGTTTCACTGCCCTAAATACCACTCCTCTCCTCCCCGGTATTTTGTTTTGTTCTACCTATTCGTTATTCCCTCACCCCAAACCCTGGCAGCCATTGATTCCTTTTTAATCTTCACATTTTATCTTTTCCCAAATGTCATATAGTTGGAATCATGTAGCCTTTTCAGATTGGCTTATTTCATTTAGTAATATGTATTAGAGGTTCTTCCCTGTCTTTTCATGGCTTGATACCTCATATCAGTGCTAAATAATATTTCATTGTCTGGATGTACCACAGTTTATGTACCTATTCACCCACTAAAGGACATTTTGGTTAAATACACACTTTCACAATTATAAATGAAGACACTATAAACATCATATGCAGGTTTTTTTGTATGGACATGTTTTCAAGTTATTTGAGTAAAAACCAAGGAGTAAGACTGCTGGGTCATAAGGTAAGATCATGTTTAGTTTTGAAAGAATCTGCCAAACTGTCTTCCAATGGCTGTACCATTTTGCATTCCCAACAGCAATAAATGATAGTTCCAATTACTCCATATTCTCCCTAGCATTTTGTTTTGCCAGTGTTTTGGATTTTAGAAATTCTAAAAAGTGTATAGTATAAGACTATTGTTTTAATTTGCATTTTCCTTATATAATGTTGAACATCATTTCATATTTTTATTTTCCACCTGCATTATCTTCTTTGGTGAGGTATTTGTTCATACCTTTTGCCTGCGTTTTTTTGTTTGTTTTGTTTGTTTGTTTTTAAGTGAGTTATTTCCTTACTGTTGGGTTTTAAGTGTGCTTTTTATTTTGGATCACAATCCTCTATTAAATATGTCTTTTGCAAATATTTTCTCTCAGTCAGTGTTTTGTCTTCTCACTCCTTTGAAAGGACTCTTCAAATGATCATTTACTTTTTCATTTTAAACACCTTGTTCTAGTGAGAAATATATGATGACAGGGGTGTATGATAAATTGCTCAATGATTGAAAGAAACATTTTAGTAAAATGGATATGATAAAACTACCCATTCTGGTAAAAAAACAAACAAAAAAACAAATCAACAATAAAAACTCCAATATTTGTTAAAATTATAAAAATTATACAAATTTCACTATATTACAGCTACATAAATATAGGCATATATTCAGAAGCTATTTTGAAATGTATGCAAAAGGCAAACAAAAGAAAAAATAAAGGGAAATGTAAGAACAAGAGGATTAGGTGGCATGGAAGGATTTTGTTGAAAGAGTTGCCCCCATCATCCTCTCTGTCTCTGCAGATGTTCATGACCCTGCTGACATCACTAAGCGGAATATGAGTAGGAACCCCTGCTCAATTAAGGTAACATGATTGTAATGTGAATTGTTTTCTCTACAATAACAGTCACCAAAATGCATGCCTTGTGTAATTTTTGTAAGTAGGGCTTTATAAGTCTTTATTCTGCTTTCAACAAACATCAGATATTCTGATCTATGCAAAGTAATTATTTTGCTCATTCAGGACATACCTTTATACTACCAAAATACCTGCATACTTTCTAAAACATAGCTACTTTAAAAATTACTAACATTATACTATAACTCTTTTTTTTAAAAAAAATACATCTTATTGATTTTTTACAGAGAGGAAGGGAGAGGGATAGAGAGTTAGAAACATCGATGAGAGAGAAACATGGATCAGCCGCCTTCTGCACATCTCCCAGCTGGGGATGTGCCCGCAACCAAGGTACATGCCCTTGACCGGAATCGAACTTGGGACCCTTCAGTCCGCAGGCCGACGCTCTATCCACTGAGCCAAACCGGTTAGGGCTATACTTTAACTCTTTGAACCTATATTATATATTATACAGCAAAAGGGTGGGGCAAAAGTAGATGTACAGTTGTAAGTACACAGAGTTTATTTTGGTATTATTATTTATTATTATATTATTTTCCATATGAACAACTGTTACCCTACTTTTGCCCCACCCCGTATGCACTAAAATATATCCATTTGTAATCACTGAGTCCTCACAAGTTAAAAATATCAAGACTCTGGCAGTAGTGCTCATTGGAAGCAGGCAAAGCCTCAAGATTCTGGATACTTACTTGTCTTCTATAGGTTTTCTGTTGAGTAGCACAAAGGTCCCTGCCCCTATCCCGTCTTCCTCTGCAGCAAGGAGCTTCAGATTCCCCCAGGGATCCTTGCAGCCAGCCAGGTCATGCTGCCCCCTCTGCATGATTAGCTTTCCACAAGGCAGACTGTGCACACTCTGCCTTGAACTCCTGGGTGGGCCCACCACCACACTCAACTGGCTGTCCCTACAGTAGCAACTTCACACCCAAATTACACTGGCTCCCTGCTTAGCATGAAATTGACTTGAAATACAGATGCTAATTGACAGCCCCTCTGGATAGCCTCAAACTCCCATTGAGACCCCAGGGTAACAGCCTGAGTTTCTCCAATCCCGAACAGCAATTCCCCCCTCACACAGTTGCCTCTATTTGACAATTGCTTGAAAGAAGTAAGAAATGTTTCAGGCTAGACAACCAGTTTTTCCTTTTATGTCTAGATAACCTGAAAATTGTTCATGCAGCTTTTCACAAATAATTGCTGTGAGTCTATTTCTGTGTTTTTATGGTAAAAATTGTTCCTTCCCAGCAAAACAACACAATAGAAAACCACTGTCCTGTATCTGAGGGGGTAACACTAGAGTCCAAGGGACAGTAGGTTCCAGGGAGAAGAGAAGGCAATGTTTTTATAAAGCTTTTCTTGATGAAAAGGAGTTACAAGTGTAGCAGGGTCTCTACCATAGCTGGGTTCCTGGAAATCTGGGCACAAATCAAACGTTTTATATGAACACACTATCAGGGTTCTGCCATTAAATAGATTCTAAAATAAAACACTTTGAAAGTGAAAGGTGACTTTTTAAAAAAAGATAACTTCCTTGTTGGCAAATCTGGAGGCTCATATTGGATACTGCCCATCTTTGGATAACACAGGAGGAGATCAGGAGACAGCAAATTCATTTATACCCAGCTAAAACATACAGTTATAAGTAAACTAGGAGTGAAGTCCATCATGGCATTCTTTGTAGCAATGAGAGAGTAAAATCAATGTAAATTTTAATCAGGGGATTTAATATTTTTAAGATAAAAAAATACTAAAGTAAGATCAGTTCAATAAGCGATTAAGAATAGCTATTTTTGCCAATGGACACAGACACTGGGGCGGTGGGGGCTTGCCCAGGGTGGGAATGGCTGGGGGTGGGGGAGACATCAATTGGGAAAAAGGAGACACGTGTAAAACTTTAGACAATAAAAAAGAATTATATTATCAAAAACAGAAAACTCATACAAAAAAAAGAATAGCTATTTTCAAAATAATATGTGTCCCCTGAACTGAAAGCTTCAAAGTCAAAGAGAGCACACTTTTTAATACTGGCTTCCTCCTTATCAGCCTTTTAATATAATAGTTACTTTACCTTTCTGAGCCTCAAGTGTTTCATCTGAAAAGTGGGGATTAAAAAAGGTAATTACTGGACTGGATACTATGACAATTAAATGAGTTGGTCTGTGTGACATGCTGAACAAATAATAAAGTTTAAATGAGTATCACTCTCTATTATTATTATATTATTATTATTATTATTATTAGATTGAACCATTTTGTAGTTCAAAAATGGTCAAAAATTACAATCTCGTATGATTAAATTAATATAACAAAACAGTAGGAAAGAAGACAGGATACACAAATAGACTGTCAAATCTAACAGTTAACCCTGAAGAAAGAGAATCAGTAAATCATCTAGTAGTAGTAAGATATTAGATCAAGCATAACCATTCTTCCAAAAATGTCTATGTAGAAAGGCAGTCCAATCTCCAGGGCGGAGGCAAAAAAGAGGCAGGAAAAGGAAGGCTGCCCCAAACACACAGAGGCTGTTCACAGTTTTCTCCTACCCACCCCTCATGTCTACCTTCTTACTTTTTTTCTTTAGCAAAGACACTTTCGATATCTGTCGCATCTTTTTCTCCAGTGAGAATGATTGTATATACATGTAATTTTATAGGAAAAGAGAAGATTTTTTTTCACTTGCAGTTACATGCAACTAAAGAATGCTATTAAAGTATGTATGCTGATGACTAGACACATTAAAACATCCACAGGAAAGGTGCAGACCCTCACAGGTGATAAATCAGAGCTCTTCATGTTCCAGGATGGCTTACCTTACACCAGGGACTTGAAAGGGGATTATATGGAAGACCAGAAAAAAATGAATTTTTCCAGAACAAAAGATTTCTAAAATCTCAACTGTTCATCCTTCTTCCATCTGCTTTTCACTATACATTATACATCTAAAATGAAAAGTAATGAAATAAATGATGCACAGTCATTCAAATTCCCGAACTAATAATTTTGAGGATGGTGTCAAATGAGTGATTGCTCAGAGAAAAGGGATGGGAAGGCCCCCTTTTGCTTAAGCAAATGAATTAATTAAAGGGTTAAGACCTATTGGCTAGAAAAATGCCAGGAAAGGTCACTCCTAGCAGAGTCATTCTGCTGCAAGTCAACAGTCTTTGGCTTACCCTGCAAAGCAAGAGGCAGGGCTGCCGTATATCTGAATACAAATTGTTTGCAGAACCCTCCGCTGGCCTTGCCTCATTTTGCCACTGGGAATATGCAGAAGCTGGCATGTGTAGGTTTCTGCATTAAGTGTGCATTAGTGCATCTCATTATAAATGACTGTCCTTGTATTAAAGAAAACAGCAGCTCACAGGCATGACACCCACGCAGGAGAGCACTGTCTACATTGCACGTGCGTGAATCAGCTACATCTTGTTTCATGCTTTTCGCTTTTTAATCCTCACCCAAGGATATGTTTGTTTTTTCTTTTTTTACTTTTTTTTCTTTTGAGAGCATCAGAAACATAAATGTGAGAAACATCGATCAGTTGCCTCCTGTATGTGCACTGACCTGGAATCTAACCCACAACCTTTATGATGTACTGGACGACACTCCTACTAACCAACTCACCCGGCCAGGGCTGTTTTGTTTTTTCTTAATAGAATCTGGGAAGACATAGTGGCACTTAGGTGTCAGGTGTGTGTGTGTGTGTGTGTGTGTGTGTGTGTATGTGTGTGTATTTGTGTGTGTGTTAAAGTTAAATTCATTGGGGTGACATTGGTTAATAAAATTATATAGGTTTCAGTTTACAATTCTATGATACATGATGTGTATATTGCACCCAAGGTCTAGTCTCCTTCTGTTGCTATCTATTTGATCCTCTTTACCCTTCACTACCCCACACCCTCCTTCCCTCGTAGCCACCAGGCTGTTCTGTGTCTATGAGTTTTGTGTATCTTGTTTGTTCATTTGTTGCTTTCAGTTTTTATCCCAAATGTGAGTGGGATCATATGGTTCTTGACTTTGTGGGTGTTATTTGTTTAAATCACACTGTTAGGTAAGATTCCTAAGTGAAATTTCTGTCAAAAGTCTAGGAAGCCTCCAACGACCTCCTCCACAAACCACACCTGCTCAAAAGCTGTAGAAACCAACAACATTCTGTAGGTAATCTGCCTTCCAAAGACAGGGTAACGTGAGCCGATTCCAAAGGAACTTCGCCATCAGAATTTCCTAGAGCTGAACTGTGGTAACCACCTATGAGGCATATGAATTCAGATATTGTGACCTTAGGATCTCCACAAATTATAGGTGGAAATCGTTGTCCTGCCCTTCCTCTCCTGGCAGACCCTGAGGGTTCAATAACATTTGGGAGGAGGTTTGACTTAGATCCTACCTAGAGAATCCCAGAAATATTCTTTTGGATCTGTATTCATTTGGTCACTCAGTCATTCATTTAATTAATTTTAATGAGCCTACCTAATGTACCAGGCGCTTCAGTGGGTGAGGGACATACAAAGAAACCTTGTCCTACCATCAAAGGGTTGACAGCGGAGGCAAGACAGGAAAATAATGAAATACATTAAACTTGATGGAGTTAAAAGCAGTTGCAAGAGCAGGGTCCCAGAGCTCATGGGGAGAGCATGGAAGGGGGCAGGGGAAAGACTCGGATAAGAGCAGAGAACTCTGTCTTCTCCTGCTGGACTCCGGTGTCCAGTTCTTTCTCTGAAAGTTGGCAATTTCCCCAAATGCGCAAATACAGATGTTTGCTTGTTTCTGACTCCTGAACCGGAGACCCACCAGCTCAGAGGCATCATCACAGGACAGCCTCCTGCAGTTTGCATGGCTCACGCCTTATGAATAATGGAGACGTTCGAGAATGATTTTGGTTTAAGATCAGGGATAATTCCTTCTTGTGGGGCTGTGTATGCCAGCACTCTGCCCTGGTAAATTGTCTGCAGACAGCACAGTCTATCACAATGAGCACACCACTGTTCATTGTATCCTGCCTGCCAGGCTGTTTATTAACTACTATCCATTATTTTAAAAACACTTCTGGAATCAAAGGGAAGAACAAAAAGAGAAACAAAGGGGTGGTGGGAGATAAATGCACCACAAATCCGGGGGCATTTGCCAGTGAGATAGGAAAAATGTCTGGGGCGGGGTGGGGGGTGGGGGGATCAGATTCTTCCAGAGCAGCAGGAATATCACAGACATGCATGGTCCCAGAAGGCTTGGGGACACTGACAATTGTGCTCTGGGGGTGTCCTTATGGGGAATGATGCATCAAGATCAGCTGTCTACCCGATGATCCCTCATTCTGGAGCAGTGGCATGATGTGAATTTTCACCACCTCCATGCTCAACACATACTATGGTATTCATATGCTCTACAAGTATATTATTATTTTGGAGAATTGTATCACATTTTTTAAATACCTGGAGACACCCCAAAACAGAGTAGAAATCACTGCCTTGAGTGAAAATAACTTCACATTTGGCTGCTGATAGCTCCCTGGATACCATTCATTTGGCATCTAATCACCCTTCCTTGAAGCATCTCACAGGCTCCTGTCACCTGTGTTATTACTGGGACCTTGAGTTGTTATTTCACAGTGTCACTGGGTCACTGGGTGACAAAGCAAAGGTACATGTTGTCACCTTAGAGCAGTGGTTCTCAACCTTCCTAATGCTGCAACCCTTTAATACAGTTCCTCATGTTGTGGTGACCCCCAACCATAAAATTATTTTCGTTGCTACTTCATAACTGTAATTTTGCTACTGTTATGAATCGTAATGTAAATATCTGATATGCAGGATGTATTTTCATTGTTACAAATTGAACATAATTAAAGCATAGTGATTAATCACAAAAACAATATGTAATTATATGTGTTTTCCGATGGTCTTAAGCGACCCCTGTGAAAGGGTCGTTGGACCCCCAAAGGGGTCGTGACCCACAGGTTGAGAACCGCTGCCTTAGAGTGATAGTGATCTTTCCCCTTAGCCCGCACCACACATGTGCATGCCTGTCTACAGTTTGATGTTTGCTCCTTGCACAAAATCACACTTTCATGGGACTCAGGAACTAAAGAATAAAAATGTTAACCATCTTAAAAAAAAAAAAAAGCAACAATTCCAAAGAATCCAGACAGGTTTTATTCTGAAGACATCCTCAACCAACATGCAAAGTGAGCCCATCTGGTCTTCCCTCCTTATAATCAGAAGCACCTTCAAGGTGGCAATTTTTAGGTTGTTTTTGCCAACAGAGTTGCAAACCAAACAAATAGGAATTAGCCTCCAATTCATACCACCTTGCCAGCACTGCCTCCTCATTTCACACTGTCATAGAGCAATTACCAATAGTTGTGATTCTGAAATCAGTCTGAGACCCAGGCCTCAGCAATTTGCAACATACCGGGGATCTCTGTCAACTTGCTCCATCCTGATTTACATGTCTTCTTTCACGTGACAAAGGGGTCTAAGTTTATGATTTACATGGACATCACGACTGTGTTTCTTCAGGACCAGATACAGAAGAGATTACACGGTTAATGTGGATGATGACTTTGCATCCTGGACGATGTAGAAGACTTAAGCTATGACAAATGGCAAGATGGGAGAGCATGTTCCCTGAAAGCTAGACACTCAGAAGTAACTGGCAACATTAGCAAGCAGCCCAGTCGAGCAAACCCCAGGAAAACAATGGATCAAGAGTTCATTGATTCTATGTCCCTCGCACATTAAAGTCACTTGGGTAGCTTTTAAATTACCTATGTCTGGGCTCAGTCACAGAGATTCTGATTCAATCAGTTTTCAGTGGGGCCACGCGTATATTATTTTTAAAAGCTCCCCAGGAGATTCTAATGTGCCCAGGATTAAGAGCCCCTGGGTATAACATATACTTAGTATACTGCCAGGCAAATGATCAATAGAACATAAACTAAAATAAAATCAGTGACTTATTAATTCACTATTTCATTAAAGAGATAGGTATTGAGAATTCTCAATGTGGCAGGCACTGATCTCTGCTCCCATGCTACAAGGCAAACATTTGCAAACTAAACAATTTCAAGGAGTCCTATATCCGGTGAGCTACAATACTGGATGGCTGCATCCAGCCTGTCCCCTGCCCCGGTGGAGGGAAGCACAGAGGTCAAGTTCTTCCTGATTTCACTCCCAACTAAAGATAACTAACACCCGCAGGCACTTAACAACCAACAGAGCACATGGACCATCCTGATATCTGGTTATCAGACAGTTGTAGCAATCTTAAGTAAAGAAAGAATTTTGGGGATACCATTTTACAGATGAGGAAACTGAGGCTCACAGAGGCTTTTCAGTAAACAATAGCAACTCTTTTCCCTTTGCAACCAGAAGGCCTGAGTTTCGGTTAAGTTTCTATCTCTTATAACTTAAAATGTGCCAGACAAGTTCTTAAATTTTTTTAATTTATTCTTTATAGTAACCTGATTGATGGAATTATTATTATCCCAATATATGAGATAGAAATCAAGGTTCAAAGACAGAAGTTAACTTAGTCAATGTAATTCTCCAGTTTCTATTATTTCAACCTGGGGCATGGGTTCTCTGTGTCAGTGGCCATGAAAACCAGGCTTCCTAACCTGCAAAACCACAGTGTGTTACCTGCCTCTGACCACCTCTAATCATCTACTCAAGAGTCTTGATGTGTACATTTGAAGAAAAAACACCCTAGGAGGAACAGGGGTACGAATGTTTTCCTATTACAATTCTAAAATGTATGAGGACATCTGCTTCAAGCAAGGCAAATATTAGGGGCAACATTCTTAGAAATATGGAATGTAAAAGTGAGGTTGAAAATCAGAGCCCCTCTAGTACACATTTGTCTTCTTACAAATGAGAAGCCCACGATTCTATGAATTAAAACAGTTTGTCTAAGATCCCACAATTAGCGGCAGTGCTCAGACTTCAACAAGAGGGGCTCACACCAACTCCCAGGCATGCACAGGACATTCTGTTCACTTTGCATAAAACTCAACACAGCAATGATCTCTCCAGTGGATGTAATATTTTAATCATATTTGCAAGAGTTTGAGGAAAACTCAAGTTGATGAACCATTCAATTTTCATTTAGAATTTCTAACATTTCTAGAAAGTACTTAGAAATTTCAGAATTAAATTTTAAGGACTGGCAGCCTGTAAGTTTCATTCTTTTGATACAAACCCCCTATCACCCTCTGATTAGGGCACATTTGAATGCTGACTATTCTTTAGTACCTCCTGAAAATATACAAAAGTGATCTTTGCAGAACAGTGCAGGAAGCAAAGTATTCTTAAATACTGATTAACAGGTGAACATCTCAGTTCCCCTTTGTTTCTAACTTTCAACTTGGCCCCAACCCATCAGTTGTGACATAAGGACTCATAAGGACGTCCTTGAGTCTTTTCCTTCCTATTTCTACTTGAGTTATAAGTGATATATTTCTTGTGAGTATTAGTCGCATGATTTTCTTAGGCACAACTACAGGATGGTTACTAACCCGCTTGCTCAGATCCTACACCCAGAAAACAGCACAAATCTGAGATGAAATGTGGTGAAGAGACATTCAAGTACAAGACAGGAGCTTAGATTTCTGTTAGCCGACCTAAGAGCAGGCTTTCTCTTACCCCTAGTACATCTTTGGTGGATCAATACCAGCCCCTCAGGCATCAAGAAAGAAAGAATGTATGGAAAATGCTATGAATAGAGGAAACTTAAATTTAATGAAACCCATTATGTATCTGAGGCTTCACATACATTTCTCCTGAACATAAATCTATATGAGATGTACTTATGGGCAATTAGGTTTTCATGGATACTGGAAAGTTGAAAACGAAGATATTGTTCAAGGATCCACTGAGCTCTGATTTATTCCACAGATCAAATGTGGCCTTGATGATTATAAGTTTCTCCCTACCCCCAGAGGAGAATTATATCTCCATTCCCTTAATACAGTGATTCACAACCTGTGGGTCACGACCCCTTTGGTGGTCGAACGACCCTTTCACCAGGGGTTGCCTAAGACCATCGGAAAACACATATATAATTACATGTTGTTTTCATGATTAATCACTATGCTTTAATTATGTTCAATTTGTAACAATGAAATTGGGGGTCACCAAAACATGAGGAACTGTATTAAAGGGTCACGGCATTAGGAAGGTTGAGAACCACTGCCTTAATAGGAAATATTAACTGAAAAAATTGTTCTTGAATATAATGTAAGCCTTAGCTATAATAGCATTGTGGAAAATCAAAATAGTAGACTTCTCAGATATGGCAGAACACTTCCCTACCCTGACAAATCATTAGTGGTTCTTGGGGACCACCTTGTTTTTTTTAGTTTCTGCCCTTGGTTAATACAATGGACCCTCAATCTAATATTAAATTAGCATATGCGTGCTCCCTTGAATCTGAAATGTTGAAGTATTATTGGTCCAATTTACCAGATGAAGAAAATGGGATCAAAGAGAATAACATTAACTAAGCTTTGAATAGATTAAGTAACCAACTCAACAATATTTATTCCATAAAGATAAAGAATCCACAAGAAAAAGAAGGCCAGTTTTATTTCCAATGGGTGAGTATAGGGGACTACTGAGTGGTCGAAAGTGTCATATCAATGAAGAAAACAGGCCTAGGAAGTGGAGGGAAGAGGACCCAAAATCCACAATCTTGGTCTGCTCTCTCTTTCTACAAGGCCTATTTCAAGGGCTTGACACACCACACACCCATCATCGTGATGTTTGCCATTATAACTGCACCTTGATCTTTGCCCTGCTACAATGGGTCTTTGGACTGAGAGAACTGGCCCTAAATTTCAGTCTGAATATATCCTGCAGAGTTATACCTGGGGAAGATGAGGAACACGAATAAATTCAGACCCAAGAGCAAAGGTGGCAATTCGATGTAGCTCAGGATGTCATAGTGGCTAGTGAACTTGAGCTAATCATGGCTGCATGGAAGTATCCACCTCAGTTGTTCCCTGCTGCCTGGAGCACTGATAGTAGCTGACTTCATTGCTCACCTTCCTCATCCTACATGCTTCCTGGTGATTGAAGGAGCAATTGTACCATGTGCTTTGACTGCCCAATGAATAAGTAAGCATGGTCCTTTTGAGCAAGACTCTTACAGTTTTGGGATTTTTAAAAAATATATTTTTATTGATTTTAGAAAGGAAGGGAGAAGGAGAAACAGAAACATCAATGAGGAGAGAGAATATTGATTGGCTGCCTCCTGCATGCTCCCTACTGGGGATCAACCCTGCAACCTGGGCATATGCCCTAAAGGGGAATCAAACCATGACCTCCTGGTTCATAGGTCGATGCTCAACCACTGAGCCACATTGGCCAGGCAAGAGTCTAATAGTTTTATAGATACTAAAAAACTGACCCAAATGTAAAAAGTGGGTACAGGCAGAGTGCACAGATTCATATGTCATCTCAGCATGGGAGCATCGGCCTCTGACTTCTGCAGGGTTGCCAAGAAGGGGAACTCCAAGGCCAGACTTCCATCAAGAGTGCAGCAGGCATTCGAAGCACTTGGTGTCAGCAAAAGTCTAACTGCCAAGGCTATTACAGGCTGGGACTCACTGGAGCCGAGAAAAAGGATAGTCTCCGTGTTATAACATTTGTTTGTTAAATTTTTAAGAGACAGTCATTGGGATTGCTTTCTGAAACTCAGAAAGGGGAACTTTCCCATGCAATGTAGAAGGAGGAGTGGAGTTTAAATTCTGACACTCATTTTTTTATTTTTATTGATTTCAGAGAGGAAAGGAGAGGGATAGAGAGATAAAAATATCAATGAAGAGAGAGAATCATTGATTGGCTGCCTCTTGCACCCCCCACACTGGGGAACGAGTTCACAACCTGGGCATATGCCCCGACCAACCGGGATTCAAACCGTGACCACCTGGTTCATACTCCTTAGAGGTTAGAAGTGATAAATTCTCAACAAGGAGAATGACAATAGCAAATGATGGCAATGTAAGAAAAACAAAACAACAAAAAAACAAAAAAATACCCCACAAAACCTGATATCCCAGTAAATAGTAATCAAGTGCTAGGGGTTTTCAGACCAAAAAATCTTCTTGCCCTCCACAAAGAGAACTTATTTATCAACCTGTAAGCATGGCTAATCCAAGTCCCCAATAGCATCAGAAGGTACGTGTTTGGCACACTGCAATGAGTACACATTTCCCAGTGAAGGTGGGTCAGAGTTGTGGATGGGAAAAGACAGACTTTTGTGAAGTCATCTTATTTCTTTCAAACTCAAGGAGTCAAAGCTGAGTTCACACTGGCCCGACTCAGTGTT
The DNA here is from genome assembly GCF_000147115.1 of Myotis lucifugus. Lineage (NCBI taxonomy): Eukaryota > Metazoa > Chordata > Mammalia > Chiroptera > Vespertilionidae > Myotis > Myotis lucifugus. The sequence continues at coordinate 1,163,176 of NW_005871092.1, forward strand.
CTTATTTGAAAGGCGTGATGAAGCAGGACATTCAAAGATCAATTCTTTTCAAATGCTTTTTTAAGTCTTAGTCCCCAGAAATGCTGGCAGAAAAAAATATATACATTTTTTAAAAGAAAAATAAGTCCTGTGCCTTTCATGAATTGATTGCCTCCCCGGCTTCTGGCTTCTGCAAGCTTAGCTAAGAAGTCATAATCCTCCACAATCACAGATTGTTTGAAACCAATAAAGCAAAGGTGATGACCTTGCTAATACATCCCAGCAGGAGAAAGAAATAAAGCTGTGCTGAGGAATAACTCTTCGGCACGCCATTTCCCTTTGGAAAGAGGAGAACAGAGCTGAATGTGCCCTGGCTTGATTCATGGATGAACAGTGTCTCGGAAGCCTCACCTGAAGGAAGGAACAGGGTTTTCTAAAATTCTCTACTAATGCTACTTGCATTCCCCTTGTCCTATGATACAAAGGGCAAAGCCCCCACCCTGGATGCCAGTTTTGGTGACATGCATGACTCCCTGGTCACTGCTCACAGCTGAGCCTGGTCTGCCATTATAACATATCCCCCTCCCTGAAGTTAATTCTCTGGTGACAGCACAGTGTGCTGTGCTCAGGACTGATTCAAACGGGTTCGACATGACATTAGTTTTGAAACAACACTCTAATGTGAACAGAAGGCAAACAAATGAAGGGACGCTAACAGAAATTCACTCATCCCCACTTTACCATCACATCAGTTTCCAACACTCACGGGACCCCCATTGCAGACATGCAGCACAACGTGTTGCTCGACATGCTGAAATCAAATTGATATTTGTCACCTCCTTATGGGCAATGATAATAAATGAGAACAAGACCTGACATCTGAGTACACTAGCTTCCGTTAACCTGGGATTGCCTGTAGATATAGCAAAGAACAAGCTTCGCATCAATTAGTTAAGTCCACAGATGGCACAGGGAATTTTTTTTAAATCTTCTTTCCCCAATATATGTCTTGGTGTTCCTTTTCAGGGAACACATATGGACAAATAATTGAACTTGCTCCTGAGGATGCAAAGGTGAATAAGATAACAAGCAACCTTTAAAAGAGTCCCTGTAAGGGTAATAAATATACAGAAAGTGCTTACAATTTAAAATGATGCATTTGAAAAGGAGAAGATGGCAAAAGTACCAGCACGTGAGCGGTAATGTATTTTGTGTGGAAGAGGGCGGTCAGGACAGGGATCACGCAGGAGATGGTCTGTGGGGGTTTCAAAGCCTGGGCTCTGGAGACAGACTGCCTGGATTCCGATCTCTTCTCTACTGCTCAGCATTCTTGTGACCGTGTGTACAAGTTTCCTCATCTATGAAATGGGTATACAGATGGTACCAAACTCACAGGGTTATTGTGAGGATTGACTTAGTTGATATGTATAAAGTGCTTAGAGGAGTGCCTTGCACATTAGGAAATCATCAAAATTAATGTCTATCATTACTTATTAGGTAAAGCAAATAAAAGGGAAAATGTGTTTCAAGCAAAGACTAGAGAAATACAAGATCCAAGGTGGTTGTTTTGTATTACAAATGCTTATTTAACTCAAGTGTCACCATAATCCCAAGAGATAAATACTATTACAGCCAGTTTTTCTGATGAGGAAATGAAGCAGAGAACTAAAGGAACCTCCTCACCATCTCAGAGTACGTGGACAGAGCCTAGATTCACACCCAGGAAGTCCAACGCCCAAGCCCCAGCGCTGACCTGCTGATGGAACAGCCTTTCAAGAGCACATGCTATTTGGCAGATCCTACAAGTGGCTCACCGTCCCTGGGAGCATATAATGGTCTTTTTTATTGATATTTCTAGTAAGTGGGGTGGTCAAAGCCAAGAAATATGAATACCCAATAGAAGAGGAATAGGAGAAGCCAAAGACAATTAAATGTCCACAAAATTAAACTAAAAAAAAAAGGATGTTTAAATATAAATGGAGCACATTTTGAGCAGGGGCTCCAGAGCAAATTGTATTTAGAAAAAAATAAAATACTATTTAAAACAAAAACGGTGACCAGAAAGGAAATTAACATCATGCCAATATGATATCTGGGGTGCCCTCCCCATCCCATCCCCACCCCGCCCTCGATGACTGTGGGATGTGGTTAATACGCAGGTCTTAGGTCTTGGGTGAGGAGCTGCCTGGAGAAAATCTACTGTAACCAGAAGAGAGAAGGCTGCTTAGTGTTCCTAAAGGTACAGAGGTGAGCTGTCACATGTATCTCTGAAAGTAGGGGGCCTGATAGCATCCTGCTGCCCCCAACACATGAAGAAACACAGCAGTGCCTGCTCCTATGGAGTTCAGTGGATTTCTAACCAGAAGCTTTAATAAAACGCTCTTCTGATTAACACCACCTGCCATGGCCAGTTCCCTTTCCCAGAGTCCCCTGGGGGGCTACATATGTTCTAAGGTTCATGTGAAAAGTCTCACTTCTCTGCATCCTACTATTAAGTGTTTCTTAGGCTTTAAAACATGATCCCATGGAGGGCCCTGCTATGTCACTGTTTGCCCAACCCCAAACCCCAGTTTCACTTTTTTCTCTTTTTAGCCCAGACCCCATCATCCACCATTCCAACCCACTCAGTCCTTTTGCCCGTTTCTGCTTTCTCAGTGCTTCTCCCAAACTCCATAGCCAGCTCCCTTCTTGATTATTACTCAAGCACAACCCTCCCACTGGGACCCAAGCATTGCCTGCACAGCACCTGCATGTCCCTGAGCCAATAGTCCATCTCCATGTCCATTCAGCAGCTCTCCCAGTTTGCCAAGCCTCTTCTGAAGTCCATTCGCCATTGACCTTACACCCCAATGGCAGCTCTGGGTTTCTCAGAAAAGTTGCTCTATGTGAGAGCCCCCTCTGGCCTCCCTGATTGGTGAGAGGGATGCTCCCCCTCTGCCCAGCCCTCTCTCCACCCTGATCTACCCTGGCTGGGTAATTCCCCTGTGCAATTTCCAAATTCATATCCTCTCTGCCACCTGATTCTCTACCAGCTTTATCGCCCCCTAAGTTTTCCTACATTTTCGCCCTCTTCCCACTGATTTCTCACCTTACAAACCATGGTCAGGGTTGTCCTCACTTAAAGAAAGTCCCTTTGGTCTATGATCTCTGTTATGCAACGTCATGTTTCTTCATTTATTTCCCTTTACAGCTTCTTCCATCGAAGAGTTGTCTTACAGACAATAGTGCAGTGAAGGCTGGGAAGGGGACAATGGTGGGGGTGGGGAGTGGGTCAGTGTGGGTAAAGGGGAGACATCTGTAATACTTTCAACAATAAAGATAAGTTTTAAAAAATAAAATAATAAAAGTAAAAACTCTATAAGAAGATTAAAAATAAAAAAAGAGTTGTCTCCATACCCTTTTCTCACTCACTAGTTGCAGGTGCTCAGTAGACCATGTCAGTAGAGCAGATGTGTGCATTAAATACCTCACTGTCAACTCTGCTCTCCAAGACAAAGGCAGGAAGCCATTGAGATATGTCTTGTCTCTCACCTTCCTACTCATCCAATTTGCCCTGTTCATGATTACTTTATAAGATCAATTGGAATGACCGCCGCCCCCATATTCCATTCTACAGTCTTCATGCCTACAAAGTCAGCTCCCTTTCATCTCTTCCTTCTTATCTCAATGGCCACTGTCCTCATGCTCAGAAGTTTTGCTCTTTTCCAAGTGAATTCTCAACATGAGACTAAGGTCATTTCCCCCCTACAATTCACCTTCATCAAGTGTTTCCTTTGCCCCAAATCTTTCTATGATGTATTACTTCCTCTGGGAATACACAGTACAGAAAACTATGCATTTCTATGTAAAACTAGCCATTTTTATTCTTCCAAAATCATCTCCAAGTACTCAGCGCGCACAAAGACTGTACCTCAATCTTGTGCAGTTTCCTCAATATGCCATGCTACCAGCACCTAAAGGTGCCTAGAATACAGCGCAGACACAACCAAATATCTATCTCAGGGGTCTTCAAACTACAGCCCGTGGGCCACATGCGAATACAAATATTGTATTTGTTCCCGTTTTGTTTTTTTACTTCAAAATAAGATATGTGCAGTGTGCATAGGAATTTGTTCATAGTTTTTTTTTTTTAAACTATAGTCTGGCCCTCCAACGGTCTGAGGGACAGTGAACTAGCCCCCTGTTTAAAAAGTTTGAGGACCCCTGATCTATCTGATAAGCACTGTAGGACAAAGTTACATAATACACTACAGGATCGCTGAGGAAGGAACAACTACCTTTGCTTGCTGTGTAGGGAAGGAGGTCAACTTTGCCACATACCAATGAACATATGCTCAGTATCACGAATAGTCAGGGAAATACCCCCTTAAAACACACAGATCAGGCCACCATTTCCACCCAAAAACTAGTAAAATTTTAAGTATTGAAAATACCCAGTGCTGGTGAAATCATTGGGGGACGTACAATCTGGCATTGCTCATGGGTACGTGAACTGCTCCAACCTTCTTAGGAAGTAATCGCCGGTACCTACTAACATTATAAATGCATGTATGTTGCTACAGCAATATCACCTTTGGCACTCTAGAGTACTCCACAGAGAGGAAATTACCGAAACGCAAGAACCTGCTTACAAATATGTTTATTGAAACACTATAAGTAATAGCAAATATTGTGGGAAATGAGCTGAAGATTCATTTAACAGGTAATGGAGAGGCAGTGCAGCACCGGCATTAAGAGCACACCCCTGGGAAGCAGCTCTGCCAACTTACGGCTGTGTGACCATGGGGCACATTTCCTACTTTTTCTAAGCCTCATTTCTCTGATATGTAAACCTGGGCTACTGGTACTGCACGGTCTCTAGGGTTGTTATGAGGATAAAAAAGCCCCGAGGACACCTGAAGCGCTGCATAAGTTAATTAAGTGTGCAATCGTTTAGCTCAGTACACAACAGCCACACTATTTGATGCTCGTAGACCTGACCCATTTTTTTAATGTATTCCTCTGGACAGGCACCCGTGACTCATTAAGTGAAATAAGCAGGTCGTCAGAGTCCTATGAATAGTTACTCCTATTTTCTCACACACAAATGTGACCCTGATATAAGTATATATCTGTTGGCATTTTCGAGTCGGGTCATAACGATATGAACAGACTCACCCAAAACTCTAAGCATCACACATCTTGGGGAAGCCAGACCTGAGTGGGAATTAAGACTCTACTCACTTTATGTTGTTGTCTCTTCATTGGCTCATTAAAATAGGCCTACATTCTATTTTACTTTTTAAAAATAGCAATAAGGTTTAATAAAGTAAATGTGTAATTCCAGGAACCACAAGGTGCTCCGTGTGACACAGTGATGGAGATGGGAGAGAGAGTTATAACGCTTGACAGAATCCACAGGACCAGATCCAAAGCACCTCCTCATCCTGCTGGGGATGTGCGTCTCCGGGGGCCACTGGGGCTGCACAAAACATCCGGAAGCACCGGATGAATAACATGCTGTGTAACACGAACAATTCTCCTGCAGGGAAATGACCCTCCTCTAGCTTTATTCTCTTTCTTTTTCAGGGTGGGTATTTCTGTTCTAGATCCTTGTTTTCACAGGTGACGGCAAGCTGGGTTTTGTAGCAAAACTTCTGTTAGGGCAGGGTTAACAATCTGTCCCGAGCTGCCCTTTGCTTTTCCCTGGATGAGGAATAGGAAGGGAAAATAGATCACTAGCTAATGGGAACCACCACGGGGCTGGCAGAGTCACCGACTTCAGGCCAGCTTCTGTCAGCCTGAAGCCTGGGTCCTCTCCAGAGAACACTGGCCAAAGCCATGCCATTCTCTCCACAAACACTCCACTGGGACACGTCTCAATAATCGCTGTGGGTCACACCCAGAATGGGACAGAGTGGCTCCTGGATAAGGACACAGGTCTGGCTCCCAGTGCAGAATCAGAGAGACAACCTAACCGGCTCTCTCTACTTGAACTGTATGTTCCTTTGTCCCACGGAGAGTAAGAACTGCTGTCTGACTAGTGCATAATGTTGGAGATCTGTTCAGGAGATTGTGTGTGTTTCATGTGGATCTGAAAATAAGACACCACTGAAATGGAAAAGAAGTCAGCTGTGTCAGGCAGGCTCTGTCACAGGGAGGCGCTGGCGGTTGTGCGCCCCTTTAAGACAGCTGTGACAGCACGCTTTGGTCCTTCCAGAATTGCCTAGGGCTTTTTCACCAGCGAAGCCTCTGTCAGCGCCTCGCTGATTACCCTGGCACCAGACAGGAAAAGGATGAATAGATTTCTACTCAGAAATACTGTATCCAGATTTTGATGTTTTATTTATCTCAGGCCTGAAGCTGATCTTGCTTCAATCTGGTTAAACCGCCAGCTCTACCAAATCTCAAAGCTTAATCCACTGTAAGGTGAAGACTCTCAGGGGTAGTTCATTGTTCCATGTTGGCTCATACTCCTTCCTTCTCAGGTTGACTCCCCGAGTGAACCACAGCACAACACAAAACCAAACCAACAACATGCTCCAGGATTAAGGGGCGATCAATAACAAGTCCAACAGGGAGTGAAAGCTCATTCATTCAGTACAGCGGCCTCTCACTCTGCCATCCGGGGCTCATTGACCCAGTGAGGTCAAAAGACCTAGGACTTCACCACAAGGTCAGCCGCCTCTTGGTCTCAGGGCTCATTGACCCAGTGAGGTCAAAAGACCTAGGACTTCACCACAAGGTCAGCCGCCTCTTGGTCTCTCTCCTACTCTAACACCCCAGAGGCATTTGCCACTTGCCCCCTGTTGACGATTCATCTGGTCAAAGTTGTGAAGAATAAGGGCTCAATTGAAAAGTACATGTGCCTGTTTGTTGAAAAGAAGCCATTTCCCAGTGGCCTGGTATTTTTCAAGAATAGGGCAAATGCTGCTCAGAATGTCATAGTTCTTTGAAAATCAGATACATATAAGATTAAAATTTTATTTGTCCAGGTAGCTTAGTTGGTTAGAGCATCCTCCCTGTACACCAAGATTGCAGGTTGGATCCCATTCATGGCACATACAAGAGTCAATCAATGAATGCATAAATAAGTGCAACAACCCATCGATGTTTCTCTCTTTCTAACATCAATTTTAAAAAAGATTAACATTTTATTTGCTTACTTGCTTAGGTATAGAATGATCAACCATAAGGCAGATAGGACTCCAGATGACCGATAAGCAGTGAAATGATTAAAGTTTATTAAATAGCATCCTTGTAACTGTGTGGGCTATTATTTACTAACTGTGTGACACTGAATACACTGTAAAAGTAAATTGAGAGGATGAATATTTAACGCTCAGCATCATGCCTGAGACATGGTGATTATTCAATAAAAGCTAGTTTCTATCATTGTTGTCATTATTAGCGGCTCTGTTGCTATTATCCTTAAACCAGCAAAGTGCTGTGTTTAAGGGCTTAAAGTCTAGTTGAGAAAATATACACATGAGCAAAGTAAAGAAGCAACAACATGTATGGTTGTATGACAGTTTTTAGTTTTTATATTAGATTTATCTCCTTCTGGGATCTGGCAGTTCTGGGTGGCTGCTTCAGTACCTTTCCCATACAATGACACATGGCAGGTTATGAGCAAGTTCACGGACCTCTCTCGCTTTAACTGTCCACAGACCTTGGCCCTAAACAATGAACACTGGAGGACAAAGCCTATATTCTGTTATCGATGTACCCACCCACGTTACGTTCCCTCTCCTGGACAGAACCATAAGACTAAAAGAGTTCATCAATTCATCTATGTTGAATAAATGAATGAGAAACAGAATTATATATTGATGACCATGCAGAAGAGATAGAATTGTAGTGTTCACTTGTCTGTTCAAAAACAGATACTTAGTGAGCATCATCTATGTGTTAAGTCCTACACTCAGTGCTGGGGTGCCATGTGCCTCTACCAAGCCCCCTGATTGTGGGCATAGGCAGGTATTCTGAGAAGAAAGTACAAGCTGGTGTGGGAGAAAATGAGTCAGTACTAACAGTCTGCAGTCCTTCAAGGAAGGCTGCACTAGATGACTACTAGTAGAACCATGAGGAGATCTAGGCTCAATTCCCATTCTTGACCCACCTAGGCCTATCCCACGTCTCCTCTGTATGAGCACCCCCAAAGATGTTCCCCAAAGACCAGAGATGGGCATCGTGAGCTGCCTGAAAATGCAAGCTCCACCGAAGCACTTGTGAGTATTCTAAATATTATTCCTTCTTCCCTTTTTGCTTTTCTAAACTATATTTTCATTGAGGCTTGTGCTCATCTATCAAAGCATTATAATAAGTAGTCCTAATAGTGGAGAATACCCACAGTAGTCATTTGCCACATATGACATGTATAACATATGACATATATGGCAAATGACTACTGTGGGTATGTTAGAAAAATAAAAACACGTGGGTACATTATGTGTGTATGTACATATGGGTGTATGTATATCATATAAATGTGTGTGTGTGTGTGTGTGTGTGTGTGTGTGAAATTGATTCTAAGATTGAAAAGTTAGTGGGTCATTCTTGCCACACTTACCCAATCTTAAACCCCTGGGGTTGCTCCCTCAGAAGGAAGGCCTAATATTACTGAAATATCACATCATTTTTATATACTCCTCCCATAAAATCAGAAAAGTACATTCTTCCCTGACTGGGGCATGGGTAACAATGCGCCCTGAGAGAGAAAGGAGCCCTTGAACATGAGCTTCCGTTGTCTAGGACAAACTGCTCCTCACGTCCCTCCGGCATGCCCTTCCCACTGCTCAGGTGAAGAGTTATAGCTGCTAAAAGCCTGTCCCATGGAGACAGAATTGCACACCTTTTAATTTTCTAATATGCCGGCTACACTTTATGTGGCAGGTGCACTGCAGTATAAAAGCCGGCTTTTACTTTCATATATTTAAATACATTAGAGAAATCTATCAACGAAGCGTAAGCTTACTCAGAGTCGCTGCGATTCTGATGAACGGGGACTGAATTTAAACAATACAGCAGGTGTCAGGCCCTTAATGCTGTCAATAACTCTACGTTTTGAGGCTCTACCGAACTTCCCACATTTTAATTCAGTTAAAAATGTCCTTGTGATATAAACTCTGCATAATTGACCTCCTTAGTTGGAGGAGGAGTTCAATGCCTGACAAGTAAAAGAACAGAATCTAGCATTTTCCTTGGTCTACTGGAGTCCTCCTGAGGTGCAGAACAATGGACTTGGGGCTGCCTGTATATACTGTCAAGCCTAATGGAAAACAGATATCAGGTAAAAATGAAATTTCATGAACAATCCCCTGGCAGGGTATGGTAGATTCTTTGGGGTGTCTATCCAATCCATGATCCTCCTCTTGTATGACAACTACATTCCCCAACAGATGCAGGCTCTGCAATGAAATCACTAACCTGTAAATCAGTGGTTCTCAACCTGTGGGTCGCGACCCCTTTGGTGGTCGAACGACCCTTTCACAGGGGTCGCCTAAGACTATCCTGCATATCAGATATTTACATTACGATTCATAACAGTAGCAACATTACAGTTATGAAGTAGCAGCGAAAATAATTTTATGGTTGGGTCACAACATGAGGAACTGTATTTAAAGGGCCAGAAGGTTGAGAACCACCGCTGTAAATCAACCTTCCCTCCCCAGTCACTGTGGACTAGACCAGGGGTGGAACCTGACACAGATGGGGGTGGGTAGGGGGCGGCGTCTTTCCCTCTGGACCCTAGCTCTGAGATTGAGAGCTGGTAACCAATCTTCCCAGTCATAGGAACTGACAGGTGATAGAATGCCCATTGATCTTAAACAGGGAACACCCACTAGTTTTATCTGCTCAAAGATGTGGACAAAAAGGGGCCACATGCTAACCTGAAAAGCTCAGGGAAGGCCTGCATGGAGGCCCTGCAAACTCAGAGACCTAAAATAACCACAAAGGATGGTCTGAAATTAAAACTTTAACTAAAAGCAGTTTATAATGGGTAGTCATGTCCTACAGCAGTATCTTCCCTGACAAAGATTAACTTTGACCTTAACAGAGCCTATTGTCTTTTTGCATCTAAGACAACAGACATTTGGAATTTCAGGGTAACTTCCCATTTTCCAGAACCCTCAGGGCCCAACCAATGCACCAGAGTGAAGACCATAAATTCCCTCATTGTTATTGTCATGATGTTAATTGCTGGCTGTTAACTATTCTGTACCCACCTATATGTAAAAGAAGCACGTGTGTATTATTTCTTTTTTTATCTAATCTCAGAGGTTTCCCAGCTTTGCTTTCTCCTGCCTCCCTAATCTATCACCAATGGATTTCAAGGAACCCACTTACTTCTCCTCCTTTGATTGTAAGGTATAAAACCAGGTAAAAATCTGCCATTCTCTTGAGAGCATTATCTCAGTTCTTTGAGATTCTGCTTCCCAGCTCAAATAAACTCTCACAAATTCTTCACATGTTTGAATGTTTCTTATATTAACAAAGACCATTCCCTTCTTTTCTTAGTATAACCACTCCCATTTAGTGTGTGTGTGTGTGTGTGTGTGTTTGTGTGTGTGTGTGTGTGTGTGTGTGTGTGTTTTGGGGATGGGTGATCAAAAGTGATATCAGAAGTTAACCATTGTTATGATAAGGGCACCAACAGATCAGAATAATATAGGAGAGCGCATGAGAACTACATAAATTAACTGAAGTCAAACAAAGTTAAGTCAGGGGCCTGTTACCTGCTGCCTGACATGGAACTGGGCTGACCCGAGATGCAAGCAGATGGCAAGGTGCCTCTAGAACAAAGAAACTTCCAGCAAAGATTGATTAATAGCACCTTACCCATACCTTATGGTTTACCCATACTCTAAAGGGAAAGCAGATCACAAAATATACCTTGTAAAGGAAAGCTTAACCCCAACGTTTCCATGCCCTATTTCCTCATACCAGTAATTTTCCACAGGAACTACAAACAGATATAAGCTCAATCTCTAGAGAGAGTTGGGGTCTCTCTTCCTTCTCTTGTGAGGAGAGTCCCTCACTCTATCTTTGGAGTGGCTTTTCCTGCTTATTCTCTCTGCTCAATATACTTGCTTCTGCTTGAACCTCTTGTCTGGCTCAAGTCTTAAATTCTTTCCTGCATGAAGCCAAGAATCCCTAGCTAGGAGCTGGAGTCTTCCTTAGAAACTTGCCCCTCCAGCATCTAGAACAGACTCAGAGCTTGACCCCAAGCCAGTGATCACCGCATATTATCTCTGGGGTAGTTTTTATCCTCTCCCAGGTTCAGAGACTATCATGTGACCCAGGACTGGCCAATCAGAGGCAGTGCTCTATTGGCCTTCAGAAATTGGTTCAGGTATGGGCCCATGACACAGACTGCTCCATTAAGATCACAGATCAGTGAGAACTGTGGGGACCAAAACTCATAAGGACAACCTAATGAACAGTTTAGCACAAAGATCTGACTGTGACCAAAGGGAGGATTGTATAAAGAAGTAAGGATCTGGCCTGCCTGCAGATAAACCCCAACCATGGCCTAGCAGTGATGGCGAACCTTTTGAGCTCGGTGTGTCAGCATTTTGAAAAACCCTAACTTAACTCTGGTGCCATGTCACATATAGAAATTGTTTGATATTTGCAACCCTAGTAAAACAAAGATTTATATTTTTGATATTTATTTTATATATTTAAATGCCATTTAACAAAGAAAAATCAACCAAAAAAATGAGTTCACGTGTCACCTCTGACACGCGTGTCAGAGGTTCACCATCACTGGCCTAGGGGAACTGAGAGCAGAGGAAGGAAGGGTAAAATAAACAGAGATCTTCTCACCTGGGAAAAAGGGGGTGGAGAGCAGTGGTGGGCATGATTAAATAACACAGCAATCATTAGCTCCGATTATCTACTTACCTCCAAAGCGAGCTCTCAGTGATGCTCCCCAGGTTATAGTCATAGAGCTTTGTCAAAATGAGAATCACCTGAAGGCAAAAGAAGAAATCATGGTTAGTCTCAAACAATTACAATCTCATGGAAGTGAAATGGCCCAAGGGAGGGTTTAGGATTCCTTTAATGGGCGCTTAACATAATTGAATGAATTGTTACTGCATTCCCTTATGCTGACTGGGGAAGGGTTTGCCAGTGCCTTCCATGAAACTGCTCAAGCCTGATCCCTTCCCCAACTTTCTCCCTTCCACTCCCACAGCAAGTTACATGAACGTTCCAGATCTTTCTTACCCTGGTGGGCTTAACACTTTCGGGGAAGACTTGCAAAGCTCTGAAATATGCATTCTGCAAGGTAGCCACTGAGCTGACAGTTTGGAGAGCGGAAGGTCCTAGAAGCTGTACCATATGGACAGGTTACTTAGCTTCTCGGAATCTCACTATGCTGTCCCCCAGAAAGGGTTGCTGTGAGGAGTTCAATTAGGTAAGAAATGCAAGTTATCCTGGTTTAGCATGAGGTTCTTAAATGTTAGTTCCTTCCCTTTCTTCTCTGCAGGCCTGGCTCTGTCAGTTTCTTCTCATCTCCCAATATTGGGAAAGCCATTGGATGGCAGAAGACCCATGGGCTAAGCCATTTTAACAGGTTCCAGTCTGTGTTTTATGGGGTCCTGAAGCCTATGGAATTTGGGGAGCCCTCCAGAAGAAATAGGATATAAATTTATGATTCCAAACTTAAAGGCAGGTCCTGGAAAGGGACCCGTCCAATGAGGGGCACTGAAATGCAAGCTTCATTAACGTCATGGTGAATCTTCCTCTGATTCTAACCCAGCTGTGGGGAAACTACGGCCCGCGGGCCGCATCCAGCCCGTTTGAAATGAATAAAACTAAAAAAAAAAAAAAAAGACCGTACCCTTTTATGTAATGATGTTTACTTTGAATTTATATTAGTTCACACAAACACTCCATCCATGCTTTTGTTCCGGTCCTCCTGTCCAGTTTAAGAATCCATTATGGCCCTTGAGTCAAAAAGTTTGCCCACCCCTGTAACCTATTGCTCCCTCAGAGAAACCCAAACATTTCAGTTCATTCTTTCAGAATTCAACAAACACTCACTACCCATTTATTAGGAGCCTGGAATGTTGCCTAAAGCCAGAGGAAAATACAAATACAGATGAGGCCCAGGAGTCTGTGGCCCAGTTAGGACAGGAACGAACCCAGGCTGGTGTGGCTCAGTGGTTGAACATCAACCTATGAACCAGGAGGTCACTGTATGACTCCCTGTCAGGACACATGCCTGGGTTGTGGACTCAATCCACAGTAGGGGGAGTGTAGGAGGCAGCCGATCTATGATTCTCTCTCATCATTGATGTTTCTATCGCTCTATCACTCTCCCTGAAATATATATATATATATATTTTAAAGCCACAAAGTTGTTAGAGAGCTGGTATACCTCTTCTCAGCCCCACTGAAACTCATGCCCAGCGTGGCTGCCTGTTTGGGCACCTGCAGCAATGACCAGGGTCCACCTGGTGATGGGAAGTCCATGAGCACCAGGGAGCTTGGGGAGACTGAACAGAGCAGTGTGTTCCTAAGCACTGATATCCTCACCCCTTCTTCTTACATAAGGAAACGAACCAAATGGGGCTGCTCTGTTTTCTGTTGAGGTTCATATTCCTCACCTGATAAACATAACCTAGAACATCTGGCCCAGTAACTGCTGTTTTCAACTCAGGAGAAAAAAGGTGACATCGATTTCCAGGATTCTGTCTGCAGGCCAAGGGATCAGTTCTAGCCTCAGTGAGAAGGGAACATTCTAACCTTGATTTTCAAGGCAACGTGCTGCCAGGAGTGCTGAACCCTTCCAGGCTGCACTCCGCTAGCACTGGCCTTGATCTACTTAAGCATCAGGGAGAGATTCTGAAGGCTTCTTTCTCAACAAGCAAACTGGAACTCCAGGACTTAGGTTTGTTCCAAGTTCAAGGGAATGCTGAGGATCTGGGGACCTGGGCTCTAGGGCCTCCCCTCTCCTACACCACCTCACAGGCTTCCTTCAAGGAGCTGTTCAAAACTTGCTTCTTTAGCAAAATGTGAGCATGTGTGAGGTGCTAGGCACCCTGTGGGCACATCAGATGGCATGCCTACGGTGGGGGCATATGTTTAACAGATCCGGGTGCCAATTAAATCGCTCTAAGTGCTAAATTTCAATCACCGCCATCCCAGGAACACTGATCAGTGGCAGCGGGGTGGCTGTTTGTTTGAAGACACAGAGCGATGTTGCTGCTCCACCTCGAATAGGCCTATAAATCCCCCGCGGAGGAAATGGGAGCAGTGAGGGCATAAAGCATCTCCAGGTAGTTGCTCTCTTGATACAATACGGCAGCGAACAAAATAACGATGTTCAGCTGGTCACAGGCTGGGTCTCCCATCCATCTGACAAGGGAATTCAGAGGAACCCCAGAGAAGGAACCCCTTAACCCAGCATGCAATGGTGTGGGGCACCCCACCCACATGAACAGCAATCAGTGAAGTAATTCACAGGCAGGTGGGCGTGAGGTACCAGTGACTCTTCTTACTGGGCTAGTAAAACGAAAATGCCAGTGATATACTCAGGCAGTTCATCAATACTGCACCAGAGAGGCGTCCTTCATGGTATTTCAAAGCTTATCGGCTCGAGTCAACCTGATCTCTCTGTTTTCAGAATGATTACAGCAAGAAAGAAGGGAGAACTTCTAACTTTTCCTTATGTTTTCAGTCGATTCCTTGAAATCTCTCTCCCCCTCTTTTGTCCCTTTACTGTCCTTGTGTGTTAATTAGTGCATTACTCCTGGATGGTGATGCACCATTATATGAGTTCTGCTTTGCTGTTGTTTGCTTGCTTTTTCTGTTCTGGTTTATCAGTAATACTATTGGACAGAAGTAGCACTACCCAAACCATGACCATTAGATGAGAAAATGGGAGGAATGCAATTGCCTGCTTATTCTGGTCCTACTGTCTACCATGTTTTGTGTACTTTTCAAGCTTAAAAAAAATCAATAAAACTTGTTAAGCAGGTAAAATGTTATATGTACTAAAATAATATATAAATGGTCATTTATTTTTATTCATTCAGCAACAAGTTTCATGTAGTATAGAGTTAGTTCAATGTATCCAAGTCCAAATGCATAGAATTATAAACCTAATCAGTGAGAGCAAGGCTGTTTAGTTAAACACATTCACACAAAATGGAATCTCCATCAGCATCTCATTTCTCTATATCTTGTTTACACTATTTAGTACCAAAATTTCCCTGATTCAAAACAATAAATGGTGAGCTACATCGCCACAGCTTTTCAGGGGTTCTTCTCTAGATCATAGGACATTTTAAATAGCTATAATCCAAATATCTACGGCTTGAAAATTTCTACATGGTACCAGACTTCAGTGCCCAGGTATTTCTAGGATCTTTCACAATTACATCTCCAGGTAACCCCCAGGCAGTCTAGGAGCCGCTGTCACCACAGGCCATCTGTGCTGTTTTTTTGTTGTGGCTCCATATTCATTGCTTACGAAGCCTCTGGGGGAAAACTTCCCTTTGTCCATACTTATAAGAAACATGAGCACCCACTGAGCTGAGATGCAAGGCACCCATTCCTGAAAGAGGGGGAGGGAGCCAGAAACAGTGCCAGGCTCTGTGCAGGGACCAGTGAGGGTCTTCAAGGGAGTGAGCCTGGGCATCCTCCCCAGCGCTGAGTCCAATTTTCACCACCTGTTCTCACCACACTATTATCCTTCTTCCCCAGGTCTCCCAAAGTTCCTACTGAATCATTACCAACGCCAGCCTCTCCCCCGTCACCTCTGTACATAGGTGTGAATGAACCATCACATCAAGAAAGTGCTCATTACATTTCAGACACAATGGAATATTATTCAGACATAAAAGGAAGGAAATCCTGCCATTAGCAACAAGATAGGTAAAGCTTATTTCTAAGTGAAATAAACCAGATGAAGACAAATACTGTACAGTTCCCCTTAAATGTGGAATCTTAACAAAAGACAAATAACAAAAATGATTTTGTAGAAACAGTACAGAATGGAGGCTGCTAGGGGCTGGCGGAAGGATAAATGGGTAGATATAGGCCAAAGGGTGCAAACTTTCTGTTATAAAAAGAGTACGTTCTGAGGAGCTAATGTACAGCATGGTGACTACAGTTAATAATACAATACTGTGTATTTGAAAGGTACTGAGAGTAGATCTTAAACATTTTCAGTTAAAAAACAAACAAACCCTCAGAGCCCTGGCTGGGTAGCTCAGTTGGTTAGAGCATTGTCTCCATGTGCAATGCTGCAGGTTTGATGACTACTCAGGGTACATACAAGATCAACCTATGAATGTATAAGTGGAAAAACAAATCTATGTCTCTCTTTCTTTCTGTCTTTATTTCTCCCTCAAAACAATAAAAAAAACAGAGTTAACGATGTGAAGTGATAGATGTGTTAATATCTTGAACATGACTATCATCCCACAATGTATATGTATAGCAAATCATCACATTGTACACTTTAAATATATATCATTATATTTGTCAGTTATTCCCTAATAAAGTTCTCAAAGAAAAAAAGACCATCACAGAGAACCCTGGGGGTGGGGGGAGGGTGAAAAGGGAAATGTCAATCCTCTCCTACCCCAAACTTTTTTCTGTGCTCTGTGCCAGAAAAAAGCATTCACAAAGACACCAGTATGTAGAAGACTAATAAGAGTATTTTAGTATAAAACAGCAAACGCCAGTAAAATACGTTCTCTGGTATTGAACGGCAGGCAAGCCCTATTTTCAGCGATGCACTGGAATGAATCAACAGGGCAGGAGACCAAGGTCCTACACTGCACTCCCCATTCTGCCAAGTATTTAGACATGTGACAGCTTTGAATGCAACAGTAGGGCTTTATTTTAATGAACATCCTATATAATAAAAGCTTCATATGCTAAGTGTCTGGTCAACTGTTCAACCAATCAAAGAGTAATATGCTAATGATATGCTAAGGCCGCTCAACTGCTCACTATAACGTGCACTGACCACCAGGGGGCACATGCTCAATGCAGGAGCTGCTCCCTGGTGGTCAGTGAGCTCCCACAGGGGGACCACTGCTCAGCCAGAAGCCAGGCTCACTGCTGGCAAGTGCAGCAGCTGTGGCCGGAGCCTCTCCCGCCTCTGCGGCAGCACTAAGGAGTGGACCTAAGCTGTCAGTCAGACATCCCCCAAGGGCTCCTGGAACCACCACTCCCCCCCCCCCCCCCACCACCAAGTGCATGAATTTTGTGCACCGGGACTCTAGTAAGACTATAATTTAGAAAAAAAATCCATACATTTAAGGAAACCCCTAAAACACCTTTCCGGTAACCTGATTCTACACAGTATACTTCTGAAAACATCTGCATTAATCAGTAGACTGTAAAGAACCAAAATTTATTCCATACTTCAAAAGTAACAGCATCGGAATTCTCCCTTTATTTTCTCAAGGAAAAAGTGGAGTGTCTTGACTCTTTCCTTTGAGAACTTAAAAGGATGCACCTCAGAGGAGGGGGGCCTATGGAGGGTTGAGGGGGAGTAAATGTAGTTCCAATTCCCTTCATCCCCTAAGAAGGAATGCACATATCCCCCTATGAATGTTCTCTCCTAATTCTTTTGCTTAGGGATAGCTATATGGTTGGAAACAGAGGGTTAATGGTAATCTTTCATAGAGGAGGACTTGACTAGCAAGCTGACTATTCTTCTAAGCTATGGATTTGAGGTAGCTCTAGGAGAACTACTGGACATTGAAGGAGATTTGAGTTCCTCCAGGACACTTGGCCTGGCCACTGCCCTTCACCTCATCTCACCTCCAGTGAAGGGAAATCTTGGAAAAGTAGGCCACATCTTCTCATTTTTCAATTGTTAATGATTTGCAGTCATTTCTGTTCCCTCTCTGCATCCAATTGAGGAAGTGGAATCTAATCGCAGGGGAAACAAAAGAGTGACCTTGGGCTTCTTGGCAATGCAGGCTTTGGGGACAGGATCCCAGAGTCTCTTTCATTCCTGACTGACTGTATTTCCAAACCCCAATAATGAAGAGGGTGAAAGGAGGCTTAGTCTATAAAACCAGACACGTTCTTTTGTATTGTTCTCAGTCACTAGTGATTCAGGGATGGCTTGGCAGGGGTTTCTGTCATTGTCACATATGGGGGCACCATAGCTCAACCAGGCTATCCTTCATAATTCCGCTCCCTGGGTGGGCCACAGTCAGGCTGTAAATGCCAGCAGGCTGGGACAGGGGCTGAAGCTGGCCACCTCCATCCTTCCCCCACCACTTCCAGCAGGCCCTGGGGTGTCCTCATCCCCCAGTCTCCAATGTCAGCCTCTCTGCTTTCAGAGTTCGTTATGGTGGACATGTTTGCAGATGTGCATGGAAGTGAATACGGGGACAGAGAATTATAAGGGGCCTGAAGAGACCTGGGACGATCTTTCAGGGGAATTGAAGAGTTGGGTAAAATATAAGGGGGCGTGTCCAATAGCCAGAAATTTGATTTTTTTTTTTTATTGTTTTCTTTGCACTCCAGTTTTAGGGAAAAGAAGCAAACCCACACAGTGGGTTTCCAAAAAATATTCTTGTTCCATATTGTGTCTATAGTGCGGTAAGCATTTATTCAACTTTCCGACTTAAACGGAGGTTCTCGTTCTTTAGAGAAGCCGCATATTCTTTAACAATCCGATCAAATATATGCTATGCACATAAAACAATGAGTATAACTTTAATGATATTACTGATCTCCTGAATCCTAGGGGGGTCATGAATCCAAGATTAAGAAGCTTCTATAATTCCCAGAAAATGAGAGCTTTGTTCAGAAGAAAGATTTTTCAGCTCTAAAATTCTGCACATTTAATTCAATAAACATGCATTAAGCCTTCTTAAGAGGCAGGAATAAAAAAAATATGTGCTGTGAGGACACAAAGGGAGCATGAGACTCGGCACCAGTCCCTGGAAGCTCACGGTCAAAATGAAGAGGCACACGTGCACACAGATGGTTACAAAATGAGGGGGGAAGGTATGCAGCAAGAGAAGAAGTGTTCGTATCTTCTCAAGAGCAAGGAAGAACAGTGTAATCAGGAATGAGTTTTTTATAAAGGATACATTGAAGACAAGTCCCAGAGGACGTGTGTGCTTCTGGTGGAGATGAGAGTATATAGAGATGGTATTATTTTTTTTAAATGCATTTTTATTAACTTCAGAGAGAGCAAGGGAGAGGGACAGAAAGACAGACACATCAATGATGACAGAGAATCATTGATTGGCTGCCTCCTGCACACCCCCCTACTGGGGATAGAGCCTACAACCAAGGCATGTGTCCCGAACTGTGACCTCTCAGTTCATGGGTCGATGATCAACCAGTGAGCCACACTGTCTGGGCTATAGAGATGGTATTCTAAAGGAAGGAAGCATGAGAATAGACATCCATACTGTGAAAGCTCCCGGAGCAGTCAGAAGAGAGCAAGTCCTCAGGTTTTGCTACACCTTAGAGTCCCAAGCATGCCAAACTCGCGGCTGGCAGGAGGCATGCGGCCCGTTGGCCACGAGTTTGACATGCTTGCCTGGGTTTAGACGAAGAGTGGGGACACACAGAATATCAGACTAGAGAGATATCTGGCTCTCTGGCGGAGGTCCTTAATATTAGGATGGCAGGGTGCTCTGTAGAGAAGAATAAAGTCTTTGGAATCAGGAGACCAGGTTTTGAGTTGTGGTTTAGCCACCATATCTGTGAGAGTGCCTTGTGCAGCAAGAAACAGAACAGGAAAAGTAATACACAATTTAAGAGACGTATTCTTTTTTATAGCAGGAGGCCCGGAGTTTACATAGTTCCAGGCGAATTTAGCCAAGCGATGTCATCCAGACCACACCACAGAGTCAACATTGATGCTGTGTGTCCTCATGTTCACAAGGTGGTCTTAACCTTCTCTGCAGCACAAGCAGACGTAGCTCCACCCAGCAAAGGAAACAAGAGCCTCTAGAGTAGGCCTGCTTTTGTTTTGTTTTGCTTTTAAACGAGAAAAGAAACCTCTTTTCCAAGAGCCCTCCAGAGGACGCTGTGGTCTCAATGACCAGGAATCAGCCACATGCCCACCCCGCAGCTGCAATGAAAGCTGGGAAAAGGAGGCGCTGGTATTTCCACTGGTATTTTCTATGGCAAGAGAGGGGCTCTGCCAACAACAACTTGGGAGTGGCCGTTGGGTAGCCATGAGTAGTGTCTGCAATGGTGGGACCTTGAGTAAGTCAAATACTGAACAAATTTCTCTTACGTTAAAAAATAAATAAAAGAGATCTAACTCTCCCCTTAGTGTTCTAGAACTGTGGAAAAGAAACCGAATAAGAAGTGGAAGAACTCTGAGTAAATGTTAAACGACTAAGCAAATGCAAGGAGTTGCTATTATTAACCATATTTATTGGATGCCTACTCTGTGTGCCAGACAAATTTCATTATTAAAGATATTTCAAGTAATGAACATTTTTTTTTCTAATGAGAAAATTGAGTCCCACTGAGACGAACTTAAATTACTCAGTCTGTGAGTGGTGGACAAGTTTAACTTACATTATATACAGACTCTCAATCACGGTGTTTCATTATCCCCAACCTATAATGCCTGCGTCCGCCTGTAACTAGAGACTAGGCAGAACCCCTGAGGATCCACACTTCCTGTTCAATTCCGAAGTACTGGACACCTGTTATCCATCAGCTGCAATGCTGGCCACAGCCTCCTTCTCTCTCCCTCTGCCTTCTTCCAGACAGTCCTGGAATATTTTTTCCTTATAATAGACAAACTTCATTCTTAGCTCATTACTGACCTCATGTCAATGCCATTTAGATCTATCATTTCTTCATTTATGTTTAAAATTTTTGAACTTTGGTGAAATCCTTTTTTAGGAATCGATCCTTCCACTTAATTCACTACAGAATGGGGCTGTCCCCAGATCGAGGATGCTTGATTTCCACAGAGGGGTCCACAGTGTCATCATTTTCGGAAGATTTAAGTGAATGTATAATAGCGCTCCATTTGAGTCATCAAAGGGAAGAGAAATCAATAATTCAATAATTACTAAAGTGGATTAATAAATCCCAGAGGGGAGATGAAAGGTTGGTATGATGGCATGTGCACACACAACCACACACATGCACTTGAAGTCGTAAGACCAAAAATCCAGGAAATGCAAACAGAAAACCAGTAAAAAGAATGGGATGAACTGGGGGGTGTGGAGCCAGCCAGAAAGCAGTTAGATTTTTGCTGCTGGAAAGTCCTTAACCCCCAAATACCTCCCCCCTCCTCCTTTTGTAGGAGCCCACACATAATTTAATGTCATGTTTATGTAAAATCCTCTGCATGACACTGAGATGGTATGAGTTAAACAGCCACTGTGCCTCCCTGGAGAACTTAAAAGACCAGGCAGCCAGCAGTGATGATGTAGATAGAAACAGAGGCATACAGATAAC
The DNA here is from genome assembly GCF_000147115.1 of Myotis lucifugus. Lineage (NCBI taxonomy): Eukaryota > Metazoa > Chordata > Mammalia > Chiroptera > Vespertilionidae > Myotis > Myotis lucifugus. The sequence goes on from NW_005871092.1 coordinate 1,184,569, forward strand.
CTAATCAACGCTGGGCACAGAGCAAACTGTAGCACAGGAAAGAGCCTGTGTGGAAAGCGGAACATTTTTTAGTAAAATTTGCTGGGTCCTCCTTCTGAATCTGTTTCCCTATAGAGGTCATTTGCTGCTGAGGCAAGGCTGCGAGCAACAAGACCAGCACCCAACCTCAGGAACACTGTCCCAGGAGCTCCCACGTGAAAAAACTCAGCTCTCACTCTATCTCTTCCCCTCTGTCTGCTGAAAGTCAAGTCCTTTCCTGTTAGTAACAAGCAAGGAAATGCTTGTAATAAAAGGCAATTACTAGTATACTCCAATCCTGGAGCCAGGTCACTGTACTTAGCAAACAAACCCAAGTTCATCAAATCCACTAGACCTAGGTTGCTTTTTCATGCAAATCTTAAAAGTAGAACTTGCTTTCCTCTTCCCCAAGGGGAGGGACACTATCAACTAAAAAAAAAATTATATTAATTTCATAATGCCAAACCAAGCAACTAAGGACAATGCATTCTTATGTATCTTTCTTCTTTTTCCTCCTCCTCCCCTTTTTTGAATGATTAAAAAGAGGATAATGGTCCAAACATATATCCATTCTTACTGAGTAATGTTGACCAGTTCATAGCCTTCTGCTTCTATGTAAATTACTCTGCCCTAAATTACTCTATTTTAAGCTTCTGCCAGATATCAGCACCAATGTAATTCTAAAAGAGCATTAAGATAAAATCCTACATAATAAAAGGCTAATATGCAAATTGACCAAATGGCAGAACGACCAGTCGCTATGATGCACACTCACCACCAGGAGACAGAGCTGCCCTCTGGTGGTCAGTGCGCTCCCACAGGGGGAGCACCGCTCAGCCAGAAGCCGGGCTTACAGCTGGTGAGCACAATGGCGGTGGCGGGAGCCTCTAAGGATGTCCAACTGCTGGCTTAGGCCCACTCCCCATGGGCTCCCAGGGGCTCCCGGACTGCAAAAGGGTGCAGGCCAGGCTGGGGGCCCCCACCTCCAAGTACATAAAATTCGTGCATTGGGCCTCTAGTGATTGTATAAAATATGAGGAAAATGCATAGACATTATCTGTGTAGGGATAGTGAAATGGAAGATTTAACAGACCTGGAGACTTATAGCCAAAGCTGCAAGACAGGAAAGCAACTGAGGCTAGGAAGTGGGGGACAGAAGCAGGAGACCCAAAGGGTTGTTTGGAAAGAGAGCTCCAATTCAAGGAAACCAAGTAGAATATCTGTGCTAGTCCATTACTTCTCAGATAAATAAACAGCTATCCACCATGTTCCCTTTATTCCCCTTCACAGTGCTTAGAAGGGGTTGGAAATAACACCCAACCTTCTTGCTTCAGATCAGTCCCTATTCAAATTAGGTCACCTGGTACTTAGGATCACAGAGGATGCAGAGAACTGTTAGTTCAGAGTCACAAAACAATAAGAAAGTATTTCTTGCATTATCCTCCCTCTCTGGAAATCTAGAGAACAAACAGAGGGAAGCTGCTATATGCTTAAGTACCAGGGGTACAACCTGAGGTTGGTAGGAGAGAGAGACAAGATGTGAGGAAGGGAGAGATTCCCTTTCAACTTCCTTGATGCACTGGTCAAAGAAAGGGAGATGCCCAAGCTCCAAAATGACTATCTGTCTGAATTATAGACATTATCTGAACATTAAGACTCTTCCTATGTGAGAACCCGCACACAAAGTGAACACATCATTAAGCAGCAAACTGCCTGCTAAGGATGGGGAGCCCTTCTGCTCATATGCTTCCTTATAATAAACTGAAATGCAAAGAAATGAACCAAGACTATCCCTTTTCTACTTCTTCATCTTGGTTTTACTCATGGGTCTGAAGAGGTTAACTCAATTTTTAAAACATTATTTTTCAAGGTTAACACACCATACTTAGAGGAAGCTAATAAAGAAAGCTATGCATAGTATGGTGAGCCACATGTCAGAACTTGAACCTCCATAAGGCACTGGAATAGAAAATAAAAAGAATGTGAGCTTTCATATACAATATTTTTTCCATTTTCTCTTCTCATTTACCATACACTGCAACTAACAAAAGCAACAAGAATAAAACACCAGAGATAGTCAGGTGCTAAGTTCAAAGATTTTCCTTTACTCTGAGGAAGTCTTAAAGTAGGCCAGGGGGGAAGAGAAACATTTTATTCTCTTAAAAAATAAAAGAAATAAACAATAATTGACTCCTCTATTAGCGCATCTTGTGTTTCCCTTTGTCTAAGTGCTAAGGTTTGATGGAACACAATTTGCCTGAAAGAAAATTCAAAGCTTAAAAAAAGTTGATTTGAAAGTGAAATTTACTTGAAATCCCAAGTAAATCATATCTATATATAAAATCCTAATATGCTAATTGTCCCTCCAACCGTTTGACCAGTCATTATGACACGCACTGACTACCAGGGGCAGATGCTCTGACCAGTAGGTTAGCTTGCTCCTGGGGTCTGGCCAATCAGGACTGGGCGAAAAAGGCTGGACACACCCTTGAGCCCTCCCTCGGTCCCTCCTCAGCCTTTATTGTGCACCAGTGGGGTCTCTTAGCATGGCGTGTGCCCTCTCGCAATACAGGACCCCTCAGGTTTCGGCCCAACCCCCGCAGGCCAGGCCAAGGGACCCCACCAGTGCACAAATCTGTTCACCGGACTTCTAGTTAATTAATAATGGTTTCTGTCAGAGGGGAAAAAAAACTATCACGGTTAAGTGATTCTTATATATCCCTTGTCATTTAATCACAGAACCAAAATGCTTCTACATGATTCCAATTCTAATCCTTTACAATGGCATCTAGAAGGTTGGTGCGTGGCTTTAAAAAAAAATCTTAGCATTTGGCCACTCTTTTTAAAAGAAACTTAAGGCAAAATTGAAAAGTTCTTGAAAGACCATCTAACTCCAACCACCTCGTTTGACAGAAGGTATATGTAGGTTATACTTTTAGAAGAATCAGTTCTTGAATAAGAAGCTTCAGAGAGTAAAGAATCATCTTAGCACACCATATGCCATTTTATTGCATGAAGCAGGAGTTCCCGTGTGCAGAAGGGAGCACTGGATGGGGCCAGTTCTGCGATGGGGATTTGGAAGAGGCAGATTGAGGCCTGCACCAGTAGGATCAGACATAGATCCAGATTTAGAGAGAATGAGAGTCATACAATTTGGGGGCTTCTCTTTAAGAAAAATTATGAAAAAAATGAGGCTTCAAAGTGAATATTTATTAGACTGGGAAAATAGATCATAATACATTGCCAGCGCCAGAAAAACAGGTATATGTTTCTTCTGAGATATCTCCAGGCAGATTGGCAGGAATGAAGACATAGGAATGTTTTCTGATCGCAACCTGGCTTCCTCTCTCTGCCAGGAACAATCTATACCTTCCCCAAACTCCCAGAAGTCACAGAAGCTCATGGGCTCTGAATCTTTTTTTATTTAAAAATATTTTTATTGATTTCAGAGAGGAAGAGAGAGGGAGAGATAGAAACATCAATGATGAGAGAAAAACATTGATTGGCTGCCTCCTGCACAGCCCCACTGGGGATCAAGTCTGCAATCCGGGCATGTGCCCTGACTGGGAATCGAACCAGGATCTCCTGGTTCATAGTTCTACACTCAACCACTGGGCCAGGCCAGCTGGGCAAAAAGGCTCTGAATCTTAAACTTCATTAGCTTCAATGTAACTCCACCTTCAAGTGGGAGTCCACTTTAAAAGCACATCAAATCTTTTTTTTCAAATATTTATTGTTGAAAGTATTACATATGTACCTTTCCCCCAATGACCCCTTCTAGCCAACCCCAGCCCCCTGCCCCTACTTCTGCCCTTCCCCATCCTATTGCCTGTGTCCATGGGTTATGCATATGTGCATAGAAGTCCTTTAGTTGATCTCTACCCACTCCCTTTTTCCCTCTGAGATTCAACAGTCTGTTCCATGCTTCTATGTCTCTGGATCTATTTTGTTCATCAGTTTATTTTGTTTATTAAACCTCTTAGGTGGAGGGATCCATTTCAGCAGACGTGGGCTATGAGTCAGAAGATATGAACTTGAGCCTGGGCTCCACTGCTAACACACCGAGACCGTGAGGAAGCCAATGCATCTCTTTGGACTTCAGTCTTCTCTGTGGTTACTTATATTACGTGTATGTAGGTCTCTTGCCATTAAAATACCATTCAATGATGATTACCTGGACTACTCAATCTTTAGTGTTCCCAGGCTTAGTGAATGCTATTTATATCCCTAAAGCTAGAGCGCTGAGTCTTCCTTGCAACTATCCTCTTTTTTCTCCCCAAATCTAATCAGTCACTATGTTCTACATACCTCCCCCCTCTAACCTCACCCTGTTCTGGCTCACACCAACTCTCACCTAGAAGAATGCAATGCCTCTGACAAAGGTCAGCATCTCCTGTTACTTCCCCTAAACTCACCCTCTACACTGCTACCCCTATAATATTTTACTAAATAGCAATCATGTCATTTTCTCCGCTCTTTAAACACTTCCGTGGCCTCCTATTGATCTTAAGATAAAATTTAAATTTCATAATGTGACCTACAAGGTCAAGTATGATATGGCTCCTGTACTCATATTCAAATCAACGTCATATCAACGCCCCCGTTACTCTCACAACTCCGCGTCAACTTAGACATAATGTGCTCCTGCTGACCTAGAGGACGTCAATATCTGCTGATGGTCTGACTCAGTATGGTGATATTGGAGATGCACTTTGCTAGGCATAAATAACATGTTCTGTTACATGAACAATTATTGTAGAACGCCTCTAGAGTAGAGTGGGATCACAACAGTCTGAGTATGTTCAACACAAGAACCTTGTCATGTCATCAAGTTCCAGTTTTAGGAATGATCTTCCAAACACTTTCAATTTCCTCCTGAAAGTTTAGGCTAATGAAAGGATTAAATGGTATAGAAAATCCAATGCTATATCTCCTTGGGGAGGGCTGAGTAGATGTAAAACATGTCTACAACCCAATACAAAGGTTTATTGATTTCTCTGTCCTTTCATTCAAAGGTGCTTGCTTTCATGCACAGACGTGTGAGGCACCTGAAGGTTGGCCAGGACACTGCAGAGACCCACTGCCCCTTCTGGTTTCTAGAAATGGACAGCCCTGGACAAATGCAAGTGCATCAGGGTACAGATCTGAAATCAGTCTTAATTCCAGGTCTTTCACCCAATTCTTATGAGACCTTCAAAATCACTTCCACTCTACAGTGGGAGCAAACCCAAATAGAGTCTGAGGCGAGGCCTAAAGCTCAAAGTTGAGAGTCCTGGAACTGGTACAGAACCCATTTTAATTCCTTATATGACCTTAGTCAATTTGTTTGATTTTTTTTCCATTTCCCTATTATATGGGATAGATAAAATTAGAATGCCCTTTTCTAACTGGATTATTATCACCAATTTACTTAATTGAGCACTTTTAAAAATTCTGTCACTTGGCTAAGCATTTTGCATAACAATTTATTTATATATATATATATATATCTATATATCTATATATATATAGATAGATAGATATATATATAGATATATATATCTATATATATCTATATATATTTACCCTATAAAGCTAATGCTTATTTTCTTCAATCCTTCACTTCTTCCTTCCTCCCTCCTCCCCTTCTTTTATTTTTTTTATTTTTCATCATTTTCCAGATGGCAGATTGGACAGTTTAAGGAATTTGCCCAAGATCAGTTAGTGCTTAAGTAGAAAAGCTGCTGTTTCACCCCAAATAAACTGAACCCAGAGCTGAGGTACTTAACGCCGCATGGCCTTTATGGAGAGGAAAAGATAAGAGCTTCAAAGAATTTCAAAACTTAAACTTCTCGCTTTCTATTAGCTGGAAGCTAGGCTCTGTCTGCCCATCTGTTCTTTATCTATCTGTTTATCTGCCTGTCTGTCTATCTATCTTTCATCTATTTAACTGACCACAGTAATATATTTTTTTCTGAGTGCTATCCAGGATGCAAAAAGAGAAAACAGACACCTCACTACACATTGTAGCTGGGAAGAACATCACTGAGCTGGCAGGTGAGAAGGGGACGCTTTAGAAAGAAATGCTGTGGGAATAAGGAGCAAGGCCCGGCTGCATGTAAATAGGACCCCTTGAAGCTCCTACAACCAGCCGGATGCTTTCCACACAGCACACCATTAATTCACTTCAGAATCCTGGTGAGAGGGTCCGTGTTACTCTCACTAAGGAGGTGGGCTGGACAGGATGCAGGTCACACATAGTTAAGCCTAGAACTTCTTGGTTTCTGAGCTGGAGTTGGGGCCTTGAGGATGGGCTGAGTTAGCTCTTCCACCATCCTGGTCTGACAGGTCATGTTTCCTGCTCCCTCGCTGAGACAACCATGGATTCTGGGCCAGAGAGCCACACCTCTCCTTGCCCACCAGCAGGTGTACAGCATGGAGGGGTCAAGTTCAGAACAGAGGAGAGAAACATCCCAAGAATCTACAAGACCATCTATCTGCTCTTCTGCTAATGAAGGACTCCTACACTGAAAGTCACTCAAATGCCCCTACCTCAAAACAGGAAGTAGGGCTCCAGTTAAGGAAGGATAAATATGCTGGAAAAGAATGCTATCACTATTCCACGTGGGAAATCAGTTAGAAAATGGATGCCTGTGGCACTGCTGCTTCTCTCACTTTTTAATCCTTTAAATCCTAAATCCGGACACCAGTGAAATTTAGAAACCCAGCACCCTGCATGCCCAAGGAAATGCAAATCTCCCAAGAAAGAACTGAATTCCTGGCGCTGTGACAGGAACTGGCCATCAGGAGTCTCTCTCTCTGCAGAGAAAAGGAGCCACACATTCCCAATGTTGAACAGGGGTGTGTGTGGGGTCCCGGGGCCCACGCAGGGGGCTTTGGTAAGTAACAGGGAGCGGCTTGGGGGAGGGGAAGCCGGAACTCTCTCCAGCTATGCTGCAGGAGGCAGGAGGGAAAAAAGAAATCTGTTTTCCTGAAAATGGAACCTCTTCTTTAGATTTCCTCCTATTTCCCCTCTCTTTAAACTGTCCAAGATTAATGTGGCAAAAATAAAATGCCCACAGGCTGCTTATTTTGACGCTTACTAAAGCACATAAAAGTGAAGAATTAGCATGGAATGAATAATTTATTTAGAGCTGTACTGTTGTTTTAAACAAATCACTTCCATGAAAGCAATGTGTATTCAAGCAATAAATCATTGTTTAGCACTCTGTCTCCAGGAAAAGATACCAACCACTCCGCAGAATTATTGAATGGCAGTGCCTGGCAAGGGAGACAGGCAAACTGAAGATAAAGGTGATGTCCTTGCATACTGGGGTTTCCATTGGATCTGGAGGAGGCTAGGTTTGAGTGAGATTCAGTCTTGAGACCCTTCCCTGCACTCACAAGGTTTAAATGAGCACCTACTTGTGCTGATGCATCAGATTTTATCTAGCACAGTACAACTTATTATTAGGTCATAAGTTATTTTTATTATTATATTATTACAGTGACTATGGGCCAACCACAGAGCCCAAGTGGATATACCAACTTAAACAAAACAATGATTCCGGGAGTTGATCACTATCCTGGGGGCTTCACACCACTTTATACAATGTGACAAGTATTAAGACAATAGTGTATGCAAAGTGCTATGAGCACTTGACTGGTAGGGAAAGAGGAATCTGGAAAGATTTCACACCGACCTCAGTTTATTTAGCCCAGGGGCTAGAGAAAGGGGAAGAACATTCACTGCAGATTCCTTTGTGGGAACAAATGAATGCAAGAATGAAGCCCATGTGACTTTGGGTGGAGAGGGTATGCTGATGAGGCACAACTCAGTGAGGGTGGAGAAGGTAATGAGCGATGGGAGACAGGAGAAGAGGTTTAAACAGGAGCCAGCAGCCCAGCCAGCATGGCTCAGTGGTTGAGCATTGACCTATGAACCAGGAGATCACGGTTTGATTCCCAGTCAGGGCATATACCCAGGTTGCGGGCTCAATCCCCAGTGTGGGGCATGTAGGAGGCAGCCGATCAATGATTCTCTCTCATCCTTGATGTTTCTCTCTCTCTCCCTCTCCCTTCCTCTCTGAAATCAATAAAAATATATTTAAAATAAATAAAATAAAAGGGAGCCAGCAGAGGCAGGATGACCTTTGAGGGCCCTACACACGCTGCCTCCTGGATAAACTGGCCCTAGAGGCCAGAAACCCCACCAGCTTCTGTCTGCAGGCAAGGCTGCTGAGGCTCTTCTCTCCCAGCCTTGCTATTTACCAATCCATGTGCATCAGAACCACAGCAAGGGCAAGTGTTTCAGGTCAAAAGGCAGAATGACCCTGGTCCTCTCCTTACAGTCCAATCGGATGTGTTACTCTGCTATGGCCCTGTTTGGTCAAGTTCTCAAAATGAAATCATAATCCTAGTTGTTGGTGGTTTTTTTTAAAGTATTTTTTTTTTATTGATTTCAGAGAGGCAAGGAGAGGGAGAGAGAGATTGAAACATCAATGATGAGAGAGAATCATTGATCGGCTGCCTCCTGCTCGCCCCCTACTGGGGATCAAGTGGGAAACCCGGGCATTGCCTTTGGCCAGAATCGAACCCAGGACCCTTCAGCCCACAGGCCAAGGTTCTATCCGCAGAGCCAAACCGGCTAGGGCCATAATCCTAGTTTTTACTGGGGAAAGAGACAAAGCCGTTCCCACAGGACTACACTATCTCAGGTTACAAATTTCAAAGTGTCTTTCCTTCTTTCTTAAAAGTCAATGCCTCAGACCTAGCCTGACGTCTGGCACTCTAAGCTGTGAGGCCTGCAGCCCTGCATTACTCCCTGAAACTGGTGACAATGAGAGCAGGCTGGTCATTTCTGTCATTACACACCGCAGCTGAGTGCTTGGTGTCCAACATCTGGAGGAAGAGAAAAACCTTCCTATTCTATAATCTGCATCAAAGGTTCCTGAATTATCTCATTTCCCTCTGGCTTACATACCACTAAATAAAAGCATGGCATCCGTAAAGAGTATAGAGAACCAGTACTTCCCAACTCTATTGTAAGTGGTTTAAGAAAGAATGAACTTCCAGCCCCTCCTAGATAGTTTCAACTTTTCCAAAAATATGCTGAAAGCTGAAAACACTTCTGGCGACAAGAGTGAAGGTGACAGGCACCGAGAAATGTCATGAATTTGATGCTTCTCATCACCTTCATGATATTTGCTGCCTTAAAAAAAAAAAAAAACTATCTTGGTGTCAGCATTTTATCAAGCTCAGGGAAAACTCAAATGTTGCTGGCTTCCAGCCAGCCCGAAATGTTTCACCCTCAGGAAGAAATTAATCAATGAACAAGTCTCTATTTAATGTTCACTATGTTCAAGGCAGAGCTGGCAGACCCGTGGGAGACAAACACACACACAATGCAATTCCTGCCATCCAGGAATTCACAATCAAGGTAGAATCTAATTGTCACTCACTTGTTTAGAAACACTCAGGTTTCCCTCTCCTTGATAGGATTAACTCCCTGTTCTTCAATAAGACACCCAAGGTTCATTCTCTATAGCAGTGGTCGCCAACCTTTCGGACCTCACGGACCACCAGTAGTCCACGGACCACCGGTTGGCAACCGCTGCTCCAAAGGTTTCCTTAAACCAGCGGTCACTAACCTTTCGGACCTCACGGGCCACCAGTGATCCGCTGACCACCGGTTGGCAACTGCTGCTCTATAGCATGCTTCTCCTTTCTAGTTGTAACTGTTGCCACTTCTTGCAATATTCCAATTCTGAGCTCCTTGCTATTCTTTGAACCGCCATGAATTTTCAGGCCTCTGGGGCTCTCTCAATTTCTAATACCCAGCTCAACTGTCATCTCTTCCATGAAGCCATCCTAACTTCTCTGGGCAGAGTTTCTTGCTTCATCTTTGCTTCTTTAGAATTTTATTTCTAAGCACATCATTTTTATTACTTTTTTACCTATATTTTCCATTAGACTGTGATCGAATTGTTGCATTATTTTTATGTATTTTTTTTCAAGCTGGACATGAAAGGAACTCCAGTATATGGTCAATGAATAGAAAAGCATGTTTAAAAATATAAGTCCACATGGGACAAATGAAATTATATGTGCAAGCCTACTGCCATCCTTGATACATAGCTGATTCTCAATAAGTAGCTTTATTAGAATCATAAATGTCCATTAAACATCAAACTCCAGAGAATGATGGGCTGCAAATCTACTGCAGATTGGTGCTAGCACATTATCAGAAGTTCAGATTTAGGGTGAGCATGGTGTGTTTGTGGTTCATCATGTAAACCACCCTAGTCAGAGATCACGGTGACATTAAACATACATAGCTGGGAAAATAGACAAGGGTCATTTGTGGATGGTACCTGATGCCAGGCTGAGCAATCTCTAGAAGTCAGTGTATGTGGTGAGCAATTAAAGGCTTTTGAGCTCAGAACTTATCATACAATATTGGAAATGCAACGTGAAATCTCACAGCTATGTAAGAAATGGTATCATCCAACTTATCCCTAAAGGACAAGAGAGTAAATATTTTAGGCTTATAGACCATACATGCATGTCAGAACTACCCAGTTCCACAGCTGTATCATGAGAGCTGCCACAGACACTATGCCTATATATGGGTGAGCTGTGTTCCATGACACCTGTATTTACAGAAACAGGGGATGGGCCATATTTGGCCCTTAGGTTGTAGTTGGTCAACCCTGCATTGGAGCAATAAGTGGCTGAAAGTTAAGAAGACATTTAAGAGTCTACTTAAATGTGCTGTTGTAAAATTGTGGAGGTTTATACCAGTGAGGTAGGGTCATATATATCTATATCTATATCTATATCTATCTATATCTATATCTATATCTATATCTATATCTATATCTATATCTATATCTATCTATCTATCTATCTATCTATATATATATGAAAATAATTACAGGATTAAAAAGAGTGTATATTAGATACTGTAGGGAAAAATGAAGAAGAATCAAATATAATATTTTAAGATTTTGAAAAGAAGACTAGGATAATAGAGGAAGAGTCAACATAACAGGATTTTAAATATCTGGGGGAAATACTCCTAAAAAAGTTTGAAAGGAAGCAATTTGAAAAGATGCACACATGGGAACCAGAAACTTGAGAGAATCAAAGAATTATAGAGAATTTGGGTGCTGGGGGAACTGAGAGATAGTTTAATACAAACTTGTATTTCTTTTAAAATGTAGCAGGGTGGGTTGTGTTTAAATCTGATCAGTAAGCAGATGACTGTCAAACCACAGGGTTCCCAAATTGTATTTTGTTTGTCTAACACAATATTGGCTCTCAAAATGTTTAAAAACAAAGTGGATCAGTTGCCCGCAATAAAAATTCAGAAGTTTAGCCTGGCTGGCGGGGCTTAGCGTTTGAGTGCGGACCTATGAACCAGGAGGTCAGGGTTTGATTCCTGGTCAGGGCATATGCCCAGGTTGCAGGCTCAATCCTCAGAGTGGGGCGTGCAGGAGGCAGCCCATCAACAATTCTCTCTCATCGTTGATGTTTCTATCTCTATTTTGCTTGGTAGTTCAGTTTGTTCATTAAAGTCCACGTGTAAGTGAAATAATATGGTACTTGTCTTTCTCTGACTGGCTTATTTCACTTCTGTCTGTTTCAAAAGTGGATGAGAAAAAGTGCTAAGTCAACCAACTTTGGCTAATTAGTTTTTTCTACTTGGTGACTGTAAATCAATGACAAGCAAACTTCTAATACGTTCACTCTGGTGGAGGAGTTTGCTGCCACTTGCCATCCATCACTTCTGCCTGTGAGTAGCCTTGCTGAGCTCTGTCTAAATGGCATCCGGTTCTCCTGTTACATGCGTTCCCTCTGTCCTGCAACTTATGGAAAAACAGCTTTTTGTAAAAAGCTGAATGCTGTGTGAGACCAACTGTAATGCATAGGTTATATTTTCTAACCTGTTTATAGATTGCAATTTGCAAGGTTATAATGTCATATGCTGTCAATAATTCAAGATGGAGAATTACAACTGTCAATGGATAAACTCTTCATTCTTCGTCAACACTCATTCCCTTAAGAGATGCAATTTATTTTATTGAAATGTGATTCCCTGAACTTTGAACTAAAGGTTTCATTTATTTATGGGGGACGGGGAGGGAGGACACAGAGGGGAACATTGTAGTTTCTTCACAAGCTCCAAGGGATTTGAACCAATCAAAAGACCACAGTTCAGAGAAGAAAGATTTTTTAAAAAGTCTATTTTCAAGGATCCCAGTGATCTGAAAAATGTGTTTGTGTTGTCAGTATACAGGAGGCTTAGGACCATTCCCCTGACTCCCTCCACCGAAAAAAAAGAAATAAATAAAACAGGAGGCAAATGTTCCTGGAATGCACCAAATACTGGAAACTAAAGGGATTTCAACATGTTTGTAAGAATGCGTTTGCTACAATTGTGCACTGCCAGGAATCTGTCCACATGCTTTATTTGGGAGAATAGTTAAATCTGAAATCCAGCGAAACTGTGATTGCTGAGCTTGTACCTGGGTTTTTAGGAGGTTATAAACTTCTTTGAGTACTTGAAGGCAGCTATGGACGCTACACACACCACTTCTAATAAACAGTGGCTCCCTACAGCATTCTGGGGCAACCTTCTGAAGCTCATTTATTTAACTCTGGGTAATGAACTCTGGTTATAGAAAGGCAGGTGATCTTTCTCATTCGACCAATGTGTTTTGTTTTGTTTTTTCAAAATAGAGGATAGAGACAGACAATGTAACCGCTTCTTCTGGGTGCTTTCTAATCTCAGAGGATTCAAAAGAATAAATGATTTTTCATCTCTGAGAATTATTTCCCTGTCTCCAACTTTAGGCTCGGGCATATAAAAATGGCAGTGCTCAGAGAAATAATGTTATCCAAAGAGAAGACAAGTAGGACAGGGCCCCTCATCACAGTACCAGGGGGCATTACAAGACTGACTGGCTGGTTGGTTGGTCTTCCTGTCACCTTCTCTCCTGTAAATTCACTCCCAACTACTTGATCCTTCTATGTCCATTAGTTTTGCATCTCTCATGGAACTCTTGTGAAAAGCTCAGAAAATGTGATAAGCACCCAATATTCTGAAGGCAAGACCCATTCAAACTCATTGGTTTCCACCATTTTTCCAAATCCCAGGTCATCATAAGTCAGACTCCAATACATTAAGCAAACGATGGCAATTATTTATGTAAAGATTTTGGTACCTGGAGGTGATCAGGAATAATTAAGAGAGTTACAACATAGTCTTGGATTAGATTATCTATAAGAGACTGAATTGTAGTTTTTAACCACAAGAAAGGCCATCACTGAGATCTCATCAAGGGACATACAATCTTAGGCCCAACCATGACTTAATGCCTATAATTCTCACTGTGCTGACTTATAAGAATGATATTAATATATTCATAAATATTAATATATAAAAACATAGTATATTAATATGCATACATATGTTTGGGGGATATCCTATAAAATAAAACCCTAATATGCAAATCAACCATACTGTGGAACGACTGGTCTCTATGATATGCACTGACCACCAGGGGGCAGACGCTCAACGCAGGAGCTGCCCCCTGGTGGTCAGTGTGCTCCTGCAGGGGGAGCGCAGCTCAGCCAGAAGCTGGCCTTGCTGCTCCTTAGCACTGCCTCAGAGGCTGGAGAGGCTCCCACCACCAATGCTGTGCTCGCCAGCCAGGAGCCTCTCCAGCCTTTACTGCAGGAGGGCAGTAAGGAGCAAGGGGTGTGAGACTGCAAGAGGCCCGGACTGTGAGAGAGATGTCTGACTGCCAGCATAGGGGAATCAGGCCTGAGCTTAGGGGATTCCCTCAGGGGAATCAGGCCTGAGCTGGCAGGCGGACATCCCCCAAGGTGTCCTGGACTGTGAGAGGGCGCAGGCTGGGCTGAGAGACCCCCCCTCACCACTGCACGAATTTCGTGCCTTGGGCCTCTAGGAGGTATATAACTAGAACTAAATAAATATTGATATAAAAGACTTGCTAACAAAATTATGCTCTGCCTGCCAAAGTAAGGATCATGCATCTTCAACATACTGTGCATTAGCTAAGACATCTAAGGTTACAATTTCACAGTGCCCGCGAAATGAGGAAATGTAACAGAGGACTGTGTCCAGTTTCGAAGATGAGCAAACTAGACTTTAGGGGGATAGTGGGGGAAAACTTCTCTTTCATCAAATTATTATCATTTCCAGAAATCTATCTGAACTCAACAGTTAAGAAAAATATCTTTGCAAGCAATCAACTGGTAAGACAAACTCTCTGCTATCTGTTGCCTTTTCTTTTTATTTATTTATTTATTTATTTATTTAATCCTCACCCCAGGATACTTTTTCATTGATTTTTTTTTTGAGAGAGAGAGCGTGTAAGGGAAGGAGGGGGAAGAAGGGGGGGGGGGGGGAGAGAGAGAGAGAGAGAGAGAGAGAGAGAGAGAGAGAAAGAGAAACATTGATGTGAGAGAGACACATCGATCAGTTGCCTCCCACAGGAGCCCTAACCAGGCCAGGGATCAAACCTGCAACCTAGGTACATGCCCTGGACCAGGAATCGAACCCACAACCTTTTGGTGCATGGGCCCGTGCTCTAGCCACTGAGCAACACCAGTCAGGGCACCTTCTCTTTCTTTATGGGTTTGATTTTGCTCTCAGTTCCTTAAAGGCATCAGAATCACTGGTGAAAGCTGCAACCAGGACAATTAATCATCCTAGAAAAGACCAAGCTCTGGCTGGCTGATCCCGGCTTACTAGGCATGCATTTAATATTATTGAAATATTATTAGAGTTTGGGTAAAATTCACCCATTCATATGTTGTTCTCCCTGCTGTTATTTTTTTAAAGGATAGAAAATAACCAAATAAAGAACATTTTATTAGTTCTGAAAGCTCTTTGATCTCAGAGACCTTATGATATTTGTCTTATATCATGTGTCCCCAACTTCCTGGCACAGGGGTATTTTAACTGGCCATCTCATTAATGAAATACCAAAGCTGCTCAAAAAGGACATTCAAACTAGCGCTAACTTTCAAATATTCATTTTGGCAACAACATTCAGTTTATTGCCTCACTAACTCAGAATACTTATGTATACCGGTGCACTGTGATATTTTTTTCTTATAGAATCTAAGTTATGGACAGTGGACAATCCAATGTATAGAAGTCTAAGAACCAAGACAGTGTGGTTCTCCTCTTTCAGGAGCGGATGGGGACCCCAACACAACCAGTTTTCTGTGATGTCAATCAAGTAAACAGTAATTCCTGCTTCCCAAGATTTTATCCGCCTTTTGTCACTACTAGAGTTCCCATAAGCAACACACGCCATGGTCTTTGAAACCAGATTGTGCCCACATTCATAGCCATTCTTATGAATAGTAATCGCTGGTAAACATTCATTAAAATTCAGAGAGCGCATCACCGTCTTGGTGTTGGATTTGACCACAAAATTTCAAATTGAAGAACTCAGTACAGAACAGCAAGTGCAAAACAGAAGCCTAATCGCCCAACAGAAATCGGGAGGCATTTTCCCGCAGGGGAACCAAGGGCATAATTCTGGTTGTCCAATCTGTTAAGGTCACATCGAACTTGGTATGCATAAGTAGAGTGATAATTAATAAGATGACAACACTTATTTTTTTAAAAGGCAAGTTAAGAAATTTTAAATGTAAGAGCAAATGACTTTCACCAATTTCTGGGTTAATGGAAATTACCAATGCACTTAGTCTAACAGAGGAACTGGAGTGTGTTCATATGTTAATAAGGGATGACATACTTAAACAGGCTGATACATTTTAATCAGTTGTAAAAGAGAATCATAAAACTTCTTTCAGTGGGAAAAAGAGTCCCATGGAAGCATTATTTTTATAATCAAATGGTGAGATTTCAAGAGGATAGAAAGATAATTAATAGGGGAGAGTTATCAGTTGATCTCTTTTACCAATTTAGAAAGATTTCCAGTAATACATGCTTATTTACTAACACATAAGTGGCCTAACCAGTGTCTCAAGTATTTCTCAAGTTGCCCTGAAAAGCCTTTGGTATAGCAAAACCAATTTAATTTTTCAGAAATGAAATAATGCTCACCATCCTTAATTGTATGAATTACCCTTCTCACCACCATTCATGCGGTACCACGAGGCATGGCAGTGAATTTTCTCTCTCTGAGCACACACTTATCAACACATTTCAAAGATGCTTTCATCCTGAAACCTCACGGACACACGAATACCATGAAAACGTTAGCAAACATGAACTATTATTAAGTTGCTAAAAAACACAGATGAGCACGTTTTCAGAGTTCTATGTTTCCCAGGCATCTCCTCCAAATCCTTGCAAGTGGAAACAATATATGAACTCGTTTAAAAATCAAGTTAAAATTACCAGGGGCCTTTAACTTACGATTAGAAAGTGGATTTCTCTCTCTCATAAAACATACCTCATGTCTTCTATCACAGAATCACCAGAATCATTTATATTCAAAGGCGCGCTAAACGCCCAGAAAGAAGAAAGGAAAGGAGGAAGGAAGTGAGCATAATGCCTCCTATGTGGCATTACATTAAGTCTGTGCATGTACCCTTATCTCATTCAGCCTTCACAACAGCCCCATGGGGTACCTATGGTTACTGGCAATCTTACAGACGACGAAATGTGGCACAGAGCGCCCCTTTCTCCCAGGGCTCAGTCATTAAGCATCAGAGTAAGAATTCAAACCCTGGTCTGTTTGTTCATAGATCTAGCATGTTCCTTCTATACCCTTGGATTCTACTGCTGATTGTGATGTAACAATTTAGGGTTTTGGTGTGTGTGTGTGTGTGTGTGTGTGTGTTTTAGAATCAACTACATATGAGACCACAGCCTTGTCTAAAATGAATTTTGAAGCACAATGTTGTTTTTTAGCAGCTTGACTATAATATGCAAAGTGTGATTTTCTTTGCATCTATTCTACTTGGGGTATGCTGAGCTTCTTAGATATTTAAAATTTTTAAATAATATTTCAGAATGTTGAGAATAGATAAATGGATAGATTTGTTTTTACCCCATGTCTCTCTCTCTCCTCTCTTTCTGATTCTCTATGCACACAGATTTTAAATTGCTTGAGATTTTCTCACAAGTCACTACATAGCTACTTTATGTTATTTTATTTTATGTTATGAAGGGAGAGATATTTTTCTCTGTATTCCTCAGATTGGGTAATTTTTATTGACCTATCTTCAAGTTTATTACTCTGCCCAGTCTCCTCATCTAATAAATATTTTCATTTCATAGAGTATTTTTTCACTTCTAGAATTTCCCTATCACTCTTTCTTTGATAGGTCCCATTTCTCTTATGAGATCCCCATATAGTCTCTCAATATACCCACCTTTTCCTTTAACACATTTGTAACCAATACCTTATAGTCCTTATTATCAATTCTAACATCTAAGCCATTCTCAGGCTGGTCTCTCTTGAAAACTTTTTCCCTTGACCACAGATGAGTTAAATCTCCTTTGGTTTTTGCCTGTTGTTGATCCCTCTCCAATGTCTTCAAGAAGTTTTTTGTGGGGATTTTTCCCCTTCTGAGTGAAAAAATATTTTTCTCTTTCCTCGTATTACTAGTAATCTTTTATTGCTCATTGACCATTGCAGGTATGTTGCAGAGAATGGGATTACGTTAGCTTCTCATTTAGATTTTTTTTCTCTTAATAGGCTGTTAAAAAAATGTGTCACCACCTAGACCTCATGGAACTTTAGCTTTACAACTTTATCTGGGTGACAGTTTGGATTTTCACTTAGGGAAAATTCCTTAGTTCTAGTACATACTCTTTATTCTTATGGTGTGTCCTTTCCATGTTTCAATGGAAGGCTCAATGTATTTACTAAGCCTTTCTTTTTAAAAAAAATGTTTTTTTATTGATTTCAGAAGGAAAAGGAGAGGGAGGGAGGGAAGGAGGGAGAGAAACATCAATGATGAGAGAGAATCATTGATAGGTTGCCTCCTGCATGCCCTACACTGTGGATCAAGTCCACAACCAGGACAAATGACCTGACTAGGAACCATGACCTCCTTAGTTTCTAGGTCGACACTCAACCTTTGAGCCAAGTCGGTCGGTCACTAAGCCTTTCTTATTTTGGAAGAATTCAAACTCTAAACTCTGTTCTCCTTGCAGTAAGCAGCAGCTAAAACCCTGCTCAGCCCTTTGTAGCAGGGGTGCTCAAACTTTTTAAACAGGGGGCCAGTTCACTGTCCCTCAGACCGTTGGAGGGCCGGACTATAGTTTAAAAAAAAAACAACTATGAACAAATTCCTATGCACACTGCACATATCTTATTTTGAAGTAAAAAAACAAAACGGGAACAAATATAATATTTGTATTTGCATGTGGCCCGTGGGCCGTAGTTTGAGGACCCCTGCTTTGTAGTTTCAAAGCTGTTTCTGTCTGCTGGCTCCTCAGAATTTAGAGATTAGCAAGTATTTGATACAGATTTTGACCCTCCCGCTCTGTGGCTTCTTTATTTCTGAGATACCTCCAAAACCACTAGCTTCTTGGGACACCCCAGTTTCCACCCACTCACAGCTTAAGCATAGCAGCCCCCCAGAGGTCCACCACCCTGTGCACAGGGATGGGAGGGTGCCACAGGGGAAAACCTGCATAAACATCCATCTCACCCAGAGCAGTTCCTTTCGCTCATGAGTTAAATCCCCTGAGTCTCTGCCTGTTTTTGATACCTCTCCAATGTCTTCAAGTAGTTTTTTTTGCCTCTTCTGAGTTTATAATTATTATCTGTAGAAGGGCTAGTCCCATACCAGCTAGTCCTCTAACACCCTAGAGCAGTAGTTCTCAACCTTCCTAATGACGACCCTTTAATACGGTTCCTCATGTTGTGGTGACCCCCAACCATAAAATTATTTTCATTGCTACTTCATAACTGTAATTTTGCTACTGTTATGAATCGTAATGTAAATATCTGTATGCAGGATGTATTTTCATTGTTACAAATTGAACATAATTAAAGCACAGTGATTAATCACAAAAACAATATGTAATTATATGTGTTTTCCGATGGTCTTAGGTGACCCCTGTGAAAGGGTCATTCAACCCCCAAAGGGGTTGCGACCCACAGGTTGAGAACCGCTGCCCTAGAGCTTATTCTTAAAAACAACAAAAGGAAAAGCTGCCTTTCACTCATGCTGTGTACTTTTCCAACTGTATTTTTGTTGTTAATCCTCACCCGAAAATATTTTTTCATTGATTTTTAGAGAGAGTGGAAGAGAGAGGGAAAGACAGAGAGAAACTTTGATGTGAGAAAAGCACATTGATTGGTTGCCTCCTGCATGTGCCTTGACCAGGGCCCATGCCAGGGAGCAGCCTGCAACCAAGGTAGGTGCCCTTGGCCAGAATCAAACTCTGGACACCTTGGTCCTTAGGCCAATGCTCTGTCCACTGAGCCAAATAAGCTAGGGCAAGCATGTCAAACTCGTGGCCTGTGGGCCGTGGGCCTCATTTATTTGGCCCGTGTTAGCCTTTAAGTTTGACATACTTGGGCTAGGACTTAAACTCTATTTTAAACAATCTTTGGAAGGTGATTATTAGTACAAAAATCACTTTGCCTACCTATATTCTATAATGCTTTTAATTTTTTTCTGATTTTTTTCAAGGTTGATTCCTTCAGGGCCAACTTCAACAAAGAGATAAAAACGGAAATATACTGACACCTTTAGCGTGAGGCCATTTCACCAGACTCTTCCTCCTTTTCTCTCGCCATATTACAGAAGAATATGAGAAGCTATCAATCTGCCATTTCTTTCCATGCCCAGTGAGTGTTCTGTATCATGTACAATTAAGTCATCAAAAGAAGTAATGGGAAAAGTAGAGTGGACCTCTCTCTCACATGTTAACATTGTAAGACACCTTTATCCTATAAAACAAGGGTCTCGCCATCCGCACATGAACGCAGGGGAAAAGGATTCAACTAGCCCAGCTGATGTGGTTCAGTGGTTCAGCATTGACATATGAACCAGGAAGTCACGGTTCTATTCCCAGTCAGGACACATGCCCAAGTTGTGGGTTCAATCCCCAGTATGAGGCACACAGGAGGCAGCCAATGAATGATTCTCTTTCATCATTGATGTTTCAATCTCTCTCTCCCTCTCCTTTCATCTCTCTGAAATAAATAAAAACATTTTTAATATAAATTTTTATTTCAGAAAGGAAGGGAGAGGCAGAGAGAGAGATAGAAATATCAATGATGAGAGAGAATTACTGATTGGCTGCCTTCTGCATGCTCCCCATTGGGGATCAAGTCCGCAACCCAGGCAGGTGTGCTAACCAGGAATTGAACCAGGGACCCTTCAGTCCACAGGCCGACACTCTATCCACTGAGCCAAACAGACTAGGAAAAACAAACAAACAAAAAAACAAAAACCACACACCATCTTTTTAAAAAAAGAAAGGTATCCATCTACATACTCCCAAGATCTAAAAATCTGATGGTTTAATTTTTTTTTCAGACAGGTACCAGAGGGCAGTCATTACCCATATCTCAGATGACAAGGAGGATGGTGGATGAAAAATATGTTATCTCTGCTTTCCACTGGCTAAGGTAAGGCTGCTTAGTATAGCTTGGAGCTAGAGGGTTGAGAATTATGCCAATCCCTCAGCTGGACTTCTCAGTATCCAGGAAAATCTCTGTCTACTGCTAGAGAGAAACCCATTTCTAGGGAGCCACTGTTGAAAAGTGGCTAATCACTTTAAATTTTTAGACTTCTCTGCAAGAGGTCAGCCTTTTAAGAGTAAAGTAGGGCAGCTCCTAGGCATCTTTTGCCTGCTTTTCCAGAATTATGCACTTGTATGATGCCTGGGAATCAGCAGAGTAGGAAAAACGCATTAATATTTAACACCCATATAGCACTTTAAATGCTTGCAATGCCCTACAATAAATAAGTTCAGGTCTTGAAATGCGCCTTTTTAACACAATTGTAGCACAGAAATATCTTTAGACTTTGTAATAACTTCCCAGGGGAAACAGCCAGAAGTCCCTTCAAGTAAAACTATAGTATACGGAGCAAAGTGGAGGAGACGGTTCTATAAAACACGATCTTGTACTGATGAGACAAGGATCAAATGTCCCCAGGAGGGGCTCTTTCCTCTAATTGAAATGATGGTAGAATACCGCCAGTGCCTTCCCTGAAACTCCCCTTCGGGCTCTCCATCTCCCTTGGCAGTACCCTCATTCTGTCAAGCTCACTAATAGTGAGCAGTAACCTGGATGTATGGGGAGCAGACGCTCTTGCACTCCTCCTCTCTACCATCCATCTTCAAGCCTGGTCTATTCCTTGTCCCCGTTCAGCAGGACATTGCTGATAACTTAAAGCTCATAATTCAGTTTCCCAGCAGAGCCTTTTCCCATGATCCCCCATCACTGTTCTCTCTCCCTTATCACATGAACTTCCAAGTTGACGCAATTGGTCCGGGGTACGCCTTCATTGATACAATCCGTCCTAAAGCACAGCTTCTCTTTATGTGCACCTACTTCCTTCTTTCAGCTTCATCCATGTTGCTGTTAATAGTAAGGGTCATGTATTGACTAGACACAAAAAGGGTCACTTTGTTAAAAATTCTCTTGCCATGAAGATGCCTCTGAAATAGTATGCAGCTTCCTTTTTAAAAAATATATTTTATTGATTTTTTACAGAGAGGAAGGGAGAGGGATAGACAGTTAGAAACATCGATGAGAGAGAAACATCGATCAGCTGCCTTCTGCACACTCCCAACTGGGGATGTGCCCGCAACCACGGTACATGCCCTTGACCAGAATCAAACCTGGGACCTTTCAGTCCGCAGGCCGACGCTCTATCCACTGGGTCAAACTGGTTAGGGCTGTAGCTTCCTTTCTAACAGTATCTGCTCAGAAGCAAGTAGTAGAGGAGACAGTCTCTGTAGGTCCCTTCAAACCTAACACATCTTACCGTGTCAAGCAAGCTTTTATCCTACTCTGAAAACTCAAATCCTTCACACACTACACAGCTCTGGAAGGATACTTCACATTTCCAACTGCTCTTTCTTCAGGATGAATGTTGCTACTGATGTCATGGTGTATGACAGTACAAAGCACATAGGCAAATGGGGACTAAATGATTGCAATGAAGAGTAGTAAAATTTAAGGAGACTGGAGAGAGCCTAAGCCTTCATTTGCCATTTCTACCTCTATCTTATTCATTTTTCATGCACACATACAGTTAATACAATATGCCTACATTTTAAAGACTGTAAGTAAATCAGATGCTAACATAAAATAGGCAAACAAATACAACCAATTAAAATACAAAAATGATTATAAGTCCATTAAAAGAACATATAATTTAAAGATATTCTTAGACACTTCTCTTAATGAATTACCCTTTTGCAAAGTGAATAATGACCTTTTAATTTATGCTTTTCATAGTTAGAAGTATTGACAAAATAAGCTTTCTTAAATGGAGTCTCATCCATAGCCACTGATTACCGAGCTCAGTTATTCTCCATCATGCCGAAAAAAAGCTGTCACCTCTTCACCTGTTCAGCATTCCACGAGCCCAACTAATCTGCCTTATGCTTATGTTCAGCCATTTGTCAAACACCAGCCACAGCACAGAACTTTATGTCCCATTGCCTTAGACTTACATTTTATATTTGACATGTAAGGCCCTTGGGATACAAGAGAGCTTTCCACCCAAACCAATGCCGACTCAGCGTGTGTTCTAGAAGCCAGAGTGTTATTTCAGCTCTCCTGGTTCCTGCTTGCAGAAGTCAAATGGCTCAATAATTCTCACTTGACAGGCTGGATGGGGAGATGACACACTCATCCTGGCCTTGTCGCTCCTCGAATATATGAAACCCAAACCTGAAACAATGAGAACATGCGTCCAGCTGGATTTAACTGGCGAGTTGAGCTGAAAGGTTTGAAAGGGCACAGATCTTAATTGGAGTGGGTAATTCCAACTTGAAAATTGATTTTCTCTGAACAGATCTCTGTGTGAGTTCTCAACGTATGCCTGCCAGCGTCACTGACAAAAGTAGTTATGCCTTTTGAAACAAAGTCAACAGATCCAGAGAAAGGTGAATCCATGATTTTCATCCTTGCACATCACTAATAATTACCTGTCTTTGATTAAAAAATCATCACCCTAGGGGCAGAGCTGGATTTGAAGTCCCTAACATGTTACAGAAAACACTAGAAGGGATAAGGGGAAAAGAATACACGGGGAGAAAGAGAACAGACAAAGAGAAAGAGAGAGAGAAAGAGAGGAGAACAGGAAAAGAGCATGAAGTTGAGGTTGCATGAAGTCATTTTTGTATTTTCCTCTGCAGTTTCATTTCAAAGCTATGCAAACGTCTCATTAATTTCTACATTTGGAATCTGATTCTGATGGTAAAAGTAAATTACTCTTTGGGGCCTTTTTATCTCCACTTGTACCAGTGACAGATCTGAAAGAGATGAAATATTTTTTATGCAATTAAATGTCGTATGTGACAGCGTGAATACTATCTCAATAACTTAAGAGTGAGGAGAGTACAGGAAATAAAAAGGTAAGGACTGAGCAATCCACACAGGATCACAATGCACAGGCTGTTGGAAGCTTGTTAGTAATTTGCTTCTTGGTACATCCATGAAAAACAAGAGTCTGCATGGGCTCAAAAGCATGGGCATTGACAAAGGAGCCCCTGGCTTCCTTCTACTTCCGTCTACGCTTCGTAACACTCATGGGGCTCAGACTTCCTTCCCAGTCATGATAATGAGGAACTGGAGTGGTCGTCTGTATGGGCTCAAGCCAGGAAAATAGAGGCCAATTTTAGACATAGTAGAAATGCATTACAATGGAGTGAAAAATAAACATTTACCATAACTTCTTCCAAGTTGAGAAAACTACAGAGGTTTCTAATGATGTGCATTGCAGGCCCTTATGCTATACTTTCCTGTCAAGCCTATAATGGTTAATTTCTTACAGGCCTTTCATGTCAGGTCTCAATACTACATCCTGGGCCAAGGTTCTGAGCACCCCAGTTTCCCAATGGGGCTGAACCCTCTTCCCACCCGTCTCTTTTCAGAAGGCCTTCACGCATGGGCTCTGGCAGTAGTTTGCTCGCTCACTAGCTTTGGTTGGTGACACCAACTTTACATGGAGGTCCACTGGTCATTTTGATTACTACACTCACAGTTTAAGCCTCAAAGCATCCCTGTTACTATTTACCATTTCCTTTTCAAGGTTAGAAAATTGAGGTTCAAATAAATAAAGGTTTAACTATCAAAGATATAAAGCAAGTGACAAGGGCTGAATTTTGAATTAAAATCTTTGGCAACTAGAGACGTGCATTAAAAAAATGTCCTTAAAGCTAAAAAATAGAAAATATTTTTAATCATTCTGAAACAAATATAAGTACCAATTCAGCATGGTATCACGTCCCAATGTTCATAGCTGAAACTATCGGCACTTTATTTGAATGTGTATATGAGAAAAAAGTACTCTTTAGGAAATTAATAATCGACAAAGTACTGATAAATTTTATCACCAATGAATGTGATATGAAAAGGGAGAAATAAAATATATAAAAGAGAAAATTAGAAACAAAAATATTTTAATTCATAATCCTGATAAAAAATAAACCCAATTTGCTATTCATAAACCCTATTAGAACTCTAATGAAACCTACTCCCTAGGAATTTCAGAGAACCTGTGTGATACTGAAATTCTCCTACCTAGAGAACTGACTTTTTTGAAGTCAGCTCTTTATGGCCATAGCAAGACAAAAATCCTTAGGAAACATGCTGAATGTCTTAAAAAATAGGCATTAGAGGAAAAATAATAAAATCAAGTATCTGTTTATCAGTATGTTATTGTAAGTCATCAGGAGATAAAAATAAGATTATATCATATAAATAGCCAATAAAGATTACAGAGATACAATTATAGTAATTTAGCCATATTTAAGCTAGCAGACACTTTGGGAAAAGATTCTGAAACTATTTTTCTTGAAAATGCTACCCATTTAAGTGGTGGTTTTGATTTTAGCAGCTGATGAAAACTATGTTGGACAGAACTATATGCCAACTGAGCTGTTTTTGCCCTGAAGTAAAAGTAATAGTTCAGATTTAATTTAAATGTTCCTGGCAAATATGTTATTTAACATTCCCTGAATATGAAAATGCTGGTGATGGTTGAACAAGTCAGGATATCACAATCAGATATGGTGCTGACTATTTCTGAGGACAAGGGTGAGATGAAGATGCAATATCTCGGTGACAGCAACCTGGCTAAGAGCTGACAGATACCCTAGAGGCAGGCCCCAAGATGTGATGTGCCTCCTCTCCACCCTTTGTGCACAGAAAGCAAAGTGAACCTACCAGTCTACCTCATGAAATTAAATGGAGATACAATAGAATGATTATTAATTATCACAGGAAGGATGATACAATACATGTGGGAGGGTGGGTATTAGGAGTTCCATAGTGAAATCAGCCCCGGCCGGTGTGGCTCAGTGTGGGTAGAGCATCACCCGCACACCAAAGGGTCTCAGGTTTGATTCTTGGTCAAGGGCACATACCTGGGTTGCAGGTTAGATCCCTGGCCCTGGTCTGGGAACCTGTGGGGGGTAGGGGCAGGTTGAAGGGGGGGTCCTCCCTCCCTCCTTTCCACTCTATCTAAAAATCAATGGGAAAAAATATCCTTGGGTGAGGATTGACAAGATCTTGGAGTCACACACGTGCCTTGGAGGGCAGAAAAATGAATGGGATCCATTCATTACGTTGTATTGTTCCTATGTTCTGGGGAGGATTCCCACAGAGGAAGCTATGCCAGGTTACCCTGTAGGTTGGGAAGGGTAGGGGACAAAAGTCAGTGCAGGCTTGGAGTTTCCTCTTCGCTTCGCCAGGTGAAGCATGAAAATTCGAGTTACCTGAAGTGATGCTTTTCTGGAGCATTATATTACTCTTCCTAAGCTAGAGCTACCTGGGCATTGGGCACTAATATGGTCCCCAAAACTTCACTCATGGCCCAAACAATAGCAGGAGCATCAATAGTACTCACAACGGCATCAAGGATGATAATGATACAGCACTGAAAGGTAATTTTCAAAAACCGGTAAAATCATGGCTCATACAGATATAAAAACAGCACGGGTTAATTATTTTAATGATTTTTTTTTCAACTCACAATGAGGGAACCTGGCAGATGTTGTAAGTGGTCAAAGGAGAAGTCCAAAACAAAACCAATTTATATGGGTTAAAAGAATGCTGAAATGAGTGTGCAATGGAGACAAAACTACCTTCAGAGGATCAGGGGAGTCAATGGACCCTCTACAGCAGTGGTTCTCAACCTGTGGGTCGTGACCCCTTCACAGGGGTCGCCTGTGACCATCAGAAAACACATATATAATTACATATTGTTTTTGTGATTAATCACTATGCTTTAATTATGTTTAATTTGTAACAATGAAATACATCCTGCATATCAGATATTTATATGACGATTCATAACAGTAGCAAAATTACAGTTATGAAGTAGCAACGAAAATAATTTTATGGTTGGGGGTCACCACAACATGAGGAACTGTATGAAAGGGTCACGGCATTAGGAAGGTTGAGAACCACTGTTCTACAGGTAGGGACAGGATTTGCTTGTCTGTAGACACAAATTGTTTCTCATTGCTATCATTTACCTGCAACCTAAAGAATTGTAAAATAGCTCGCATAAACTCAGAATGAGATGACTACCAGAAGGGTGTGCTATAGACAATGTTTAGCTTGCCATTGAGGCCCAGCTTTTTCCCCCTAAAACAGTAAAGTATTTGCGCAAAAACTGGAAATCCAGGATCCTTAGAAATCCGAATTCCACATCCAAACTCATGCCTACCTTCCTCACAGGCATTACCCCAACCACCACCCACCTTTCTTAGCACTAACAAACCAGAAGCATATTGTTTTCAGGGTTACAACTTTCCCATCAGCAAATGAGGGGTCCCAATGCTGTAACAGCACAGAAGCAATGAGGGGATCATTCCCTGTGACGTGAACAGGTCCTGTCACCTACATAATATGATTGAGTAGTGCAGAGAGTCTTTGGGAAAATGATAAAGCCAGATTTGTAAGGAACTTAAACTCAGTATCTCTAACACTCAGGGAACCTTGCCCGGTGCCCATATGGCAGTTATAAAGGAATGTCCACGATGTTTTCTAAAAATGAAAGGAAACATGTTTAACATCACAAGAGAAGCATATGGGACTCGGTTTCCACGGCTATTTTTTCCTTGGATTTTCCTTTCATTTAAGAAAAAGGAAAGAGTAGGAGGATTGCATGACCATGTTTTTACACCCCTTCTTTCTCTATAAAACTGCACCAGAATAGCCCAGTGTCTTCAAACTGCTGGGTCTAGTGTAGCCACCACAAAGCTGGTACCACAAAGAGAGTCTGACATTCTTTGCCCCAGTAGTTCTAACTACCCTGAGGGCAAGAGCTCTGCATTGTTTATCTTTATTTTTTTGTGACTGGCACACAGTAGGCATGTGATAAATGGTTGTTCAACTCAGCCTTCACCTTGTTCTCAGTCTTCATCCGAGCTGCTCACTGTGTGCCCACCCCCTGCTCCCTGGTCCTGCTCCTGCTGTCGATGCTGCTGGGCTCTGACCCATGGCCCATGCCCGCAGCTGTGCCAGGCTCCTCGCACCTCACTGCTGGCACTGGCCCCCTGAATCGGACCCACGGCCTTTCTCTTTGACTGTGGCTGGACTGTGCTATGATGAATATGCTGCTGCAAAACAATCCCCCAACTCAGCCCCCAGCAAAACAACAGTCCCGACTCATGGCATTCCCCAGCACTTTACACTCCTACAAGCAGAGGGCGTGTTCCAAGTTGCCTGAAGAAAAAAAAAACGATAACCAAGACAGAAAATGTCCTTATTCAGGAAACTTCGCAAAGGATGTCAGATGTCCGACAAATAAATGTTATTGTACTATGAAGGTTCCTCCCAAATGTTGACATGTACACTGTGGTTTAAAGTGTGAGAATATGACTTTGCCATTTCTGCAGTAAAAAAAAAAAAAAACTATACATAAATCCCAAGCTGTCCTGCCCTCTACCACTTAAGAGCACTCTTTCTCCAGGGCCTCCCATGATGCCCCCCTTCACAGCTGCAGGGTGGGGAGAGGAAAGAGAGAGAACTTGGCATCGGCAACCAATCATTCTGGTCACTTCTCAGAGATTTGGCTGAGACTTTCATTACTGTTTTTAATCTAGGAGGAGCTATCACTTAAATGCAACAGATGAACAGCCTCACAAACAAAAGAAGAGAAGCCTAAGGTATAAAACCGTCTTATATCAATGATGTTATAAGAACTCCAATGTTGCCCAGGCCGGGTAGCTCAGTTGGTTAGAGCATTGTCCTGATATGCCCAGGTTGCGTGTTCGATCCCCAGTCAGGGCACATACAAGAATCAACCAATGAATGTATAAATGGGTTGAACAACAAATCTTTCTCTCTCCCTCTCATCCTCTCTCCCTCTCTCCTTCACTTCCTCACTCCCTTCCTCCCTCACTCCCTCCTTCTCCCTCTCTCTT
The DNA here is from genome assembly GCF_000147115.1 of Myotis lucifugus. Lineage (NCBI taxonomy): Eukaryota > Metazoa > Chordata > Mammalia > Chiroptera > Vespertilionidae > Myotis > Myotis lucifugus. The sequence continues at coordinate 1,213,166 of NW_005871092.1, forward strand.
CTTCCTCTCCAAAAAAAAATCATTTAAAAAGAAAGAACTCATATGTCATAATCACACCCTAACACACACATTCATACCCACTGCCTTTCCATGACGTGCTAGCCCTTTTATTAACATATGCCTGAATCCAGGGGTGTAGACTTTTCTGTGCAAAATCTCAGCTATGAGAAGCAGCTTAGCTTCTGAAAGCCCACACCGGCGGTGCTGGGTCAACACGACAGCACTAATAAGGCCGGCTTGGTTACCTCAACTACTGGGGTCACTCAAGTCATCGTTTCTTGTCATCAGGATTCCCAACCTCTGGCTTCTTTCACATCTTTAATGATCAATTAAGAAACACATTTTGTTTTTTTGCGAGGGGACCTGGGTAGGAGTGGGGTGAAGGAGCAATTGAGCACAATTTCATCTCAGACTCCTTTTATGTTTAAAAGTGCACTTTAATATGACAGCCAGTCTTAAACTACCTTTAAAGGCTGATGAATTGACCTGAAATAAAAATACGCTGTATTAGATCCTCTCAGATACACCGTTAAAGCGAAACGGCCATTATCTTTCTTACATTAAGGGAAGGGCAGCCCGCCATCGCCTTTCATTTCTCCAGTAGATCAAATTGAATTATTCATTAGCACTAAATGCTTCCAAACTCCCTCCCCCACACACATACCATTACCTCATTTTAACAATGAGCGGTTTCATCTCTTCTAAAAATAACCTCTCTGATACATGGAACTCCTGAAGTTTTGGGCTTCACAAAAATTAATTCCTGCGGTTCGTAAAGCAACAGGCTCTAGAGTGGAATCAGACAGTAGAGACAATAAACGAGCAATTAAAAAGCAGCTCCCTGTCTTGTTTCTCGGGCCTCCCATTTGTCACTGACTATAGAACCTCCCTGCTGAATAATCGCCGGATCTGAGCTGGGCAGGGAATGACTCTAAGTAAAATCCTAAGAAATAACTGGTCACAAGACTTCTAAAGTTCTCCATTGGGTCAAATGAAGGCAGGCCCTCAGACGCCTTCCCAAGAGCCTGCGTCAACTGACAGCTTTAGATGTACCTATTCAGGCTTAATGGAAACACACATGTAATGTCCAGTACCTTCAGACCAGTAAATATGCACATATACACACGTCTCATCAAACACACACACACACATACACAGACTTTCACATATACACCGCCAAACACACAAACACACACACATCATACACACAAATACACTGCCACACACACATACGCCCATCAAGAACACACCCTGACAAACACATACACACATCCCCTTATTATACACACAGACGTTTCCAGGCATAAGCACACATACTTCCAATCATATAGACACCACCCACACACAGACACTGATACACACACACACACATCACATAAAATACACATACACACATACATTTTCCATCAAACATACACACAAATACACAACAATACCACCAAACTCACACACTGATACATGCACACCCATAAACAAACTAACTTATCCTCTAAGATCTGATTTCTAGGCACCGGGGTCTATATTTCAGATGAAACCCCATCTCCCATCTTCTACTATGATCACTCTGCACCTGCTGGGTCCTGTTTCATTAACTGCAGCTCGTCAGAGCCACATCAGAGGGTGAAAATGCATTGCCTCTATCGCCATGTATAGCCCCATTTGTTTCATTTAAGAAAATGTGTTTAGTCACCGGCCTTCGATTACACCGCTGACACAGGACCCGGAGTTCGGGGTACATATTTTTTCTCCCACCTCTTCACTTTGTCAGAGAGAAATCCCTGAGTTGACTTCTAAGATGAACATTCATTTGCAGCAGCAGAAGCTGGGCTCCTTCCAACAGCATCTCAGCTCCCGAGACTTCTGAGCCATTCTCCTTAGCTCAGGCAGCCGTGGCCTCGACTCCCTCTCCTTCACCCAGGCCTTCCTCATCCAGCCCAGAACTGTGCTCAGATGTGACTTCTGCAGGGCGGGAACGGGATGTCTCCAGTATAACAATGTCTTGAACATAGTCGTTCCTTAAAGTTAATGTGTAATGGAGTCCTAGGCTGAGGTTCAGCATAAATAGAAGCAGGAAGAAGCAAGGTGTAGGTAGTAAATTTCAAAAGTCTGGGTGTGTCTGGAATTCAAGTTGAGTAAGGTAGAAAACAGCATGAAAACGTGCCTCTATTAGAGGTGTATGTGTCTGGATGACCAGATGTGGAGGTAGCTAAAACGAAGTTCCATTGTTGTCTTCAGGCAATGAGCAGTGAGATGGAACTGGTCTTGGTCAAGAATATATGGCACATTTCAGCGTAATGATGCCAAAGTCATATGCAGAACATAGTAGGGACAAGTCTGTTGATGGGAAGCCCAGAAGAAGGCATTTCATAGTCTAATGAAAAGCAAAGCCCTAGTCCTGACTGGTGTTGCTCAGTGGTTAGAGTATCAGCAGGCACACTATAGGATTGTGGGTTCATTTCCCAGTCAAGGGCACATAGCTGGGTTGCCGGTTTGATCCCTGGTGCATGCAGGAGGTGATCACAATTGATGTTTCTCTCTCACATTGATGTTTCTCTCTCTTCCCCCCTCCTTCCCTTCCTTCCACTCTATAAAAATCAATGGAAAACAACAATAACAAAAGCAAAGCCATGGAGTTTCCAGCTAGGATTGCAGTAATAGAAATGAAAAGGAGTGAAACAGTGTAAGAGACAGAATTAGGCTCTTTATATCAGGGGCTTTCTTCATGTCTCTTTAGCAACTATTTACTGAGCACCTACTGGGTGCTCGAGTGAAGGCAGTTAAACTTACCTCTAAAAGGATTCATGCCAAAGCGTCACCCGTTGGTTATAATTGAGATTTGAGTTGCGAAAAAATAACATTTTTTCAATGTGTCAAAAAATTTGAAGGAAAAATTCCTAAGATATATAATTTTGTGAAATGTTACACAGCCAACGGACACAGCACAGACCACTGGAGTTGTCTGCCAAATCGGGGAAAAGCACAGCCCCGAGAGAATTAAAAAATCATCTCCTCATTATTAAAGCAGGCCCAGAGGCACCGCCACAAAAGGTGGTAAGCTATTAGTGGATGGTTTTGAATATAGCCCCAAGTAATAAAGCCATGTTTCAATTTAAAATGTTACATTTTTCATGCTTCTCATTAAGCCAAACTCATATCTCTCCCAACAATTCTAAATTAGTGAGGTCAGACTATCTAGGAACTAAAAAGTAATTAGGGAGTGAGTGCATCTTCCCAGTCTCCTTTAATTACTCTGTGAGACCCAGGCCCTGGGAGAGCGCCTACCTGTGACTAATGCAGGAGGCTCTGACAGTCACTCTTTGAGGCCATTAGATGCTGTCTGTCTCCCAGTATGTAACTCCTTCCAACCCACATGCTGAAGCAGAAACTGTAGCTAATGAGTCCCCATTTCTACAGCTGCAAAAACCTGGAAGAATTTAACAAAACACAGCATAACTTTCCTGAATATGCCACGGTACCTGAATTGTATATAAGTTGGAGTTGCTATACAGGAGCTGGGATAATTATCTCTACAAATCTGGGCTGCATTCTGCATCAGGATCTATCCAGAATTCAACCAGGAGTTTCCACTATTGTCTCTGCATCACTAAACACCGCAGATTTTAAACCCTAGTACAAAGAACCTAGGTTATTTTTAAACAAAAGTGTAACATGCCACGTGACCTTTGTCCCACTATTTGCTGAATACATCATTCAATGTGAGGTGGGCAGACATTCTGACAGCAATCAGCTTAGGGCTGTATCGCGGGGCCCACTCATTACTATAAAAAGTTGTTCTACAAAAGGTACCTAGCTCCATCAATAAAATATTTGCACCTTGCATTTATCTAATGGAGTAACAATATAAGAACATATAAGTTTACGTAAAACTAAAGTATATATATGCTTACCTATCGATCTATCAATGGATCAATATATCCATCTCCTGGAGACATGCTATTAAATATTTAAATAAATAAATGTCCATGGGAGAATATTAGCTCTGATGCTTTCTTGGGTGTTTCTTCCAGATCCCAAATTCTAGCCATTAAAATGTGCCATTCCATTGCACTATAACCCTCAGTGTAAGGAAGTTACCAGTGGTAACTGTGTAACTGAACGGGGTCTCTAGCCCACTGTGAGGGAAGGTGGATGGCATGGAGACCATGTGTCAGAGACGGTCCTACGTCTGTCTCAGGACCACTGTGCCCCTCACCATATGATTAATAGGACCCTGGATATTTGGGAGGAAGGAAGTGATGTAGGAAGGGAGATAAGAAGGGATAGGAGGAAGGGAAGTTTTAAGTTTTAAGACTATAGAAACTCACAATTAAAAAGCAATCCATAAAACTGTAGTTAATAATTCAGTATTGTATACTACTTGAGAAGATCTTTTTTGTTTGTTTGCCTTTTATTAATCCTCACCTTGGGAAATTTTTTCCCCCCGTTGATTTGTAGAAAGAGTAGAAGGGAGCAAGGGAGAGAGAGACAGAGAAACATCAATGTGAGACAAATGGGTTGGTTGCCTCCCGCACGGGGGTTGAACCTGCAACACAGGTTCTACCTGCCCTTGACCACTGAGCCCCACCAGTCAGGGCAAGAGAATAGATCTTACGCATCCTCACCATACACACAGAAAAAAATTAATTGTATGAGGTGATGAATGTTTTAATTATCTTGCCCTTAGCAATCATTCTACAATGTATATGTATCTCTTCATTTTTCTTATTTGGGTAAGTTGTGATCAGACAAAGAGATAACAGGAAGATTTGTTATTTGGTTAAATTTTTCTGTAATTATACAACAAAAGCTCTTAAGGGTCTTAATACATATTTTTTAAAAATATGATTCAGTGAAATTAGTTGTGGACAGAAAAAGTAATAAAGATTAGAATAAATCTGTACATAATTCAAGAATAATTTTGCACTCGGATTGTGGATTGTTTAATTGAAGTGCTTTTTCCAAATATGGATACCATAGATGATATATATAGGGTATGAGCTATTAAAAAAAGAAAGAGAGAGACAGGATTCCAATCTGGGGTTAAAGCTCACTTGGAGGCCTCAGCTATATATATAAAAAATTAGCAAGAAATGTTTTAAGTTGAAATAATGTTTAAGGTTTGCTTAGTATATATGTGAATTTTAGTGATCCCTGCTTTATCAAACTTTCTAAACGTATTTTTATTGATTTTAGAGAGAGAGGAAAGGAGAGGGACAGAGAGAGAAAGAAACATCGATCTGTTACCTCTTGTACGAACCCCTACTGGGGATCGAACCTGCAACCCAGGCATGTACCCTGACCGGGAATTGAACTGAAGACCTTTCAGTTCATGAGAAGATGCTCAACCAAGCGAGGCACACCAGCCAGGGCTAGCCAACTTTTTTGATTAACCATTTTATTTATCCTGATCAGGTCAGATAAGGGAGTTGTTACTTGAAATCCCTTGGTTTGGGTACTTGTTATGTGCCAAAACCTCTGCAAAATTCTAATGTAGAATCATCTCATTGAATTCATACGAGAACCTTCTGGGGTATTCTTTCATCCAGCAAAATGTATTAATCACCCATTTTGCACCAAACACTGTTCCGGGCACTGGAGGTCTGTGTGAGCTAGAGAGGCCAGTTCCCTGCTCTCAAGAAGTTTTATTCTGCATGTGTGTGTGTTGGGGGAGGGGAGGCGGAATATACATAGTCAACAAAGATTTCCCATTTGGTTCCATTATTTGATATTTACACAACAGAAACTTTTAAGGGTCTCTATCCATTTTTAAAACATACAATGCATAGAGCAAAAATGTACTTTCATGTGTGTAGATGTTGAGAACATAACAATAGGAAAAACTAAAATGCCATGGCCCTCAGCAAGGCTATTCCCCAGATGTGTCCGTGTAGTCTTTGTATCTTGCATGGAGCAGCACCACTTTTGAAGATGTAATCTTCTATTAAGATTGTGTTAGATAAAACCTTGTATACTGTTCACTATTTTTCAATTATTTGGGCAATGAGTTCCAATTTTACTTTTTTCACAGAAGTTCTTCAGCTCTTCTGATCAATTCAAGGCACAAGTGTGAACGTTGCAAATGAGACAAGAAATCACTACTTGTATGCTTGTTTCTCTCTAAAACAGCCTATAGTTGCAACAAGATGCTTGCGAATTTAGTAAGCAGAACACACTCGATTTGGCAGTGCAGCGAACAATGTTATTATGCTTACAACTATGGGTGAAGTGACTGGAATTAAATGGAAATTTAAAGTTTGTACTCAATGTGCAAAGCAAAACACAATCCCCCATTTTGAAATGTTAACTGAGTCACTGAGAAAAGTACAACAATGTACAAGATTTTAAAAATATGACTGAAAATATCACAACCCCATAATACAAATAAGCAACTTTTTTCCTAACAAATAAAAATTTAAATGTACTGAAAAACCTACTTTTTTACTTTAAATTAGGATTCCATCTATTGAGAAATACAAATAAAGGATCAAATGATGGTTGCAATTCAATCCATTCAATAGATTCAACTGGAAAGAACACCAGTAGGAAAACCAAAAGCTATGCTGAGATTGAGCTGTGAGCTGTTAAAAAGTTGTTTTAATATAAAACTACTTAACTATGGGAGCCAGTGTATTCTCATTCCTGAAAAATTAAACTAGCATAAACAACCATGGCAGCAAACATATTTCTAAAAGCAGTATTCGTCATCCATAACACCTGTTTTCAAATTTGTGTTCATCAAAATAACCTTGTGGCTGAAGTTACGGATTTTATAAGTACATGTTAATCTGAACATATCAATTAGTTCAATAAAATGCAGTTTCAATCTTTTTTGGAAGGATAGAGTAAGGGAGATCTCATAAAAGGTGGCATTTATAAAATAGGTTCCCAGCTAAATATGTTTGAAAACCCAGTGAGCCAGAAACATTGTCAAACAGTTGCTCTGCAGGACAGAAGGGAAGAAAACTCCAGCATCCTTGATCATGCTCCACTGATTTGAGGCCTAGTTACTCACTCAGAAGGCAGAGCACTTTCCCCCCAGTTTTCTCTTAATGACTCTTGAAAAGAAAATGCCATTCAGTTAAACACCCTGCGTCCGTGAACATTCATCACTCAGCTCATCTCTCCTGCAGATGTTTACGCACAGCTCTGAGATGTCGAGTACTGCGCCATCAGCTCCCATCTTCCTTTAGCCACTGAGCACAGAACTGGGAAAATCAGCCAGGCTCAAGAAAGCTGAGTGAGAATGGACGGGATAATTTAAGTTTACCTTAGGGCTGCGGTCATTCATGGAGGGCTCACCTCTCTGAACAAGTCAGCCCTCTCTTGTCTTTTCTAAGGCTGAGCTCAAAGCTCTGATGGCCAAAACAGGCTAGTCAGTGGTCGGCAAACTCATTAGTCAACAGAGCCAATTATCAACAGTACAACGACTGAAATTTCTTTTGAGAGCCAAATTTTTTAAACTTAAACTATATACGTAGGTACATTGTTATTAACTTAATTAGGGTATTCCTAAGGCTTAGAAAGAGCCACATTCAAGGGGCCAAAGAGCCGCATGTGGCTCGTGAGCCACAGTTTGCCGACCACGGTAACAGGGCAATTCCTGCACGCTGGGCTGAGCAGAGAGAGGAGCCTTGGGAGGGAAGAAAAAAATAATTCTGTTCTAATCACCAAGCAATGCAACCAGTTCCCAATGAATAGCAACTCCTTTTATTGGCCTCTCCACTTTGTTGGCCATGGACGAAATGAAGTCCCCATTCTGGATCTGTTTTAGTCCCATTCTCACTCTTACTGAGCACCATCGACCATGGAATAACTTGGCCAGTTCCTATTTCTCAAACCACTTTTCACTCCTTATTCAAAGGTGCTTGGTGCAGGAAGAGTGGACCCACTGGAAGTCTGAGAGGCAACCAAGAGATGGAAGTCACCAGGAGCAGATGACAGGAAACAAGCCCTTCCCAAAAATAAAAGAAAAGCATGTTCTTGTGCTCTTAATGGAAATCAATGCATGCCTCAAACTGGCCTCTGCATGTGTGTGTGTGTGTGTGTGTGTGTGTGTGTGTGTGTGTGTGTCTGTCTAGATCCCTCTCTCCCTAAATTTCTCCCTCAAATGTTGCATCCTTGCTTCTTCCCTGCAAGCAGCCTAATGATGGCTCTTTGGGATGCTATGTGGACCTTAACCAATCTTTTTTTTTTTTTTTTTAAGTAAAAAGATAGTTTTTATTTCATTTATTTATTTTTTTTTCCTTTTATTTATTTTTTTTTAATATTTTTTTTATTTTTTGCTTAAAGTATTACAAAGGGTATTACATAAGTGTCCTTTTTTTCCCCCCCGCCCTTGACACACCCCTACCCTCCCTTACCCCCCCAGTGTCTTATGTCCATTAGTTATGCTTATATGCATGCATACAAGTCCTTCGGTTGATCTCTTACTCCCCTCCCTCCTGCCCCCCAACTCTCTCTGGCCTTCCCACTGCAGTTTGGCAATCAGTTTGAGGCAGCTCTGCCTCTGTATCTATTATTGTTCAAAAGTTTGTAATGGTCTTTATTATCCATGAATGAGTGAGATCATGTGGTATTTTTCCTTCATTGACTGGCTTGTTTCACTTAGCATAATGCTCTCCAGTTCCATCCATGATGTTGCAAATGGTAGGAGTTCCTTCTTTTTAACAGCAGCATAGTATTCCATCGTGTAGATGTACCACAGTTTTCTAATCCATTCATCTACTGATGGGCACTTAGGCTGTTTCCAGATCTTAGCTATGGTGAATTGTGCTGCTACGAACATCTGGTTACATATATCCTTTCTGATAGGTGTTTCTGGTTTCTTGGGATATATTCCTAGTAGTGGGATCACAGGGTCAAATGGGAGTTCCATTTCCAATTTTTTGAGGAACCTCCATACTGCCTTCCATAGTGGCTGCACCAGTCTGCATTCCCACCAGCAGTGCACAAGTGTTCCTTTTTCTCCACATCCTCTCCAGCACTTGTCGTTTGTTGATTTGTTGATGATGGCCATTCTGACAGGTGTGAGATGGTACCTCATTGTTGTTTTGATTTGCATCTCTCGGATGATTAGTGACTTTGAGCATGTTTTCATATGTCTCTTGGCTTTCTGAATGTCCTCTTTTGAAAGGTGTCTATTTAGATCCTTTGCCCATTTTTTGATTGGATTGTTTATCTTCTTTTTGTTAAGTTGTATGAGTTCCCTATAAATTTTGGAGATTAAGCCCTTATCAGATATGACGTTGGCAAATATGTTTTCCCAAGAGGTGGGTTTTCTTGTTGTTTTGTTGATGGTTTCTTTTGCTGTGCAGAAGCTTTTTATTTTGATGTAGTCCCATTTGTTCAGTAAACTCAAAATGGATAAAGGACTTAAATGTACGACAGGAAACCATAAAAATTCTAGAAGAATACAAAGGCAACAAAATCTCAGACTTATGCCAAAACAATTTCTTTAACCAATCTTTATAAGCACACGGTTTACCTTGCAGCCAGCCACAACCTCTTGAAGAAACCCATTCTCTGGAGATCTTGACAAGTCCCCACCCCTTAGAAACCTGGGCCATGGAGGTGTTTAAAGATTTGTCAGATGGTCCAAAGAAACACTAAGAACACACAACAGAACTTTCCATCTTCTCCTTACACAATTCCCTACCTGGGCTATTTTAGGTTGGAAGACACTGAATTGAAAAGGCAAACCTGCTCAAACACTGCGATTTCACAATTTTATTTTTACAATGACCAGTGAGATAAGGAGACCCTTATAACAAACAGGAAAAATAAAATCACAAAATATATTTAATGTTTCATACTTTTGTTTTTGCTAATTTTTAACATCAGAAGAAATTGCCTGAGGATGACATGCCTACCATGTAGGTTTGGCCAGGCAACAGATCACTAAGAACTTGTGCCCGGCCCTTCCAGGCTGGATTCCTTGTTCTCCCCTATAATTCCCCAATACCTTTTTGTGTCTTTGCCATCATCTGTCAGTGTGTCCAATTTCCTCTCTTAATTGAGCTCCTGAAGAGCAGGGAAATAACATTCACTTCCATATCCACCAGGAGCTTGCAGGGTACCTAGTACACAGTAGGTGGCTAATTAATGTTCAATTAATGAACAAAAAGAAAACTAGGTACTGCCTCATACCACCTGGTGGTCTCCCTTAACAAAGCTAAACTATGTCTGCCTGAAGTAGGCTTGGAGGAGAGCAAGGAATCAAACCTGTAGGAAAAGTTGGGTAACATTTAACCCAGAGCCCACATCTCATTGAAATTCATCAAGAAGCCTTGCAGAAGTTAAAGTAAATGGCATGAAAAGGTTTCAGATCTAGCCAGGGACTCCACAGAGCTCGGCAATGAAACCTGCCACCAAGAGGAAGGTAATTAGTTATGAGGTAACTGCAAATCACAGGTAACCAGCAGGAGACTCACTCTTCCTTCGGATGAGCTAATAAGGTCACTGCCCACCCAGACTCCATTTCATTGCCGTCCTCTCCCTTCCTGCTTTAGACCTGAGGTTAACATTAATAATGGGCTGTCTGCATATTTACACACTGTAATTAAGCCTAGGTGAAACCTGTAGAGCTCTTTAGGGATATTTATTAGAATGCAGAGCCACCCCAGCTTGTAGCTACCATTTGCCAGCAGTTGGAAGATAGAAAAGATAGAATTAAATAAAAAATCAACTGCAATGACACTATAAATTCCCTCCAGGCCGTCTCCTGCCCACATGCCTGACCTCTTCATGCTGCAAAGATGTAGGTCTAGGTGGCTGAAGATTTTATTTCTAATGAGCGTATCAGGGCTAAAAAGTCGGTAAAAATGTGTAACTCTTACACATCCTGCTAGTCCAGAATCTCTCTATTCCCACAAAGAAGGTCCACTCAGTTATATCCAATCATCCTTGGAGGTGGCTCCAATGTGCTGGTTAATGGAAGGAAGGAAGGAAGGAAGGAAGGAAGGAAGGAAGGAAGGAAGGAAGGAAGGAAGGAAGGAAGGAAGGAAGAGGGGGAGGGAGGGAGGGAGGAAAACACAGGGGAAGAAAAGGAGGGGGAGAGAGGAAACATCGTTGATTATGTGGCATTTTCCTTCACTCTTTCTGTCCTTTGCTTAGTGACGCAGGGCATCCCCTCTTAGGGGCGCTATTGTTCATTTCAGTGGATACTTCAGAGATGTTAAAATGCTTCAAAGTGTCAAAGTTGGCAAGTTTTCTGCAGCAAAGTAAGGAACTAGGGAATGCTCAAATGCTGTTTTCTTCCTTGCCGTCTCACCCCAAGATATACTGAAGCATAGCTTCCTTGCTTTCTGTTACCTTGTTTTTTTGTGTGTGTTTTTTTTTTAATTATATTTTTATTGATTTCAGAGAGGAAGAGAGAGAAGCATCAATGATGAGAGAGAATGACTGATTGGCTACCTTCTGCATGCCCCACACTTGGAATCAAGCTCACAACCTGGGAATGTGCCCAGACTTGGAATCGAACCATGACCTCCTGGTTCATAGGTCGATGCTCAACCACTGAGCCACACCAGCCAGGAACTTTCTGTTACCTTGTAACAGTGGTTCTCAAAGTGTGGGGCCTGGACTAAGGTCTTGTGTCTGCATTAAGGACTTGTTGGCAATACCAAGTTTTGGGGCCCTATACCAAAATTTAATTTAAAAACATGTGTTGGAGCCTAGCTCTCTGTAATTCAGCAAGCCCTTGAAATGACTCTGATGCACATTCAAGATTAAGAATCTCTATTTTACAGAATGTCTATAGAAAGAAAAAGTTTCACTTCATGACTAACCAGCATCTTCCTCACTCTAGGATGCAGACATAGGTTTCTGAAGGATTGGAGTGTGGTCAGCATGAGCTTTCCCCTGCAACAACTAAGACAAGGCATTGCTATATAAAACATCACGTTCAAGATTAAGATCAGTTCTTTCCACAAAGCGCCTCAGATCCTCTCTGACTAACTTCTCTCAGGCAGCCACATCCTCTCACTAGAGCATCCCCTGTATCTCCAAAATCACGGGTAGAAGAAGTGCATTAAGTTTAAGAAGGAAACCTTTCATTCATTCAATTCATTCTATAAATACTGGCTGAGCACCTACTATGTGCAACGTACTATTAATCCCTTGTAGAATATTAGCCAACACAGCCTGAGGGAAGACAGGCAACAGATGGACCCCAATTGGAATGTTCATTAGATGGTATGTCAGAAAGTGACAAGTGCTACAGCAATCGCGCACACATAAGTAGAGCTACAGGGCCAGGGGGTTAGGAGCTACAACTCGAGCTAGAATTAGTTAAATTTGGTTTCAGTGAGCAAGTGGTATTTAAACCAGGTCTAGAAGAAGGTGAGGGAGTCAGGCATGCCAGTAACTGGGGGGAAAAGGCCGAAGCAACCTGAGACAAGGACAGTTCTCCCAGAATCAACAGAGAATTGACATGCTATATTTGAAAATAATACCTAGATTCTGAACTGATTTTAAAATATCTAGAATAATAGAGTAACACGTGACACATGGCTCCCTGGCTCTCTAAATGAACTTGGTCTTAACAATGAGGACAGATGTTTGGTGTGGAATCACCCCCCTTACCTTCTTGCAAGCAGGAAGAGTAAGAGTTTCAGTCCTATCATTTCTGATTGCAGGTGACAAACATGTCAAGGTCTCAAAGAAATACCTTTGGACTAGAAAACTTGTAAGTCGAAATTAGACTACTAGTAGCTGATTATAAATTAATAGGGAAACACAACTGGCCAAGCAGAACTAAGAATATTATAAACAGAAAGAACATTTAAGAGGACTTACACTGTGGGATATTAGTGTGTCTATAAATCTACAGTAAGTAAGGCAGTATGAAAGGCTAAACCAATAGCAAAGAACAGAAATTTCAGAAACAGGCTCCTAGTGCTAGAAACGTGATTTATGACAAGGTTACACAGCAGAATAGTGGAGAAAAGATGGTATTTTCAATAAATTGTTTTGGGTCAACCAGATATACCCATATGGAGAAATATAAATACTGACCCTTAATTTGCACTATACACAGAAATCAATTCTAGGGGAATTGTATATCTAAATGTGGAAGGCAACTCAAAAAAAAAAGTCTCTAAAAGATGATATAAGAGGATATCTTTGTGACCTTGGGTTAGACAATGGTTTTTAAAATAGAACACAATTCACACACTAGAAAGGCAAAGAATGGTAAATTAGCTATTTTAAAATAAGAAACCTCTACTTATCAAAAGAAATGTTTAACAGAGTAAACAGAGAAGGCCTTAAGCGGGAGAAGATATCTGCAATACATATAGCTGATAAAGGTCTCATATCCAGAATATATAAAGAATATTTCAATCCAAAGAAAAAAGTATCTAACAGAAAAAAGAAACTGTGAACAAGAAATTCAAAAAAGAGGAGAGCCAAGTGGCTAATAAACATTTGAAACAATTCCAAATTTCATTATTTTTTAGGGAAATGCAAATAAAAACCATAATAGCATACCTGAACATACTGGAATAGTTAAGACTAGAAAGATCCAAAACATTGTATTGGTGAAAGGTGGAGCCACTGGAACTCTCACACACTGCTGGTGGGAATATGGTTATTGGTTTCAATACTTTGGAAAACTCCTTGGCAGTTCCTATTAAAAGTAAACAGCGCTTACTCAATGACCCAGGAATTCCATTTCTGGATATATCCAACAAAAACACATACAGGTGGGCAAGAATGTTCATTTCAGCAATATTTGTAGCAACCAAAAACTAGAAAAAATTCACGTGTCCATAAACAGTGAAAACGATACATAAGGGTAGAATAGTTATACAATAGAATACTATAAAGCAGAGAAATGAGAAAATACTGCTACACGAAACAAACACAGATAAATCTAAGAACTACTGAGCGAAAGAAACCAGACAAGACATAATACAGATGGTTTAATTCTACTTACAGAGAGAACCAAAACAGGCAAAATCTAAAGTACTGAGTTTGGAGTCAGCAGAATGGTTAGCTCTGAAGGAGGAAGGCGGGGATATGACAGGGGTGCCTGGGATGCTGGCAACATTTTGCCTCTCCACAAGGGTGATGGTTCTATAGGCACATTCTCTTTGCAATAATTAATTTGGCAGTGAATTCATCATTTTTGTCTTTATGTACATAAGCTGTCTATATATATAAAAGCCTAAGCAACCGAACCACCGAACAACCAGTAGATCGGTCGCTATGATGCGCACTGACCACCAGGGGGCAGACACTCAACGCAAGAGCTACCCCCTGGTGGTCAGTGCACTCCCACAGTGGGAGCGCTGCTCAGCTGACCAACCCATCCCGGTGGCCCATCAGCCTGGTGGCAGCCACTTACTCCCTCAAGTAGTACTGCAGGTGCAATCTCTGGAGAACGGGCCAGGCACTGACAGATGGCACCGCTGGCCTCCTGGAAGGTGGCCTCTGGCACCGCAGCTGCTTCCCCTCCCTCGATATAAAAGTGGTCACCAGGTGGCTCCCGACAAGCAGCATGAGTGTCAGTGGGATGGATCCGGATCCCAGGCTGGCAAGGGTATCCCACCACCAGCCCAGAGGGCTCATTGTGTCCCCCCCTCCGTCAAACCCCCCTGGAAATGGGCACCAGACACAGGGCTCTTGGCTGGTGAGCGCTGCTGCAGCAGGTGTGAGCCTCTCCCTGTCTGGACTGACTGAGCGGGAGCCCACCCCACAGCAGGTGCAGCGAGGCAGGGATGAGCAGGGGCGGCAGGCAGGAGCGGCAGGCAGCATTGGGCTGTGGGTTTTGGCCCCATCCCTGCAGGCCACCCCAAGGGACCTAACCCATGCACGAATTCGTGCACCAGGCCACTAGTACTTTAATAAGAAAATGCATTTTAAAAACTGAAAAAGTAGCCTTGGGACAAAGTAGTTTGGTGAATTGAACACCCAACTAAAAATCTGGGAGTTTCGGGTTCTAGTCCCAGCTCTGTTACTTAATAACTTTATAATACTGGGTAACGCTCTTCACCAATCTGAATCTCGGGTTTTGCATCATTTCACAGGGTAGTTACAAATATTAAATGAGACAATAATTGTAAGGTGTTTTAAAAACTCTTAAGCACCATATAAATACATGATGAAGACTGGTGGATAAGTTGTAGATTCAGAATGTATATCTAGATGGCAACTACCAACTTTCTACCAATAAATGAAACTTTTTAAAAATTAGGAGATTTGTCATTATAAACACTGGATTCAGATTATTATGTTTAACACTGGAAGATCTTTCAATGCTCGGCTCAAAGCCCTGATAGTGACACAGGTGAAGCTGAGTAGCAAACTGCTCCTTCCTCAATGGACCATGCCTTGCTCACCAGCCTTCCCTGATTCATTCCTACTGCTAGACAGGTTATTATAGAAATATAAATTTGGAATCCACAAAAAATGTTACTTAAAAAATTAAACTTGTCTAATCAGATGGCAGAGTTCCAACTGAACCAAGAGGTCCCGGGTCTGCTGGACATGGAGCCCATTCCCTCTGCCTTTCCTGCCCCTGTGCTACATACTTCAGTCTCCGCAGACTCCTTCTAGAAGCCCTGATAGCCCAAGTGGGGAAAGTGCCATTCCATCCAAATGTATCTCTGAAATGTCTTAAACGCCAAAGGCACGTACAGATGGGCTGTGCATTTGGTTTCAACAGCAGGTATCTGCCGGACGTGCCCCGCATGTGGTACACCATGCAGAGTCCGGTGGGGCGTGACTCTGCCCTTTCGGAACTTACGACCTACTCAGAGAGGCAGCTCCAGCCCAGGAAATCTGTTGGCTTGACAAGGAGAGTAAATGCCAGGACAAGAGCTGCAAGCAGAGTGCGTGCTCTGGGGTTTCCGGAGGGAGCAATCACTGGGCTGCAGAAAATCCAAGAAGGCTGTTAGAAGGAATGATGTCCTTGAGATACGGACCTAATATTCAAGGACCCAAGGCCATTCCGCCCTCTCTTCCTGGGGAGAGTCATCCCATGTCCCCTATGGCAATGGTCAATGGGTTGGGGTCAACTTGGGATGAGTGTTTTTTGCCCACATGATACAAGTCACTTTGCCCAGACAAGAATGACTAAGAGGAGGTAGGAATAGAACAGATGCCTTAACTTTTATCCTAAATAAATGCACAACCTCTAATCTCAGGATTTCACTAATGGGCTTTTTATTTATTATTTTAAAAAAGCTCCTTTTGTTAGAATTATATGTAGTAAATAGACCGTAGTATGGAATTAGAACAATCCCCAAATGACTCTGGCCTGTAGTATTTTGTTAAACACTAATGCCCTGATGTGTGCTCTGTCCTCTGCGGTGCATGGGGTGTCAGAGAGGGAAAATGTCTAGTGTCCATGTGAGGAGTTAAAACTTTTGTTTCTATTGATGTTAGCATATTAAAGACCCAAAACAATTCTTCAATGAGGAAACCTATTTAAAAGCTGACATTCCTAAATATTGTTGTGATTCACATTATCTATCAGCACTGATGGAATCAATGTTCCTCAAAAGGTACTTTTATTACATCTAAAAATATAATAATTCCTGAATATCATTAAATATTCCGGAAGGATCTGAACAAGTAGGGAAGAAGATTCTATTTTGGAAGAATCTTCAGAGATTAAACTAGCCTGCTTGGAGCGGCTCTTCTTCTCACCAATAGGGAATTGTAAAGCTGAATAATGCTCACAAAGTTACCTGATGTGAAGCATAACATGTTACTAATAATAAGGGCAAATGACTTTTGTCAGGTGTTGTATAAGGGAGTCACAAAACTGAAATCAAAAGGCAAGGAGGGGTGCACTGTTATAAATGGCTTCCCAGGAAGTAAAAGGAACTGAAAATGTTAATACAAAAAGAACCAAAAAAAAGTCGGAATAATTAGGCTACTGAGAAAACTAAATTTATAACAACCCCAGCTGAAAATCCCAGTTAAAACACAGAAATTTAGAACTATCAGCATGGCAACATCTGTCTACCAGAGGGGACCAAACCCAAGAAATGCCAACTTGGGTATACACAGTTCGTGAAGGTTCAAGCAGACCCCAGATATGTGGCTAAAACTTGTAGAAAGATTTGTAATATCAGGGAGCTTTTGAGGATGATGCCCCTTATTAAATCAGGTGACTCAAATGACAACACAAGCCTCACCATGATATGAACTATTCTAAGCTATTTGCTGAGAGAGGCGTGATAGTATCTAGTTTTATAATGTCTTGTGTATTTAAATGTAGAGAAGATAAAGAAAATCAGATATGCCAGAAACAAGTCCACAAACAAATCCAAATGATTACAGAATGTGACAAAATGGTTCATTTCTGAGTCTCAAGGGTATTCGAAGGGGAATGTAAAAATCAGGCACATTGAAGGAAGATAAATTTGGTCAGAGGAAGGTTAATTTCTGAAGGACCCCAGGTGTCAGACTGAAGAGCTGGAACTTAATTCCACAGGCAGTAGGAAGCCCCAGGGGCCTTTGATGGGATAAAAACAGCTCTTCAGGAAGGTGTATCTGACAACAGCAGTAAGCAAGCGCCAGAGCCTAGAAGGGGAGGGCCAGTGAAGGGATTGCTGAAGTAATCCTGGCATGAAGAGATAAGCCCTAGGAAGGTTCAAGGAGGTCAATTGAATGTCAGCCTTGAGAGTTACATCAGCTGGTCTTCACAAACTAAGTTCTTCTCTCTCCCACTCACGACCCCATGATTCCCAACCTAAAATTCCACCACTGGCTAACACGGGAGTGTGGCCAGGACATTAGGAGGGAGTCTGGAGCATCCTTGAAAGGGATAAATGACTCCAGATCTCCATGGACTTTCAGATGGTTTGAGTGAAACTTCATTTACATACTGGGATGTTTCTCAAAGGTTTAGTGAGATGGAGAAGAATGTATTCTCCTGAATTTCTTTAACAATAGGAATGTCTTCAGTTGAATAGAGCAATGGATTTATGTGGGTGGGATGTGTTGATTAAAGCTTGAAGCAGAGGCTAGTACTCCTAAAACAGTGGTTATTTTTTTCTGAGAGAGAGAGAGATAGAGAGAGAGAGAGAGAGAGACAGACAGACAGAGTTTGTATTTTTTTTTTTGAGAGAGAGAGAGAGGATGAGAGAGGACAGAGACCCACAAAAAAATGAGCCTGGGAGATGGTACCCTATGAGGTGTGACATCTCCCCATAACCCTTCACATTGGCAGTAAAGTTACCAAATTGATGTGTGTGGACCTGTATGTCTCCAGATATAAACCAATGGAAAAGCTGAGAGTCAGCAAGCCTGAAATCCAGCTTATGCGTGCTATTAAACTTCTATGAAGTCAGATGTGAGAGCATCTCTTAAAGGAGCTCTCTAATGAGTCCTCTGACAAAATGAATAACTTATGTCAGTGCCTGACTATCCGATTTTCTTATAGAGGTGGTCCTATAACCCTTCCCTGAAGGCATGACAAGCCAGAGAAAGCTGGGTCACGTGATTTGTAAAATATGTACTGTTTAAAAAAGGGCTGGGGATGCGGAAGGAAGGCTTGAAAGCCTGCCAGGATCTGGGTGAGCGATGTGCCTCCTCTCACCTTGATAATGATGTTGTCAGGGGCCGACTGAGGGATGAGCGGGGTGATGGTGGTTCTCTATTCCTCACTAATGTCCCCATCCAAGCATCCGTTTTCTCACTTACGATCTCCTTGACACTGCCTCTATTTACATGGCGTCGGGATTAATCAGCCTGGAGTTGTTCAGCTTCAGGAGCCTGGCAATCCGTGTAACTCAGCGTGGCAGCGTGACATTATCACCGACTAAGCACTATTCGTCCCATATGATCCCCACCTCCAGGGAACCTGCTGTGTGATAGGACTTCAGGTGCTGAAGTCATAAACCATCACCCTCAGCCCCGAGCAGCTGCATGACACCTTCCCTCAAGGACAGCGCAGAGAGCCATGCGCTGCATCCGCCTGATTTATCAGCAGGATCGGCAAGGGCACTGCAGGAGTTTTAATCACCGGCTGCTGCAGGGAAAGGTACCCATCTCCGCTCCCCTGGCAGGTCCTTATATACACAATTTCCTGAGACCCGAACACAACCGACAGGCTCCCTGGCAAACCTATTTCTGTCAAGGTACCCATATCGCTGCATCTCAATTATCTGTGGGCCTGCTCATCATCCCCAGTGACAATGTGAACGCCCCAATGGCAGGAGCAGGGACCTGTCTATTGCCTTGTATCTTCCCTCCCCCCAGTGTCTGGTACAAAATAACTTCTCAAACTATGTTTGGTGAGTGAATAAAAGAATGAATAAATGAGTTTCGGTGACTAAGGTGATGGTTATTTTACCGAAGAAAACACTAAGTTGGGGTTTAATCTGCTTGGCTTATACTTTTTTAAATTTTATCTCTCACTAGTTGAGCCAATTAATCAGTTAATGATGGGAAGGAGGTGCTTTCTAGATCAATTGACTCCTGCCAGGTGGAATGGGGGGTCACTATATTATTACCTGGTAAAACCACTCAGTTCAAAAGGAATGTCAAGGTTTAGGTTAAAATATACCAGGAGGCAGCAGTACATCAATGTTCATCAGACTCTCCTTAAATGTTGAATTTCCTATTCTTTCCTAATTTGAAATAGCAGACAGGGAACAGGAAGTGGTTCATATGCAGACAGATCTGGGGTCGACTCCCATCTGTATCAATTCCTATCTCTGCAATTTTAGCAATGTGATTTCCTTGTAGCCTCAGTTTCCTTACCTGTAACATCAGTCTAGGTCACAGGCAATTGCAGTGACTACTATAACTCAGATGACCTAATGAAGGTAAAGGTTGTACCGCCTGGAACTTAGCAGGTGCTCATTGAGTGGAAGGCTCCATTGTTAAGCAATCCAACCTCTTGACAGAGAGAGATTAGCAATAGTTGGTTTGTGTGAGTGGTTGCCTACGGTGACTGAATCCTTAGGAAATCCAGCACAATTCAACTCAGCACTGTTATAGGAAACAACCAACCAAACAGGCAGCAAAACATGAGAAACTGGAACGTGAACTCCAGCAACCCTGAGCCACATCTGCTGGTGTACCCCAAGTTCTCATCTCCAATCAACCCCCACTTTTTCTCCCCTGATTTTCTTTCTTTTTTTAAAACACCCAACTCCTTGCACATTTTCATGCTTTCTCCTAGAACTTTTTTTTAAAGACATGTTTTTATTGATTTTAGAGAGGAAGGGAGAGGGAGAGATAGAAACATCAATGATGAGAGAGAACCATTGATCAGCTGTCTTCTGTACACTCCCTACCGGGGATCAGCCTGCAACCCAGGCATGTGCCCTGACCAGGAATTGAACTGTGACCTCCTGATTCATGGGTCAATGCTCAACCACTGAGCCACACTGGTCAGGCTCTCTCCCCTTCTTTTCACTGCAGGGGCATAACTGATGACATATACTTACTTCTAAATCAAAGAAGCAGATGTGTGACCTTTGCCAAGTCACTTAACCTCTCTTGGCTTCTCTTTGCTCATCGTTAATATGAGTCAGTGGGACTAGATGATCTCTAAAGTCTTTCCGCTAACGAGCTGTGATGCTAGGAAATGAATACTCATAGTTCCTAGATAACAAATCAAGAAGTCAGCCCCGTTTAAGATCTGAAGCCAAAAGAAGCCCTATAATTCTCTTAACTTTGCTCTAATGGAAAGAAGATTAATATGTATTAAGCCCATAGGATATACAGACACTGGGCTAGATGCTCTGATATGGGATTTCAATCAATAGCTATACCTCATTAAAGCAAATGTCCTGAGGCAAGTCTGACTTTATGTGTGTGTTTATGAGGATGTTTTGGTCATTCACTGACAAATTGGCATCTTTCTGTAATTCTAGGAGAGTACCACGAAGGCATTTGCATTATGGTCAATATTCCCTTCCGCAGTCAGGAGGGTGGGTTTATAGATTTGGGAGCACATTAGTCAGGAAAAGTTGCACTAAATCTACCTGTCACAGGGAGCTCACAGCCTCCTGACCAGACAGCATTCAGACATTCAAGTGCAAAAATCAGTCTTGATGTTCCTCTTTCTGCAACTAGTTCCCCCAAACCACAGTATGCAGTGAACATACTAAATGTTAGCTGACTCACTCCCAACAAAACCCCAAAGCCGGAAGGAGAGCCTTTCCATTTTATACCCATTGCTAAATTCTCAACAGGTCGTTCAATTAATCCAATAAATACACATTAAAATGTGATTTTGTGTCATGTCAAAGGTAGGTACTCAGGCTATAGGAGGAGGAAAAGAAATCAGGCCCTGATTTCACAGCCATTACAATTCAGGGTTGGGAAACAAACAATCAAATACAGGTGCACACAGTTGTGAGGTATGTATGTAAACACATATGTCTCTACCCCACTCTTCACCAAGTTCTAGGTTGGTAGGTAGGTCCATTAGCTATTCTCTACTTACTAGTACTAAAAACATAAGCTGTATTCTTGGCAAACATCTTGTGTAACATCTCTGAGGCAAGAGGGAACACCATGGCAATTGGAAGGGTTGATAGAAGGAAGGTTTGCTTGAAGTGCAGGGAGTGGATAATACAGGTGCCTGAGGTGAGCTGTGGAGGGGTATGCAGATCCAGAAGAACTGACAGATTCTAACATTCTTTTAACCATTTTGTCACTTGAAAAAATTTAAAGGCATCAAGAGTGGTAACTCTGTGTTGCTTCTTTTAGCCATAAGAACATCTCTTTTATTGGTCAAGTACCAGGTGACCTCAGATGAGCCTAATAGCATTATTAATAGTAATGACAATTATTTATTGAGAATGCCTAGAGACCTGGGCTAACCACTCTACCTACAGTACTTCAACCTTCTACTCATACCGTGAGGAAGGTATTATTTTTACCTCTAGGGGGCAGATAAGAAAAATGAGATTAAATATCTGGCTTGAAATCACATTAAGTAATTGAACCCAGCCAAATCCGGAATTTGTACTATTTGAAATCCCTCTGTGCTTTAACCTATGTCCTGCATTTTGTGTCTCAGTACTCCACACCTATAGCTCTGCTATGCAGACAAAGAGAAATCACAAATTTGACAGGTATAGACATATATTCTTAAGATGCTTTTAAATCTAATTTCACAGATATGAAATAGCAACTTTAATTACTCAGTGTTTTTCTTTTTTCTTTTTTTTGAGGAATAGTAAAATGTCAAGACAAAAATATGCATGGACAAATCCACCTAATTTTGAACAGAAACAAAACTTTGCCAAATTAATACAATAATCCTTTTAAGAGCAAGATATTTTACACTATACGGAAACGATTTTAAAATATAGGGAAATGGATATAAGGGGATAAAACAATATAAGAGAGAAGAGAGAATGGCTATTGAAAAACTAAGGAAAAAGGTCACAAAATCACAAACACAAAAATGGAACTGGAGAAACACCAATAGAAGGAGTGGCAAGGGCCACAATGTGGAGATACATAGGGGCACCTAGTCTACAATATTTGTGCGATTCACCTGAATCTCAGAATTTCTTCCCTCTCACTGCTGTCCTTAGAGAAACAATTAGGCATATAACTACTGTTTCTGCTTCTCAAACTGTTCTTTGCCCAGAAACTAGTTTGTTTCCCAATGGGAAAGCCGAGCTAACCTGGGGGCATTATGACCTACGCTGCAGCAGATTCTCAACAGCTGAAATCACGCCAAAAGTCAAAAGTTTCCCAAAACTGTTTGAAATATTGACACAAACTCTCCTTCTCCTAACCCCTGAAATCACTGGAGATCATGAGAACTATTAGGTATATCAATAATTTTTTCTTCCATGTATGGCTAGGCTACCTCATTTGGTTTCATTAAAAAGTTGCTTTCCACAGATCCTTTCTAACACCTGCCAGATTTTCTCCCGTATTTCCAATGCATTTTTTCTAGCCATGGGCCATAATACTCATCAAATTAGCAATCTGAAAGCAATTGATCACATCCATAGTCATTTTAGGAATCAATGCCGAGGGCCTGGAGGCACAGAGTAACAGCATTTGGCAAACTGCCTCGAATAACTTTATTTCCATTCTTGTTGAAAATGACTCACTTTTTTAAACAGTTTCTATTATGTTGGTTGGAAAGAACTCTGCATTAACAGCTCCCAAATATGAATGCCGCCCAATCCACATTTAGTCCTGGCTTTCAGGCCCTTTTTCACTGCTTCAGACCATCCTGCCTGGGCTTCCCTCTGACCCTTCAGAGCAGACTCGTGTTCCACACCGAACTCAGCATCCTCACTGCTTCCCTTCGCTTCCGTTTCCCAACATCTCCACCCTGGGACCCTGTGTTTCTGCTTTCCAAAGTCAGAAATCTGGACCAACTGATGTATTATTCCTCCCATATGTTATTTTATCATGTTCAGAATCTCAGACACTTACACAATCCGGCGGTGCCAACGGAGAGAAAGGATAGCCAAGTGGCATCATTGGCATCCTTTTGATGGTCCGACTCAAGAGCAGAGCCTCCCTGCTTCTCTGTGGGACTGAGACCCTCAGGGATTGCACTCTGAATCGCATCTATTACCCAAAGCTGCACTCAAGACACATAAATACACATAAGACACCCAGACATACATCTATTAGTAAAGACTCCTGTGTTTGCACCAATTAACAGACACCAGCTGGAACCAGCTTAAGCAAGAAAGAGAACATAGAGGGAGCATTAATACCTTCATAAAGATGCGTGGCCTGGCTGAAAACAGACACAAAAACCAGGATGATGCTCCTTGTCCATAACTTTTGTTGATTTCTCGCCTCTAATTTGCATTTTCCCCCTTTCCTGCTCCTCAGTCTACATGCTGAGTGGCAAATGTCCTTCCCAGAACTCTCTGTTTCCACCAGTTCTAGAACCTATTGCTTGCTCTCAGTCCATTTCTCATTCCTGGGAGGGGAAATCAGGTTGACATCAACCAGCTGTAAGTTAGGAGAGGTAAGTCACTTACTATAAACAAGTCTGCTGGAAACCTCCCCTCTCTGTCCACAGACATAGGGAGATGTTTCTAGAAGAGAGGGGTCTTGTGAATTGGGTCATTTCTCACAGTGTCCAATGCCAAAGGGACATGACAACAGAGCTGGATTAATCACTTAAGGCTCCTTCCTCCAACCCCTTCACTCAGCACGACATCACACCTTCAAACTCCCTGCTGCAGCCATCAATCCAGAAATAAAAAGTTGAGCCCTGGAAGGACTTTCCCCATGATCACAACACCTGTCCACCCCACAACCTATTAGCAGAAGCAGCCATGATTCCAACAACCAATGCAATGTGCTATCTCTTTCCCCATTTTTACTTCCCATTGAGCCTCCATTTTTATTTCCCATTGAGCCTAGGTCTCAACAGACAGAGGGGCAAGAGTTTGATTCTTGTCTGGGGCACAGCCCAGGCGGTCAACGTGTCTGGTCGCTGTAGCCAACAGTTGATGATGAAGACCTTGAATAAATGTGCCAGGAACTATGTGAAGCTCTTAATTTGTAAATATCATGTAACAACTGAATAAAGTAGGGAATCTCTCATGTTATAGCCAGAAAAACTAGGCAAGAGACATGAAATATTCCTATTAACAACATAATAGGAGGTTGTTTTCCCCTCCTGGAGGTTTACAAAGTTTTTGCTGCTTTTCTTAAATCCTCACCCCATTCCCTTATTTTCCCAGTTCTTCTGTCTACAATGTAAGTGGGTTTTCTGCTTCCAAGAGAATTTCTCAGCTCTGGGGAGTTAGGGTGCCTGGAGCTGGTGAGCCTCCCAGGAAATGAAAGACCGAGTGAGGGAAGGCAGCTACAGGTGGCACACTAATCACTCCCGATGCTTGGGGAGAAGCGAGATACAATTTTAAGTCAGTTAATCCTCTAGTTCACTGGTCGTGGGCTGGGAAAACTGTTAATTAGCTTCATAAACACATTTGGAAAGAGATTTTCACAGAACAGCTTGGTGAGAAGGAAGGCAGGCAGACCACTTCAACAGGAAAGAAGAGCTCTTCTTGGTCACATCTGGAAGCACCCTGGGTTAGTCTTGGATGTGCAGTAAAGAAGATCTCATAAACAGAAATGGTGGGAGGGGAAGGAGGGAGCTCAAGGCTGTTGAGTCAATAACTTGGCCATGCTTCTAGAATCAGAGAAGAGTAGAGAGTGAGGAGCACAGAGGCTGTTTGAGGAAGTGTTGGTGAGAGGCAATTATGAGCTTGCTCCCTTTCCTTCAATTTATACTTCAATTTACAACAGCACTAGCAAGTCTACCAGAGAAAACAGAGCATCTCTCCAGCTCCATTCAGAACCTGAAGGATGGAAGACATACCTGTCTCTCCGAGGGAGATGGGCTATTAGGACATTGACACCTATCCTTTTTTTTTTCTACCAGAACTCCTTTCACTATTTCCTCCCAGAAACACCAGGTTTTACTCTTTCTTCTTTTTAATATATAGTGAGTTATCTATTTACCCACTGTTAGTTAAACATATAAAAACACTAACCTGACCTCAAATCACTTTGACATAATCAATGTAATCCTCATGGTGTTGAAGGAGGATCACCCAGAGGCTGAATGATTCAGCTGTTCTGCATAATTAAGAACACGTCGATATAGGTACAATTTTGGTTGGGCATTTGTAATATCAAAAAAAGCTTCAGATATTGATTACCACATTTTTTATTCCAAACCAATCTCTCCAAGGATGGAAGACATGGCTGCGTAGGCACTCCAGGTTCTCTACATCTTTACAGACGTGGAGACTTAGACTCTGTCATAGTATTACTGACATTTTTGGGGGGCTAGCAACATGAATCTGTGCCAGTAACCTAATGTACATTCTTTTTTTAAAATACATTTTATTGATTTTTTTACAGAGAGGAAGGGGGAGGGATAGAGTGTTAGAAACATCGATGAGAGAGAAACATCGATCAGCTGCCTCCTGCACACTCCCCATGGGGATGTGCCTGCAACCAAGGTACATGCCCTTGACTGGAATCGAACCTGGGACCCTTGAGTCCGCAGGCCAACGCTCTATCCACTGAGCCAAACCGGTTAGGGCGTAATGTACATTCTTGATAGCCTATAATTAAGTCACTGCCCCTTTCTCCACAATCTAGTCTTGCAAGACTGGTTTAACCTAAATACTCACATTTTACAAAGGCCATAAACCATGAACAATTCACAACCTTCGGAGGGGGTTGTCAGCACTGACACCAGGCCAGGCCTTTAGGTGTGGTCTAATGGCCCCCGTCCCAACACACAGGTCTTTTTGCAAAGCCCATGAAAGGTCCGGAAGTCCCATCCATATTTGGGAGACAAAGAAACCAAAGGGGTATAAAAGGAGAGCTTCCTCCATATTGGACGGCTCAGGATTTGGAAACAGTCTCCCCTGAGTCACTGTACTAGTACATGCGAAACATCTGAAAATAAATGGGTTTTTCCTGTATCTCCAAGTACTCCTGTGTATTCTCTGGTCACCTGGTAAATTCTGTAACATTACTGTAAGGCATCTGAGAGTACCTTGCTTCAGTGAATGCTTCCAAAAATAAAATCTTCACACACAACTTTATGCAAGGCTACTCTTTGCAGGAAAAGCACCGGGAGATCAGGGGTTTTGCTTCCCTCCCAGAATGCCTCTTCCCACTGATAACAAAAAGTACCTTCCACTGATCCCAGGGACCTAGAGCCCTACGATTCAGTCAACATCATACGAGCAGAACCATGCTTTGGTTGACGCATGAAGTGAAAACCTCATATTTATCATTAGTTGCAGATTCAAAATTAATTGTGAGACTATGCATGACGTTTAGTCATCTGGAGCTCCATCGCCGATGAGGTTTTCCACAGAGGATGGCACAGGGCTCAATGATTGATTGCAAACATCACCTATAATTTGGGCATTTCCTCCTTTCACTTGTATTTGCCTGTCAAGGGTAAATCTCATATCTCAATTAAAAGGTATTGCTACTGGATCATTAACTCTCTAATGAAGGGGTCCTCAAACTACGGCCCGCGGGCCACATGCAGCCCGCCGAAAAACATTTATCCGGCCCACCGGGTGTTTTTGCTGCTGCTGCCTGTTGCTTAGCAGCCGACTAGTCCATCCCAGCCCGCAGTGCACATGTGTGGAATGTGCGCTGCACTCTCCGACTCCCCTCCTTCTCTCTGTCTCTGGACTCCTCCTCTCAGCTTCTGGTGTGATCGGAGGAGTCACGAGCTTGCCTGTGCAGAGCCTGCTGCTGCCTGAGGACCAAGGTAAGAACAAGTTAGGATTTTTTTTTTTTTTTTGAAGTTAGGAGGTCTATTTTTTTTTTTTCATTTTGCAGTTAGTAGGGCCTTTTTTTTGAAGTTAGGAGAGCCTTTTTTTTTTGAAGTTTTGTTTTTTTACTTCAAAATAAGATATGTGACGTGTGCATAGGAATTTGTTCATAGTTTTTTTCTTTTTTAAATATATTTTATTGATTTTTTTACAGAGTGGAAGGGAGAGAGATAGAGAGTTAGAAACATCGATGAGAGAGAAACATCGATCAGCTGCCTCCTGCACATCTCCCACTGGGGACGTGCCCGCAACCCAAGTACATGCCCTTGACCGGAATCGAACCTGGGACCCTTCAGTCCGCAGGCCTACGCTCTATCCACTGAGCCAAACCGGTTTCGGCATAGTTTTTTTTTTAAACTGTAGTCCGGCCCTCCAACGGTCTGAGGGACAGTGAACTGGCCCCCTGTTTAAAAAGTTTGAGGACCCCTGCTCTAATGTGATTTTGAACAGACTGGTTGTTACAGGAATAACACTGAGAGAATTCTGACCCTCCTAGAGCTTTACCCGGATGGTCTCCCTTAATCCTCATAAACTTCCCAAGAAACCAACACAGTTCTTATCTACATTTCATATCTGGAAGTCATATTTATTGTCAGTGGCCAAACCAGGATTTGAACCCAGACAGTGATTCCTGAGCCCACATGTCTATAATGGGCCGTAATGTTCTACCTGCTAGGGACAGAGTGACATTAAAGCCTGCCCCATATGCACATTTTTTGCCAGTATGAAGGGAAACATGTTTGGTACTTTCGTAAGAAGAAATGCTGAGTCTTAGGTCCTTTCATTTTAGACAAAAGTTAGAGAGTGCATCAGTGAGGGACAAAAAAAGGAACTTGAACCAGTGTTTGCATACTTCTTGTTTGCACATACATATACACATGCATGGTGTATTGAGGAGGGAGCTACTGGTAGATATAGTAGTATAAGTGAACTGAAATTCTCTGGCCCACCACACTTGTAGGTGACCTCATCAAGATATTTAGGTTGCTTGGCCCATAGATTCATTGTATCCCTCTGAGCTGGTTCTACATGAACTGTTCATAATGGTGATTTCAACAGGAGTGAGAATGATAGATGTCAGAATCAGTCGTAGTTTCAGATCTAAGACTTGGGACCGACCTCCTTAGGTAGCGCTTCCTCCTAAACATCCCCTGTTGAAATATCGACACTCACATCACCCAACTCTCATCTGGGTAAAGGGAATCTCTGGGTTAAGAAAATGTCAAGTTCTAAAATATTTCATTTGGCACTGGAATCACGTTCCTTTATTATTCAGGGTTCCATTTAAGGAGAAGGCTCCATTTTTGATGGTTTTCTATCTGATCATGTATGTTTTAAATTAGGAACTAAATAAATGATGCTCCTAGAGAGGACGGAGAGGTCCCTGTGCTAGTTTCAGGGCCACACACAGCACTGGTGGGAACTCAATAAGAATTAAGCAACCACAATATGTTTGCATTTCTATCTGGCCTCTGGATCCAAAGAGGCTTGAATAAATATTGGCATATTTTCTAAATGAGCTGTGGGAGTAGAGGAAAACCCAATGTCTTTCTCAGATAAAAATCATTTCCACACAAAATCACAGGGAAACTTGGTGCAATTCTCAAAATATTGAATATTATAGTGTTATTCTTACACACAACTAATCCAATTCTGATAACATCCCTTTGAGGTAAACACCAGCAAAGGATCATTAGTCCCAGCCCAACTGGCTTGCGGCTGTGAGGTCTGTGATTTCTTCTCACCTCACTTTTCACTGCAGAGCTGGGTTTCTATGTTGGGCTTTTATGAAAAAAATTATATTTGAAGGTAGGGCTAAAATGTCTAAAAGTCATTGGTGTAAATAAAGGAGAAATGAGCTGGGGGTCTGAGTGTATCTCATCTGCAAGTGAAAAATGGGACTCAAACGGACTTCATATCAGAGGAGGATTACTGCTCCTGTAAATTCAGTGCCAAGGCAGAGCCCTGGCTGCAGGCCCCCTGGGTCCTGGTGCTTTTAGTCATCAGAAATCTCCCTCCCAGCTTCCATCCCCACGTTTCTCTAAATAGGTATCCTTCTTGTCCAAGATCTTTCAGAAGGTGACAGCGATAGCCAACAGTAATGAAATGCTTCACCTACAGCAGATGGAGAGACCCTTTTTTCCAATGGCCTTAACCATAACTGTGGCTGCCTCTCATTGCATTAGACAGGGCCATGTGCTCTCTTGGAGAAGTTGCCATTAGCAATATATGTATTTTAGTTTTTTCTCCCTGAATACAAATTATATCATACTACACATCTGTTCTGAATGTGCTTTTTTTTCTATCATGTAACAATACATATTACAGATATTTTTGTGTCAATATATATAGATACAATTCATTCAACTTTTTCATAGTTTATACTGTAAAAATAAAATATTATTTAAAAATGTTACCAATAATGAGAATTTAAGTTACTTTTGTTTTTTACTCCTCATCAAGGACACATTCACTGACTTTAGAGAAAGAGGAAGGGAGAGAGGGAGAGAGGAAGAGAGGGAGAGAGGGAGAGAAGGAGAGAGGGAGAGAGAGAGAGAAGAGAAAAATATGGACTGTTATCCCCCATATGCACCCTAAATGGGGAATCAAACCCGCAACCTTCTGGTATATAACCAACTGAGATATATAACCAACATAAAAATGTAAAGCTTTAAAAAATTAAAATCCTTGTTCCAGTTTCAAATCTGAGACCATAATAAAGATTCATTAACCTTAGAATGCACTCTCCCAAGCAAAGAGATGAAAGTCTTCAAAATTTCACATTGCTATCAACCCCAAAGTACAGCAAAATCTTAAGTTCACTCTTGTAATTATGCTTTAACAACCACACTAAGGAAAATGTCCAAACAAACCAGACAGCCCCAGATGTCCTGATATGATTTAGAAATTGAGCCTGTAGATTCCACTGTCTTTGAGTCTGCTGTAATCATTTCTGGTCTTGTTCTGGAAAAAAATCCTCCAGTAACGCAACAGAAACAAAAACTGAACAGGAATAATAGTAATGAATGAATCTAAGCTGGTAGGAAGGGGCCTGCAATTTAGCAAATTCTAAAGACAAAGACCTCAAGGGGATTCACTTATTCTGCAATTATAAAGAAACTTGAATATGATATAGAATAAAGCTGGCAAATGAATCTTCTCTCTTATGCTAATTCAAACACGTTGCTAGTAAATTCTCTTTTTTCAATTACAGTGTACATTCAATATTATTTTGTATTACCTTCAGCACAATGATTAGATAGTCACATACTTTACAAAGTGTTCCCCCAGATATTTCCAGTACTCACCTGGCACCATACGTAGTTATGACAATACTGTTGACTATATATTTCCTATGCTGTACTTTACATCCTGTGACTGCTTTGTAACTACCAACCTGTACTTCTCAGCCCCTTCACCTTTTCGAGGCCATCCTAGGACTGTGTGAATGTACTGGGACAGATCCACAGTATCTGCAGTTGGCACGGGAAGGCAGAGTTGCAGCTCTCGCACTGTGTATGGGGAATCCCTGGTTTAGCTCCGACTTAACATTTTTCCAGTGGGGAAGTGATGACTGACCACTAAACACCGATGCTGCTGTGGGGGGCACAAACTGAATGCCATGTTAGAGATTCTTCAGCTCTCCCCCCAAAAAATCTACTTGTTAAAACACTTCAGCTGGATTTTCCGACCTATGGTATCCAAGGCTTCTAATTCATTCCTCTTTATCTTCTGTCACCCTTCCAACATAGAATTATATTAAACAAACAAACAAAAACATTTTCCAGGAGAAGAAAAAGAATACTCCAAGTCAAGGCGATTTGATAGCCAGAAAACATTTCCAGGAAAATACTGAAACCTCTCGATCCTCAGTTATTAAAATCTAGTCTAGGCTACGAGCGGAAAAGCATCTAAGAAGAAGGAAAAATTCTTTATGCCTGTCTTCAGGGGGGAGGAATTAGGAATGCGTTCTGTAATAGGTCCTTTCTGTCACAGGTTTTTTTCAACCTGTGGGTTTTATATTGGAAAGTAAGTCTCATAACATTGATTTTGCCATTTGAATGGTTCATGTTCTCCCTTGCTGGGTAAAATGATGCTCTTTCCATGAGGCATAAGGGAAACAGAAAATAGCTGCACTGAATTTATAGGAAGAACAGTTCGCTCTCCAAACACACAAAGCAACAGTATTTCTGATTTTCTTTAAAATTATTAACAAATTAATGATCCTTCTTAATGTGTGGTGGGCTTTTCCCTTCCTTCCATGCCAAGACAGTTGCTAAGGGTCTATTTCCTCCCTTGCTTTAAAATGTTCTAAGTTATCATAGTCTTCAAGCCACCCTCCTCATTGCCAAATCTGGCCCTATCTTAATTAACCTTTCACCTCGTGTTCCATCACCACCCCTCTTTGGCCGACCCCTTCCATAGGAAACTGCCTAGAAAGCTTATCAGAGTTGTCAGTTACATTTTTAATGGTAGGATTTGATGTTTAATGTCTGTCTACCTACCAGACTAAAAAGGTCCATGAGGGAAGATCTCTGTCATTGTGGGGTTCAATAAATACTCAGTGAATTGAACTAAATTGTTCCTCCAAAAGCCCTACTCATTTGTCTCTGGGCCTTTGATAATATTGTCTGCATTAGACTGAGTTTTATGAGATCCATAAAAGTAGGGATTACGTAGCTTGATCACTTTTATATTTTCCCAAAAAGCACTCACACCTTTCCCACATCAGCTTCCCCACCCTTGCTCACAGCACCTTCCAACCACCTACAACAGTCAATGCTGGTTCCTTTCTAGTTCTCTTCTCCCTCTTGCCAATAGATAAATAAATAAATAAATAAATAAATAAATAAATAAAAGCCAAATAAATAAATAAATAAAAGCCCTGTGATGGAGAACTGTTTATAATGAAGTCAGGGGATCTTTCATTTTTAAATGTTTGCCTTCAACATTTTTCGGGTGATTTTCACCTTGCTTCCAAATCTCAATTTTACCTAACCAAATGCATGCCTGGAAGAAAGAAGGAAGAAGGAAGAAGGAAGAAGGAAGAAGGAAGAAGGAAGAAGGAAGAAGGATGAAGGAAGAAGGATGAAGGAAGAAGGAAGAAGGAAGAAGGATGAAGGAAGAAGGATGAAGGAAGAAGGAAGAAGGAAGAAGGATGAAGGAAGAAGAAGGAAGAAGGAAGAAGAAGGAAGAAGGAAGGAGGGGGAGGAGGAGGAGGGGGGAGGAGGAGGAGGAGAAAGGGAGAGAGATAAAGAAATAAAAGTAACCTACCCTGCATATCTAACATTAGCTAGATTCTTTATTTAGCCTCAAGAATTTAAATATAAACAAACATAAATAAACAAGCAAACAAACATACACACATACACATACTCATACACAAGTATACAAACAGCTAAAATAAGATATGTACTTTGCCTTTAAGAAATGAGCATTATAATTTATAAAACAAACAAACAAGAATAGGCCCTGCTTTTCAAAAACAAATATTCTAACTTGTAAGGGAAAAGTCACAACTAAACAAATGCAATAATTTCTCATAGGTGATATATCACGTATGCGGCACAAAGAAGACTGGGGCCAATTTTATACCAAGGGGTCCACACAAGCTTCAGAAAGGGTTGTCATTTGGTATGAAATTTTAGGAATGCATGAAACTGACAGGCCTGTGAAAGAGGGGATGTTAGGCCGAGAGAGAAGACTGGGCATGTGAGGGACGTCAGGCACTTCAGCATGGCTAGGGAACGAGATGCCAAACTTTGAGGGGTGTGGGACCATATTATGAAGGACAGTCAATAGCAGGTTAAAGAGATGGACTTCATCCTACAATGGAGGAGTATGAGAGGAGATTTTTGTTTTGTGACTCTAGCTACAAGCTTAAATGTGCATGAGATTCACATGCCTCAAACACTGAAATTCTGATCCAAAATACCTAATTGCATTAAACCAGACTTAGGAAAATGAAATTCCATGGTAAGGCGTCAAGTTAACTATGGTGGTCCTCACGTAAGTACTCTGAGGCCCATTATCTTGCCTAAGTTCACAGCAAACAGGAGATTGCAGCTGCCACTGCTGACCAGAATGAAAAGGTCAGTAAAGTCAGTGACCTTTTCCTACGTTCCTAGTGTATGACTGGGAGGTATACTCAAAGCATGCAATATCTGACTTGAAGTCCATATTTGTAGAGTCTTGCGGGGCATGAACAACACTGGGCTCAGCCATGCATACTGGTTTTCAATTCAGCTTATCATCAGTTCTCCACAGAAAGGAAGAAAAACCAACCTACCCATTGGGCACAGCACGCAGAGTTCTTAAGGCTTACATCAGTTTTAGGGACTGAGGGCAATGATTTATTTTAAAATCAGGAGGGGGGAATAAACTTTAGCTAAAAGAAAATGTTTAAATAAGTAACAATATATATTTGTCTTTATACAGTGTAGTCATAAAATGTAATTTCAACATATTTTTATAAAGAGGTCCCCAAGGCAATGTAAAAGAGCCCATAACAATCAACATGAAGCCCAGAAAGAAAGGATGAGAAAATGCGAAAGGATTGAAACCTCTTTTCAGTTGGGCATTGACATGTCTTATGTGTGTGAAATATCTATTTCAACAGGAAGCAAAGAATCTGAGAAGAGGAAGGACTTTGATTCCAGAGAAGGGATCAATTAGTAAACTCCCATATTAACTGCTAGGATTTAAAATCCATCTAGAAAATGCAATTTTTCATTAAGACCAGTCTCCCATGAAGGATCCACTACATTCTAGGCAACCACTTAGAGTAGAAGGTGCAAGAAAGAGCATAAACAAAGAAGTCTTGGGCTATCTCAAATAGTCCTTAAACAATGATGGAGTCGATATACGTAGATGGATTTCATAAGGTTTCTAGAAAGGCCTATCTGGCTATTCCATTTTATTTTAGATGGAACCCAGATGTCAGGAGAACAAGTAATTAAAGAAAAAACTACCTTGGGTGACATCAGTAAACTGACATGATGTTTGGTAACCCCTTGCACTATAAGACTGTCTATACATCACAGACAGGTGACTATTTGGTTTCTATTGTTCTGATAAACTCACCTACATCCTAAAACTTTGTTAGAAACTGCCTGCATTTTACATAATGAAAACTTATTATTCTAATAATCAGAAGAAAATTGTTTAAAATATATATATATATGCTCTTGTATTCAAATTTCGCCCTTTGGCACTCAAAGCCCTTCAGAACTTGGTTACAAACAAACTTCACAAGGTTCTCTCAATAAAATCCACTGCACTATAGTATAGGCAAAATGTACAGACCATGTGTTCCTTCAGTGCATTCATTGCCAAATGTTGCCAACTTCATATCCTTGCTCAGGTTGTTCTCTGTGAATGCAGCCATCCTCACCTGGGCACATCTTCCTGTTCCGGGAGGCCTTCCTGTTCTGGGAGTGCTGCTACCCACTGGGCCCTTTCTCTTTTCCAAAGCCCATTGACACAGTTCCGTAGTTCTCTTATTGGCTCCATTATTTTCAACATTATGTTTTAGCTATTTTTATGCATTCCCTATCTCCATCATTAAACTGAAAGTACATTACAGGGAATGGGTTTTTAGCACAAAGCATTGCATATAATTGGTGCTCAGTAATGCCCATAAGCTTCTTAGTAAAACACAAATAACGTTAGCATATCATCTCACTGTCTTTCCACTTACTCTGCCTTACTTTTCTCTTTATAGTACTTAACACCACTTAAAATAGGACACCCAACATTCTTTCGTTAGTTCGTTTTTCAACTAGGATGTAAGATCCATGAAAGCAGGAACCTGTCATTTTATTCCTGCTATATCTCCAGTGCCTATGACCTGTGTGGGATGTAATAGTTGCAGACTGAATAGTTTTGAATATAATTGGTGCTCAGTAAATGAATGAATAACTGATACTTATGAATAAATATTTTATGTGAAGATGAAAAATGTCTCATGACCTTCAGAGTTGAGTTATCACCTCTATGATAGTTTAGTTAAGTGCAGCTTTTCACACTCATTCAGATTGTAGGTGACAGAATTCTCTTGGATGGAGTGGAAAAGTCACCTGTTTTGACCTAAAGGAAAAGCCATGGACAGGACACAACCAGCAAACAGAGCCATGGCTTTCATACAAGAGGAGTTTTGACAAAGCCACACAAGGTCACAGAAATGATAGTAACAGGGATTTTGTGTTTGACAGTATATGGTTTTAAGGACTCTAAGAAAGAAAGAAAAGGCAACATAGGCCCAGCCAGTGTGGCTCAGTGCATTGAGCATCAACCTTTGAACCAGTTCCTTTCCCAATCAGGGCGCATACCCAGCTTGTGGGCTCAATCTCTAGGGGGGGACATGCAGGAGGCAACCAATTGATGATTCTCTCTCATCATTGATATTTCTATCCTTCTTTCCACCTCCCTTCCTATCTCTGAAATCAATAAAAATATATTTTAAAAATGTTTTTAAAAGGCAACACAAATCATAAACAGGTTATTATTTAACTCAATGAAGATCATGCACTAGGCACTTCAGAAGCCTGTGGATACAACAGCTGGAGGTCACAGACCCACAATCCTATAGAGAAAATCAGATGAAATGATAAACTACACCAACTTCTAGCCTTTCACAAGAAGAGGGCAATGACAGCCTGGAAGCCTATGATGCCACTGATGGACACAGCAAAGGGATTCCCATTCGTGAAGAGAACAAGTACCTACTAGTATCTATTGATGTCAGGGACTCCGCTGGGCCCTGGGTGCACAAGGGGATGAAACAACATTCACACAGAATTTACAATCTGGACTCACGCTGAAATGTCCTCTCCTTGAGTCCTTCTTGGCACACAGAGCCAGTGGCAACAGGATGTATAGGGTATGAGACAAAGGCAATGGAGGCAAAAGGAAGTTGGATGCAAAATTCAGCCATTTAAGAAGCCTACCTGTCCATTATTTCACTTCTGGCTTTAAACTTCTGATGAGTAGTGCTAAAACATACTCATTTCTACATTTCTATTAATAGGGAACTCCATCTTTTATAATGTAAGAAATCCCCCCACCTCTTTTTTTTTTAACCAAGCATTGAAGTTTATCTTTAATGTATTATTCAGGTTGGGGCAATGACTAATTAATCAGAACCCTTTTGTACTGGGAGAACAGAACGAGGCTCTTGGCTACATAATACCAGATGCTCCCAGTCAGATTCTGTCAAGAGGATAACATGTCAAACATTACTGTTAATTATGCATTTAAAAGTTGCAAGAATCTAAAATTAAATCTGGATATTTAGGAATCTCCCCCCACTTTTAGCATCTATAGGATGCTGCGAAAATTCCAACTCTGGCTAATGGCTTGTATGAAGAAAGAATAATCAGCAAAGAAATGCAATATGCACCCGGTCAGTGTGGGTCAATGGTTGAGCATTGACCCATGAATAAGGAGGTCATGGTTCAATTCCCACTCAGCACACATGCCCGGGTTGCAGGCTCGATCCCCAGTAGGGGGCATGCAGCAGGCAGTTGATCAATGATTCTCTCTCATCAATGATGTTTCTATCCTTCTCTCCCTCTCCCTCTCTCTGAAATCAATAAAAAAGAAAGAAAGAAATGCAATATGGCTCAGTTTATGATTTTGGCTTCAAGCCCTTTTAATAAGGGCTTAGTATATGAAATTGGGTTTATTGTTCCACAAGTACACTTATCCTGAGAGTTCCAAGGAACTTGGCTTGTTAACTAATGATCCTGTAAGAAGAAATCTAACCAACCAGAAGTCTTACACTTTAAAAACTAGCCTCAGGGAGAGATTTAGCCCAAACAAATATATTTGTTAGTTGGTTCATCTTTCTGAATCCTTGATAGCTGATGCTTACATATAAAGGTCAGATATTTTCTTTCATTCTGCAACTCTCTATCTGGGGCTGACAGGCTTTCAGAGAAAATGGTCACTTTTAAGCCCTGACAGAGAAAATCAGAAGTGAGATATGAAACAAATAAGAACAGGAGTGTGGGCTTCAGCCATTAGGAACATTCCTTTCCCACAATCAGAAGAGGTTGGTTCCTGTGAGGAGAAGCATCGAAGACATTGCTTTCTGATTCTGAAGGATGTATTTTGATTGTAGAGCAGTTCAATAGAAGCTGCGGTGATAAAAATGCCACTCCATTTAGGCGGTATTTCTGGAAACTTCTAGTCCTGCTAAATAAAAGTGGGCACAAAAAGCTTTTAGTGGAAGCTCTCTGCAAAACTGAGTTCCGGAGTGAATTTCATCCGTGAGAGTTCAACTTGTCAGCAGTTGAACCAAAGCTCCTCTCCTGTTTATCTGTGGAATGGATCAATGGATGGTTCAGCCCATTCTTACAATCTTAAGCAAATGTGACTGGGATGTTCTTTTTAGAACCAAAAGCACAGCCAGGAACTACTTAGGATAAAGTAAAAGGCTTTGCAGGATAGACAGCAAACTCTCCATGGTGCAAAGAAGAGCAGGGTGGATTTTCCCATTGCTCAGGTATCATCCTTCCCTCCACATCCTACAACGATCTCTGTGAGTCATACTCATTCATTCATTTACTCTTTAAATCTTTCATTCATTAAATCATTTAATATAACCCGGCTGGCATGGCTCAGTGATTGAGTGTCGACCTATGAACCAGGAGGTCACGGTTCAATTCCCAGTCAGGACACATACCCAGGTTGCAGGCTGGATCCACAGTGTGGGGTGTGCAGGAGGCAGCCAAGCAATGATTCTCTCTCATCACTGATGTTTCTATCTCTCTCTCCCTCTCCCTTCCTCTCTGAAACATATATATATATATATATACATATATATAGAGATATAGATATAGATATAGATTTTTTTTTTTACTAGAGGCCCGATGCATGAAATTCGTGCAAGGGGCTTGGCCCTTGCAGCCGCGGCTTGCCTCGGCCCTTGCAGCCGAGGCTTTGTCCGTAAGGTTGTCTGGCCATCTGGTCTAATTAGCATATTACACTTTTATTTAATTATAGATATATATATGATGTGGCAGGTTCTATGTGAAATGAAATTTCTTCCTTCCTTCTTCCCTTCCTCACTTTCTTTCTTCCCTCCCTCCACCCCTCCCTCCATACCACAAATAACCATTGAGCACCTAATATAAACCAAATATTGTTTTACCCATTAGGCATATGTCAATGAACAAGAAAAGCAAGGCCATTATTCTCAAGGAGCCTGTAGTTTAATGGTGGCAGCACACAAGTAAAGAGAAATAATAAACAAGAAAATTGCACATTTTAGCTAGCCTTGTGTTATGAGGATAGCAAAATAGTACATGGTAGCAGAGAGTGACTGAAAATGGGGTAATATTTTAGAACTTTCCAAAATACCACTGAAATTTTACCAGTAATGAAAATATCTGGGGGCTGGCAGAGGTAATGGCAATTGCCCAGACCCGCGCTGAGAGCCGCTTTGGCATGTAGAAGGTGCAGAGAGCTCAATGTGTGGCTAAAGTACTAAAAGGGAACTTACGAGAAACTCACAGTACAGGGCAGAGGTTCTCAAAGTGTTTCTAGCTGCCACCACCTTATCAAATACATGATAACAGTTTTAGACATTTTCCCCAGAAAAGCACCACGCCATGCTCACAGGCACACACCACATATTTGGTGTATGATCTCACAAGTTTTGTGGATTCCATGAAGCCCATTTGTATATCTACTGGAGGCTCATGGACCCTTGATGTAACGGAAGAAAGAATGAGTTTTGATGTTATGATGCTGCTCTTAAAATCTGGTTCAACCAATTTGTATTGAGTTGCATCTTTGAGCCAAGCATTTTCAGATACATTATTAATATAAATTTACAGAAGGAAACAAGAATCTCAAAGATCAGTGAGGTGCTCCAAACATGCTAATCCATGAAAGGGCTGGAACTTGAACCCAATTCTTTTGATGCTGATCCTATGTCTTGCCACCAACCTCTCCCTTTTTCAGAGATTAAGTGAATTGTTGCCACAGGCTTTTCAATGACATAAGTCATTTCTATGCCCTGCACTGCCTTGGTCTCATGAACTACTGATGTTGGATAGACTTGCTTTACGGAGTCACCCTAACCAGATTTGTTTCTCTTCTAGACGCTGCCTGGGCTTGCATTCTTTCTTATTCATGCTTCAGCTATTGCG
This sequence comes from Myotis lucifugus, assembly GCF_000147115.1. Lineage (NCBI taxonomy): Eukaryota > Metazoa > Chordata > Mammalia > Chiroptera > Vespertilionidae > Myotis > Myotis lucifugus. The sequence goes on from NW_005871092.1 coordinate 1,252,608, forward strand.
TCCAGCGCCTACATATTCACTGTCACCTGCAAGTTTCATTAGCGAGCTGCTTATCACAGCTCTTCCAGGTCATTAGTGGGGCTGTTCAATAACTTTGGTCCAGACCCACCCCTGTGGAGGCCTGCAGGTGACAGGATACACTCATTTATCATTTCTCAGCAGCTGGGAATCTATGGATAACCTCAGACATGAAGATGACATTTTTGTCCAAATCAAGGATCATTTTCAAATTTTGAGATTCATCCAATCAGATGAATCTCAATTGCTCAAGCCCAAGAGGTAGGACTCACTGATTCTCAGGAAAGTGATTGTATACATGATCAATTACCCAAAATGTTTTGAAAAGGGGCACTATGATAATGACCCTGGATCACAGACATAAACTGAAATCCTCCAGGACAAGACACCTTAGTTCTCTGCATCTTCAGATTCAAGTACCATTCACTGAGCACTCCATAGGTGGCAGGTATTAATATAAATATATGAGACAGATAGATGATAGTAGACAAATGATACATAGGTGATAGATGATAGATCTTACTTCCTTAAAAGATAATGCAAAGACCTAAGTTGAATTCTAGCTTCCACCGTCACATGAACACTTTTCAGAATTATAGAAATCCCAAATCTGCTCTAGCCTCTCATGAATTTGTTTCTGTTATTTTTTAAATGAGAATTTTTCCCCATTGAATGTTGTGGATTATACTCTGGTAGAATAGACTGTTTTTAGAATACCAGTGATAGGAAAAGGCCTGAAATCAATAGTTACAGAAAATAATCCTTTTTTCTTATTTAACTTCAGAAAAGTCACAGCAAAGGCTTTTTTTACTGAAAGCCAAGTGTCTATTATTTTAAGGACATAATCAGGACAAAGCAGGAAATCAACTACTTTCTAGGTGCGAAAAAATCATGAGGCGGTGACATATGTAACTTGGGAAGGCATTTCCTATGTGTAAATTAAGTTCTACAGTCAAAAACCATTGCTTTTCCCCCATCAATTATTGCCCCTCATTCATGAACTCTACTGCTTAAGAAACCCTGTCCTGCCCTAACCGGTTTGGCTGGGTGGATAGAGCGTGGCTTGCGGGCTAAAGGGTCCCAGGTTCGATTCCGGTCAAGGGCATGTACCTTGGTTGCGGGCACATCCCCAGGTGTGCAAGAGGCAGCTGATCATTGTTTCTCTCTCATCGATGTTTCTAACTCTCTATCCCTTTCCCTTCCTCTCTGTAAAAAAGCAATAAAAATATATTTTTTTTAAAAAAGAAACCCTGTCCCAAGCCAAAATCTTCTACTTAAAACTCATTCATTGTGATTCCTCTTGCAGAGAAATGATGCATTAGTCTTTACAAATATGTACCAGCCACTTAAATTTTAAAATGCATACTTCCTGGGAAATCCACTTTACACACTTATAATTTATTACATTGAAATAAGAACAGCTTTTAGCAGGTTTTTTGCCATTACTGGAAGCCTTTAAAAATCTTTATTTCTTAAAAAAGAATTAAATTGCAGGTCACATTTTGCCACGGGTACATGAAGTTGGATAGGAAAATGTTGAGTAGGTCGTTGAATGTGAACTGCAGAGTGAGCCAAATATGAATATTTATTCATTTCTATTTGTGTGATTTTTGTCTTGAATCAGAAAAACATTTTTACTCTATTGAAAAAGTGGCTCCAACTGAAAAAGAAGGTTGACTTGCAACTTTGAAGAGCTACAATATTTGAAACGCACACATGGAAAGCAATACAAAGTCCTCCTACCAAGTTCATTGAAAATGCTTGCAAAAATCTGCCTAGGGCAAACAAAGAGATATATCAAATGATTCAGAAGCCAAATAGGTTCCATTAACAAAAAACAAAAACAAATAAGCATAAACCCTGGAGACTCAAAAGGATTTTGGTTTCTTACCATCACTGCTAGGAGTTTGCACGAGTTCCTTCAATCATACAAGCTCACCTCCTGCGGCACGGAACTTGTCTACATTTATGAAATGCAAACACCTATTTGGCAAAGGGCATTTCTATACAGAGTTCCTATGGAGTCAATCACCATTCATATCAGTAGTTCTCTATTCTAGTTGCACTTCAGAATCCACTAGGGAATAAAAAATGCCAATACGTGGGAACTTCCCCAAACATATTCTGTTTTAAGAGCAGAAGATTTTTTATCTTTAAAAAAAAATAAAATAAAAGCTGCCTAGCTGCTTTGATATGCATCAAGCTTTGAAGAACTTTGCTTTAGACCAGTGGTTCTCAACCTTCCTAATGCCGTGACCCTTTAATACAGTTCCTCATGTTGTGGTGACCCCCAATTTCATTGTTACAAATTGAACATAATTAAAGCATAGTGATTAATCACAAAAACAATATGAAATTATATATGTTTTCCAATGCTCTTAGGCGACCCCTATGAAAGGGTCCTTCAACCCCCAAAGGGGTCGCGACCCACAGGTTGAGAACCGCTGCTTTAGACAGTATTTATTTTGAAATGTCTTAAAACCAAATGGGCGCAGAAGGATATGGGATGTGGTAAACAAAGGGGAGACAGGAAGTGGAAAGCTTCACAACAGGTAAGATGCAAGTGGAAAACTAAACATACATATGTTCACACACATATACATACCATGGAATGGTCCTCACACTGTAAGAAACTACTTTTTCTCTAAATTTAATTTTCAATTACAGTTGGCATTCAATATTATTTCTGTTGTTCTTTTTTATTTTATTGGGGTGACATTGGGAACTAAAAGTATTCAGGTTTTCAGTATACAATTCTATGACACACATCTGTACATTGCTTTGTGTGCCCACCACCCAAAGTCAAATCTCCTTCCATCACCATAGATTTGACTCCTTTAAAAGGAGTCAAACGTAAATATTTTTGACATTAATATATTCACTGTGATAGGTGATGAGGACACAGTGATGAGCCCTGAAACAAAACAGAATACTACGGAGTAATGACTTCTGTAGGAGAAAATTTCCTAGTTCTGTGAAAGCTGGTAATCTGGGGCTTTTATCGGGGGGTTTCCTGAGGACATTTCAGCTGAGATGTGAAGGAGAAGAAACGGACCAAGAATAGGGGCAAGGTTTCCAGGCAGAGAGATCAGCATGTCCACAGCACTCAGGCAACAGAAAGCGAACGGGCAGGTTCCATGGACAAAGAGAAGGGAAGTCTGGCTGGAACAGAGTGCGAAAGGGAGAGGTTTTGACTGGGAGTCAAGGGAAACCAGGGAAACATCTCATTCCGGGCTTTGCTGAAAGACTAACATGACAGCTCAGGGCAGGGAATGAAAGGGGTCAGCTAAGGCTGAGAGCTCTACACTCTCGGACATTTATTGTTCAAGAGCCAAGTGGCAACTACAGGGCAAGAACTACACACTGACCAGAGTGGATTCTGGGTTGTCAATCTCAGTTCCAACACCTATTTCCCTTCTGAATTGAGCAAATTACTCACCATCTCTTCACTTTATGTATAAAATACTAGTGAAGTGAACTCTCCTCCTTGGGCCTACAAGATAACAATTAAGTAAGATCATCCTTGTTGAGGCCATGTCACTAGGACATATTAATATGTGTTAGCTACTCTCATTAGGACTCACAGTAATCTACCGTGGAGTCAGAGACCAGACCTGAACAGTTATCTCGGATCCAACAGAGGGTTACTACTGACCTTGGGGGAGCTTAAATAAAAATGCTGTAAGAACAGAGTGAAAGGGACTGATTCTGAATCAAGAGACCTCGGAAGACTTTGTGGGGAGAGATGTCTGAGAGAGACCTGGAAGAACAAATAGCATCAGCTTCCTTCCCTCCTCTGGTTCGTGTTGCCCATTCTCAGAAGCTGGTGGTGCCTTCTAGGTTCTAAACAAGAATAAAGCACTGGTGTCCCTCCATGGGAAGCCAGAATGCAGAGGAGAAGCGAGATCTGACACAGGACGGGGGGGGGCGGGCAGGGACACAAAAGAGCAGTTGGTAAGCTCAGTTCACACAGACGGGATTTAAGAAAGAAGAGTGCTGAACACATCCCAAGGTTTCCTGTTGCTTGCAAAGGTGACTCTGACTGGTACATTTTTATAACTTTTTAAAACCCTTTTTAAAATGAATGTTCATCTTCCGTTTTATCACCTCACCAGTGGGCAGGGGTGTCGCTGAGAGCACACTGGTGCTGTTGTAAGGGGTGCACTGCAGGCTCTCATGTGGTGACGGAACTCGTCCATTAAGGCACAGCATTCTATGCTTTCTTCCTACCCAACAGCGGCGATGGCAGTTCTTTCCAGAGAAAAGGGAAGCCCACCTGGGTGGCAGGAGATGGGGAAAATAATAGCTAGATATTTTCAACTAACACCTGGACTTGCCTTGGGTTGCTTCAGAAATAAAGAAGATACCAGGACAGGCCCAGCACCAGTCTGCTGAGAGCCCAGCCACCCTCAGCATAGGTGGCATCGGGGCAGAAACCAGGGAAATATTCTGTTCAAAGGAGTTGCTCTCTGACCCAATCCATAACTCCCTTTTCTCTTCCGAAGGCTGAGGCTGCCCGTGAGAGATTACCCTTCTTTGCACACCCTCCTTGGACAGTTTAAGCACCGGCCATGGAGAAATAGAACTATTGAATTTCAGAAACCAGTAGTTTCTTTATAACATTTGGCAGAAAAGAGATGTGTGGAGTTGTGAAACTTGCTCCTTGTAGACACTGATGGTTACAATGTGAAGGTGTATGGGGGGCTTTAATCACGACAAACATGCCATCAGCCATTATAAAAATGTGCTCTGGAATGGGAAACCCCTTAAAGGAGCCTAGATGAAGCGATGTACTTGCATGGTTCAGTGAGTTGAGCAATGGGCCTGGACTCCAGAGATTGCAAACGACCACCAAGTCCTAGAAGAACGAGTCACTTACAACACTCAGCTCTCTTGCCTCTCTGGGAAAACCTGGGGCACGGGCCCACTGCCTCACCTTGCAGCTGGCCCAGGAGAACTAGGGCCATCAGCCTGCCAGACTCGGATATAATGCCCTTCCTTTGCCACGGAGCTTTCATTTTAATTATAACTGTTCTCTGCCAATTACGGGGAAACCAAATAATGTACCATGTGTTCTAATGACATAGAGACTTGATTTTGCAGAAGGAATGGCTCATAAGGACAGCAGAAAACTGCCTCTAATCGTATAATCAGCACATAACTACTGATAGCTAAATCAAAGATTTATGGAAAGTAAAGTATTATTCTTTTTCATTCAACTCATTTATCAGTGACACAGGGCAAGAAATAAGGGGAAAAGTTGATCTAATTGGCAGATACAATGGTGAAATTTACTCTCTGCTCAGCTGAACTTCTCCCAGGGTAGAGAGAGAAAGCTGAATATCCATGGCCCGATCAGTGTACAACCACTTCATGGAACAGATGTTCCACCATCCCCCAGAAAAAAAATTGGCCATAAAATGAGTTTCTTGAACACAAATCTCAATTTCAAGTAATCATGATAAAGCCAGCAAATGTAGTCTTTATTATATACACACAAACATAACTCACTGAATAACTTTTAATTGTTATAAAAAGAAATCAAATATGCTAATGGCCTAACTTTCATATAACAGGCATTATAAAACAGAACCAATCTCTGCGTCTTGGGAGTTATGATCCTAAATCTTGGGCTCACCTTTTCCAATATGCACCTCCTCTAACAAGGGCCCAACTGCACTCACTCCCTGAACCCAAACAATTATTTTTTCTCATTTTAAACTAGAGTCAGATAGAGTTTCTATCCACGAACTGTGGATGTTTCTCCTATCCTCCCTATCTTCTTCCCTCTCTCTGGAAATCCAGGTTCTTGCAATGCATACCAGAACTGAGCATCAGTATCTTATTTGCCAGTACATTCTACCCTTTAATAAAGGGCAATAACAAAAAATACATTTTAAATACGATTTGTTTTCAATTTGGAAATCTAAATTCTATATAGAGAGTTCACTTTAAAATTAAATACTTAAATAATACATGAAAATGGAAGTTTATTACAATTAACAGTGTAATACTAATCCTTCTGCCCATTTTCTTGTTTACATACAGCTGTTTCCTCAAATGGTAAAAAGGGCAAGGGACCTCTCTGGGGCCTCTTTAATGAGGGTTCTAATCCCACCCATGGGGGCTCCACCCCAAAACCTCACCTCCAAATACCACCACATTGGGGATTAACTTTCTTTTGTTTTTAAAATATTTTTTTATTGATTTCAGAGAGGAAGGGGGAGGGAGAGATAGAAACAATCAATGATGAGAGAGAAGCTGCTTCCTGTATACCCCACACTGAGGATTGAGCCCACAATCCAGGCATGTGCCCTGACCAGAAATCCAGCTAAGAACTCCTTGGTTCAGGGGTCGATGCTCAGCCACCGAGCAACACTGGCTGGGTGGGGGATTAACTTTCAACAAAGGGATTTGGAGGAGAGGAAAATATTCAGTCTATAGAACCTTAAGTGAAAGGGACCATTTGATTTGCAGAACATTTCTGTTGTTGATGATGGAAAATAAGTACAAAGAAACTTTTTAAAATGCAGCTACTCAGGAATAATAACTTTCCTATAGCCCTCAGCTCTCAAAATGTGTCCATTAGCCCCACTTCAAAGATATCTGAGATACCTCAAGTCCACTTATTCAACACATCAGAGAAATAGGAGTTTCTGGTTAATAAGCATTCTGGCTAACAGAGGATTTTTATTTAAGTAGTCAACATGGATTGCCATTCAAAAATACAGAATGTGTTAGCTCACTAACAATACAATTATCTTGACTGTACTTTTCTCTGATGACTCAGAAGGCACTCCAGGCTGCCTTATATAATGTGTCAGGGAGCAAGTTCCCCAATTATTGAAAATTGGAGTTTGAATATCAGCCTCATTATTTATCTATTTGATCTTGAGCCAAGTGCTCCCAATCTGTATGTTTCAGTTTCCTTATGCGTAAATGGGGACTATACTAATACTGACACCACAGAGTGATGGATTTGTATATGTAGAATTATGTCTGGCCCATGGGAACCAGAAAATTGAAATGTTAGCAATCACAAATACTGCAAATATTAGACAGTATTACAATAAAGTATTGGTTGACACCGAATTTAGGTTTATAATCCCAGTTATCTAAAATTTTATTTTCAAGGAGCACAACCTAAAGCGCTGTGGATCTGAATGTTTCCTATCAAATGGCATGAAAATAAACACAATTTTCAAGGTTTTAGAGAAAACTAGGGAAATCGCCACCTGGAAAAGCACATTGCTAGTAGTGCTGCCTGGGCTTTTGTATGTGTGTATGTGTGTATGTGTGTTCTTTTTTCACGTGCTGAAACTCTTCCCTATAATGCATCTTGTGACGGGAAACCAATAAGCCATTTGTATGCTTTCATTGATCTGAATTTGTCTCCTATGACTAATGTCTGTATAAAAATTCCTTCGCATAATCTAAATCATCTCTAACACGGAACATAAAACCTGTCTTTGTTGTTTCCTCAGTGGAGCCTCGGGTTACAGGCAGGCCAGCCAATAAGCTCAAAACAAGGCCCTTCACTCCACAGGGCGAGTTCCTACAATGAGGCCCAAGCAAATCCCCACACTCACATTATAAAGACCCTCGGTCAGCAAAAGTGGCAAATGCAGACAGTCTCGTCGCTGAAACTGTGACATGAGATGGCTAGAGTCTCCCACACACTCTTATTTGTCAATGTTTGCTACTTCAGTGTAACTTTCAAACGAAAACAGTGACACTGCTATGTTTTACACTGTTTACAGACATTGTCTCCAGTTGAGACAAAGGCTCTATACTGCCTGGTAACACTCAGGTGGCAAAAGAGATGCTCAAAATCCCAGAAAAACAAGAAGCCCAGTTTGCCCTGGAGGTCATAGCTGACAATGGAAGAAAAAGTTTCAGAAATGCTGTGGATGTCAGTTTCCAGGACCCGCAGGCTTGCTGTTGTGAAGAATCCAGGGGATTCTGTAGAAAGGACAGGCCTGTTTAGTGCTTTGGTGATGAGCTTTACAGTGTAAGGACCTTTGGAGCAACAGGCGATGAGACAGTAACGAATTCCGTAAAATGAAAGGGACCTCCGACGTCCATCTGGACCATCATCCTGCCATCGATCAGGCTTATGCTCCACAAGCCCAAAAGGGGAAATCCTGCTGTATTTTATGTTTTTGGATGTCAAAAAAATTAATTAAAAAAAGAAACCTCAGTCATCCACTCACAGACTCGAGAGTAGATGTTCTACATATGAAAGAAAATTCAATTTCAAAGTACATCAGGATGTCAGCGATTTGATTATCATGAGGGTCAGAGAATGCTTCTGACAGACACAGGGATCTTTAATTTATCATTTGCCCTCATCCACACAGAAGCCTTATCAGTGACAGCACAGAGCTCTACTGTAACTAACAAATCCCCTGCCAGACCTCATCACACACATTTGCGCGCGCGCACACAACCACATATGAGCACATGTGCAGTGCAGTATTACAATGTAGAGAGAAGGCTGGAGATGGCAATAAGGATGTAGGAAGAGAGGCTCTACCCATCTCCAGTGCTTTTTATCTATCTGATTGTCAGTAATTCATAACCCATCCAACCTCTTTTGTTCTCATCTCTAAAGCTGGGACAATGGGACTGAGGAGGGTTCTTGGGAGGGTAAAATTAATAGATGTGAAAGGCCTTTGAAAGTTATTATTTGCTATAATTTTTATTGTGTAATTAGTGAGGCCTCAGAGGTCCCAAATCTGCAAATGGAGATTGTCAGACCTACTCTGCCCTCTGCCCACACAGGATCCTGGATCCTTTTATTCCCCAACAAGCCTTGAGGTCATAAGAAGCTGCCCAATCCAATATCTTTGCCAAGGACTTTACTCTTTACTTTGTCATAATTGTGACCACAAGACCCAGCTCACAATTTTTTCCTCTCTCTTTTGACGCTTGCAATTATATTTACTCTAAGGTACACACTATCTTTTTTACATAAAAACAAATTACTGAATGTACCTTATTTTGGCACTTTATTGCTGTGTATTGTGTTTGGTTGTGTTTCTTTTCCCCAAGATTTTGAAGGAGTTTTTAAAAAATAGTATTAGTTAATTTTATATAATCTCTAGCACCTAAACCAATGCTTTAAAATGCTCAATAAATGTATATTGAGTTGAGTACTTAATTTTGCAAACACACCTTCTCTTCCTCTTTCCAAGTTAGCTGAAGCAAGTTTACAGACTGTGTTCCACCCAGATGCACCTATGAGCAAAAAATAACAGTAATCTTGACTGATGAATATAAGAGTTATGATAGTGATGTATTTCACAAAGAAAAAGAAAATACAACATTAAGGAAAATTAAATGTAAAAATGAACCAGTTCAAACTCTCTACCAAGTAATCTAATGGTTTTCAACATGAAATTTTATCACTTATTATCATTTGCATCAAGTGAAGAATGTATAAAAATGAAAAAAAATATTTGTTCATAAATATCCACAATGGATGAAAAATAAATTGAAAAAGCAAATTCCCAAGCAAATGGCACCATGACATCATAGAAAAATATTACATATCTAATTCAAATGATTATTTCAAGCTTATAAAAGGCAAAGGGAAGAACATGACTTTAAGACTATTAATGATTTTTTTTTCATGGTAAAGCTTTTTATAAAGACTCTATCCATTAGGTTATTCAACATCCCTTAAAGGCCAATGCAAAGGATTCCGTTTAGACTGAGTAAAATAGAAAAACTATGTTTGAAAAACCAATGTGCTTCCAATTGCAATATAGTAAAAGCTCATGATTCAGTATCTTCCTTTATGCCTTTCTGTGGGCAGTTCAGAGCAAAGTCCAAGGCTCCAAAGTAATAACTTTAAATCTAGTTTCTGATATAATTATTCTTTCATCCCTTAAGTAATTTGGTTGTTTTATTTCACTCATATAATTTATGGTTTCATTTTATCTGCATCATCTAATGTAAGATATCTTTAAATTATTTTGGAAGTAAGTAGGGCATAATAAATGCATGAATTAATCATTAAAACTTGCAAATATAGTCCTAGCTAAGTAGGCTAAGAATCGTCCTTTAACCGAGACATTGCTGGTTTGATTCCTGGTCAGAGCACATGCCTGGGTTATGGGCTCCATCCCTAGTGGGAGGAGTGCAAGAGGCAGCCGGTCAATGTTTTTCTCTCTCCCTTTTTTTTCTCTCTAAAATAAAAAACAAACATATTTTTAAAAATTGCAAATATGCAAAATAGAGATTCATTAACAAAATAAGGTTAAGACAATAATCATGAAACAAATATTAGAAGCTAATCTGAATGAATACTAATATTAGTAGCTAACCTTTATTGACTTTTTACTCTGTATCAAACCCTGTTAAATGCAATCCACATTTTATTAGATGAATCCTCACAACAACCCTATAAGGTAGATATCAACAGCTCACAGTTCTTCATCTATCCATGAGGAAGAGGCACACAGAATGTAAGCCATCTGTCCAAAACCACACAACTTGAAGGCGACATGTATAATTTTAAATGCAGGATTATTAACTTTAAAAGCTTATATTTATAGCAAACAATAACATTCATAAAGGAATAACTATTGAATTTAATTTTTTCTAAAGTTGATGGAAAACTCCAGTCATCTCTTTATTCTTCACCATGTTTTTAAATATTAAAAAATTTAAATTTATTAATACTTTAATACTATTTTTCTATTAATTTAAACAAAGTATTACAGATGAGTGAGGTAGGTGGGTAGGTGAAATGAATTTGGAGTGCGGCACATTTAGATTATAATTAGAGCTCACTAAAGGCAATTTTTCATTAAAATACAAATGAAAATAGAAGGAGACGTAATGTTAAAACACCATAGGAAGCTAAAGTTAATGACAGCCTACTAGCTATAGCTCAGAATAATTAACACGGCCATGATGAGATATGATGTCTGAATTTCGGGGTCAAGAAAATAGAAGTTAATTGTTTAAGCCCCCCCCCCATACACACACACACACACTGCCATTCCCCAGGTGTGGCCACTCCATAGGTGCATGGGAACTACCTGCAAATCACCTGGATTTATGTTGCCTGTATCACTTCCTTTCTCCTTATGTTAGTCTCTCTTCTCTCTCCACTTTCCATAAATTCAACAAGGCCAGAGATACTGTACCTTGAAATGTGAAGTCAGTGGTAAGGATATATGAAGGCAAGAGTTTTACCCTGGTTCAATGTGGCATTTTGTGTTTTCAAATAACTTTTTTTTTGCCAAGGGGAAAATTCTGAACTGCTTGTTTCAAACATATACAGGGATACATATTCCTCCATAAAACCAGACAGTCAGACAGTGAAAGTGGGTGACTTTTCTTTGAACCATAAGCAGCTTACCAGAGAAATGACTGCTAGACACTAAGAAGAAAGTTGGATAGAAGGGGTGTGTGTGTGTGTAATTATGTGCATATTTATTTAAGTACATGCTACATATACACATATATTGTGCATCTACATATTTATGTAAATATATGCATATGTAAGAAAATATATCGAGTTATTTCTTACCAGTGAAAAAATGAGAGCTTTCGTGTTCTTCATATGATTCTCAATTTTCATGTTTTCTAAAATGAGTATGTAGTAGTTGTATTAAAATTGTATAAAAACTTTGGGAGGAAATCATATTACATAAGCACTTTATATTATTTCTACAAGAGGAGAACACACCAATACTATAATCACTTGGCAAAGCTCTGCAGAACAAAACAATCAAGAGCATTTAAAAATTTGTGTGTGTTTGAGGTTTTACTTTGCTTAATCCCTTTACCTTTTTCATCCAGCCCCCAACCTCCTCCCCTTTGACATCTGTCAGTCTGTTCTCTGTATCTATGAGTCTGTTTCTATTTTGTTTGTTAGTTTATTTGGTTCATTGGATTCCACATATAAGTGAGCTCATATGATACTTGTCAATAGTATGTTGATTGCCAGAGAGCAAGGGGGTTAGAGGAAGATAAAAGAGGGCAAAGTGGGAATAAATGGTGACAGAAGGAGACTTGACTTGGGGTGGTGAACCTACAATACAATATACAGACGATTTAATATAGAACTGTACACCCAAAACATATATAATTGAATTAACCAATGTTGCCCCCAATAAATTCAATTTTTAAAAAAAGAAAATGAAAAAGAAAAGCTCGTGGCTTTTGAATTCTGGTTTTAAAAAAGTAACTATGTGTGCCATATGCAGAAAATTAATTCTCAAACACTAGGATGTGTGACAGTCAAAGATATTTAACATGATTAAATATCCTTTTGATGATTTGAAAGACAATTAAAATCTCATGGTGCCTCAAGGTCATAATAATAATCATAAATTCTCACTGACTATGAGTCTAAAGTAAGCCTGGTTATTAGAGTTTTCATTTTTGCATTTCTAATAAAAAGAACTTGGAGCTTGATGTGTTTATTGAGTCACATATTATAAACATAGATGAATATAGATAAGATTTTGATCTCAATCCCCAGATTTCTCATATCACAGTAAAGTCCCTGAATGAATTTGTAACTTCTTCCTCAGTTCCCTACATTCCATTAAAAATGGAAACTCAACTGGGGTCTTGTTCAAGTTAGTGACTCTTTAGTGGCAAAGAAATCTGAGTGAATTTTTAAATACTTGAAATAAATGATGAGTGGGCAAAGGGAGCGAGAGATAGAAACATGTAAAATGTTCAGTAGCAGTTAAAATATTGCTAACACCACATTGAAGTGAAAGACATCTACCAATTATCTTCATTACAGCCCACTCCACCCCCACTCCTTCCAATACCTAGTAATTTTTTGGTCACAAGTGTTTAAAATTCTCTTAGGCTTTAAATTCTTCTTTTCCCAAGTATTTAAACAGGTATCTTGTAAGAATAAAAAAGTTTGGCCCTGGCTGGTGTTGCTCAGTGGTTGAGCATCAACCTATGAACCAGGTGGTTACGTCTTGATTCCCAGTCAAGGCACATGCCAGGGTTGTGTGCTGGATCCCCAGTGTGGGGTGTGCAGAAGGAAGCCAATCAGTGATTCTCTTTCATCATTGATGTTTCTATCTCTCTCTCTACCTTTCCCTTTCTCTCTGAAATCAAAAATATATATTTTTAAAGTACTCCTATCTGGACCGTCCATCTTAGAATCCTCCACTGAACTGGAAGGGGCATTAGAAATTATTTAGTGTTATCTATCCTCCCCATATCCCCTGAAACCCACAATCAATGGACACATTTGGCTTGATTGATTCCAGATCTCCAAAGCCTGCCGTCCAAAGCTATACCTTTTCTACCTGAAGGAGAGAAACAGTGAGGAGGAGGGAATCCCTTCTGGCTCACCATTGCCAGCTGTTCCCCAGGACACAATGCTCAGGGCAAGAAGCCATGACCGTAAAGTGACTCTCCTCTGAAGCCTTCCCTCCAGCCAGCCTCCTACAAAGCTCATGTTTATGCTACCAGCCTGCTGCACATTGAGCTGCACTTGATCTTGCAGGGACCTAAGCAGGGAAGAGGTGCTGTTCTCCGGAACATCAGCCTCAAGGGCAAGACATGTCCCAGTAGATTTTTTTAATGTAGAGATTTTTATATATGTTCATTCCCAAAATAATTCCCAGATTTCTTTTTTAAATCCAACGATGTTTTCTTTCCAAATAACCTCACTGCAACAGTGTTTCTTAAGTTTTTATTGGTCAGGGCTTCATGAAAAACCCACTGAAGGAAAAAGCCTCTCCTTTGAAAAGTGTCTTTGCACTCAACTTTTCAGGCAATTGCAAGAGATTATGTAAACCACCTGGAAGCCACCTAGAAGCCTCTGAGGGACACCTGTCTTAAGAAAGACAATTTACTTTCCCTGCATCCATTTCAACCTGCCTTGGGGCGAATCATTTCACCTCTATGGCACTTGCTATGGGGAAGAGTATGTCGTCTATAATTGTTAAGGTTCAATGACAAATATAATTTCTTTGTTTAAGTAGCAGTGAGGGCACTATCTCCTTGGAACATAGTCTCTCCAGATTAATCCACTTCCTTGGATCTAAGACAAGCATGTCAAACTTGCGGCTGGCAGGCCACATGCCTGGTTTACTAGTAAATGAGGCATGCCGACTGCTGGCCACAAGTTTGACATGCTTGATCTAAGAACCACACTCAACAAGCCACCACCAAGTTAGCACTTTATCACTCACTGGCCATCACTAGGGCACAAAGACTGGTCCTTAGCCTCATCTCAGGCATTCCAGTCACCGGACAGAAACCACACCACTTATTCTGACAGGAGGGCATTGAACATGAAGAATTGGTAGCTAGGTATCAAGTTGTTAACTAGGTAACCAACAGTGTCAAAGGGTACTTAAAGGTAATACCCGGAGAACCCTGAGAAGAAAATGGGAAGAGGCTGAAATGACCAAAACTCAGGAACTCAGACCTGTGAGGACCGGATGCTGCAAGGCTCCTGTGGCATCTCTGAGAGGCGCGAGGAGGTAGGTTGGTCCTCCCCGCGTGGGAAAAACTGCGCACTGGGTTCAGCTGCAGTTGCAGGAAAGCACTTCTGCTGCCCACAAGAAGCGGCTTTGCAAGGGAAATGCTCCTGGTAACAGGAAGGCAGGGAGCTCACCAGAAGCAAAAATGGAGTGAGTTCTTCCTTCCCCTCCACCTTGCAGGTTCTCTCCAGCGCCCTCTATGGGCGGAGCCTACCAGGAACCTCCAAGGAGAACAGAAAGGCCATTGGTTAAGCCCCGCCTCCGCTCCCCAAAGCCAAGCACAGAGGGGCAGGTGTGGAGCTGATAAAAACTGGCCAGCCAAATTAATTTAATGAGAGCTGCCAATTTTTTTGAAAATTTTCAAATCGGCAGCAAAATAATTTATCTCTACCTAACCCACATAGATGACTTAAGACACGTAAACAAACTAATAACAAGCACAGAACACTTGCTACATGCTAAAGAGTACGATGATTTGAAATGAATCTGTACTATTTCATTTAATCTCCATAACACAAAATTCCCTTCCTTTTCTCTTTCTCAGTCTCTTTCTAAGTATATAGTATATAGACATATAGATATATGTGTGTGTGTGTATATATATATACACATACATACACATGCATTTATAAATATATGTATGAGAAAGAAAAAATAGTAAGAGCATAATTGCATAAGAGAAAAAAGTGAAAGCACATGCATTTATTTGTATCAACTCTAGAGACCTAGTATAATACTCATTTCTACACAAAACAAAACAAAACAGAACTAGCAAGACTGGGGAAGTTTAAATAATGACCCCAGAAGCCACATGCAGATTTGACCCTTAACCCTGCGAGCTTAACTATGTGACCTAACTATCCAGAGCCAGCAAGGGACACACCGGATCTCTGTCGAAAAGGCCACTTCCCCAGGAGGGTGCTCAGTGATATTCGGTGACACTGACACAGAGGCCCACTGTGCCCGATGCTGCAGGGTTACTAGAGTTCAGCGATCGAGGAAGCACCAGGACACTCTGTCTGGGAGAGGCCCGCTGTGCTCCCATTAGAACCCATTCACTGTATGGTCTCAATTACTTTTAATTACAATGAGCTACTGCTTCAATTACATGTAGCGCAGATATTCTTGTATAATCCTTCCCTAAGGATACCACTTTAAACAAGAAAAAGATTTGAAGAGATGGGATCAGCCAGGGTGGAAAGGCCATGAATAAAAGGGTAAAGAGATGCAACTAATTTTCTAAAGAGCACTCACCTGATGTTTAGAGTTCTTTAAAAATGCATGAAAAATACAGCAAAAGTGTGTGTGTGTGTGGGGGGGACCTCCATTGGCATTCATACCATGCATTTATTCAATACAAATAGTTACCCAGTGCCTATACCTTGTCAGACAGGGATGAATCAGGTATGGCCTTTGTCCTCAAGAAGCTTATAATCCAAGTGAGGGCAGGGGCATGGATTAAATAACAAGTACCACTTATTGGGTCCTAATACTGGCCAGTCCCTTTCCCAAGTGCCTAACCTGTACTAACTCACTAAACACTCACAACAATTTATAAAGCAGATATTCTTAGCATCTCCATTTCATAGGTAAGGAAATGGAACCACAGAGAACATGTAATTTTCCGAAGTCACAGAGCTCATAAATGGTGGAGACAGCATTTGATTCTAGGCATTCTGGCTCCAAACCCTCTGTGCTTTCCTAGGCCAGTCATGGTGAACCTATGACACGTGTGTCAGAGGTGACACGTGAACTCATTTTTTTGGTTGATCTTTCTTTGATAAATGGCATTTAAATATATAAAATAAATATAAAAAATATAAATCTTTGTTTTACTATGGTCGCAAACATCAAAAAATTTCTGTATGTGACACGGCACCAGATTTAAGTTAGGGTTTTTCAAAATGCTGACACGCTGAGCTCAAAAGGTTCGCCATCACTGTCCTAGGCCATACTGCCTCTTTCAGTAACAACAAAGAAATGGTAAATGTCACAGAGCACTATGGACATTTAGGGACTGGATACTTTCTAAATTAAAGGACCAGAGAAGGTTACATAAGAAGCAAATATTTCATCTGGGCTGGGATATCTACACTAATAAAAAAGAAACATGCAAATTGGTGTCACTCCGCTATGCCCACCAAACAATCAGATGAGTATGCAAAAAGTAAAGTTCTTTTTGTTACATGGAGAGGAACTTCTGCACTAGCTGGAGAACTTGGTAAAATCTGCTCTTGAATCATTCTCCCTTCCAAACAAATCACATGTTGGGTGCATTTCCTACCAAGAAAAGCCACCACTGACTTCCATTTTTCACTCCTTAATATCTCTACAATTTCAATTTTCTGGCTAAGATTTTCTTAGAGGGCTTTGCATGCACTTAATTATTGTCACCAGTCATATTAGCTGACTTCTGATGCCCTTTTTTCAATTAAGAAACAAAGTTCTATTACGTTAAAAGTGTAGCACCACCAGGAAAAAAAATCAGGAAAATGAGAAAAGGCTGTAATAATTTTAATTTTTATGAGAAGGCCAGTGTTAACTAACTTAGAGCCAGAAAAGGGGGGTTCTTGCCTGGAATAAGTACTGGAAAGTTTGGGATAAAAAAACATTTATTCAATTCTGCCCAGTTCTAGCTCAGCTTGCAGAGAATTCAAAACAAGATTAGAAAGAGAAGGTAATTTGTCACCCAAGGGAGGAGAGCCTGTCTTTGACATTGAATTATGGGGTAAGGACTTTGCACGTGAAGTCTTTCTGCAGAACAGTCTTGCACAGATCCCAGTCTGAAGTGTTCTCTGGCAAGGAACAAATACCCAAAATCATGAATACTTTTGATCTGGATACACTCTCCCATTCAACCCAGTTCCCCAGCACTTCTCAGCACCCAATCTTCTTGCACAAGTGGTTCTCTGCAGTTTTCTACCCCATCTGGGTTTTGGAAAGTCTTCACATTTTGAATTACCTAAAACTTGGTATTTGATATTCTTCAAGGACCACCACTGAGTTTGACTAACTGACACACCTCTCTTCCTAGCTTCCAAAACAACCATGTCCCATATCCCACAGTTTAATCACTTAGCAAGAGTAGGATCATTTATTGTTTTACAGTAGTTATATTTAGGTAAAGTACTCTTTGCAGCTGGCCTTAAATCATCGAGCCCATTGGACACATTTCACTCTACCGCATCCTTCATGAAATACATAAAATACAATGAAGAAGTTAACTGATTCAAAATGAATGTTACCATTCTTTGGAAGAGGTTAATAGGTGCACCAACACAGACTCTATCTGGAATTGGATCACTGGTGTAACTCAACTAAGAACTGCACATCTTTGAAATAGCCACATTCTAGAATGTTGGTTAGAGTGGAGGGTTGGCCTTGATGCCTCACCTGATCTTAGCATTTATTCCTGTATAAGATATCATGGAAGTGGACAGCGACTGCTTGCTCCAGTAACCACCATGAGCAAAGACTTTTTTGCCACATCTTTCAGTATGAGTCAAAGAGTGAGGCCAGAGAAAATCTGCTAGATGCTGAAATGTCAGGTAATCAACTCTCCAAAGAATCTTTGACCTCCAATTCTGGAATATGAATAATGAAAACTTGAGGCAAGAGATTCTCCAGAAACAAACCAGCAAGGTCCCATGTGAGAAACGAATTCCATTGGACTAGCATCCTTGGTGAAAGGTCAACCCTGTGCAAGTCAACACAGATGCCATATAAACGTGGCCAAGAGGACAGCTCCAGCTCTGAGCTGACAGGAAACCTGGATTTACTGGCCAATGACGAAGGCTTACTGGACACACCCCAGCTCCTCCCTTTGGCTGGCTTACAATTATCCTCATGAGCTGCACCAAACTAAAAGATTAATCAAATGAAAGGTATGATAAAAACGAGAGATTTAGCTCTTAAACCATAACATAATTATGCTCATGCAATCCAAATACTTCTCACCAACCTGAAATCCCTCAGAGACCCAAAGGAATATATTACAAACACTGGTCATAAAGCCCATGTTCCCCAGCAATAAAATGGTTGCAATAAACATTTGGATTCTTTTCCATTTTTAGAACCAGTTGAACAACCTGCTTCGTATGTATTTTCTTAACACCCTCAAAGTCGTCCAGTGAATGACGAAACCCCCAGTGCTTTTTCTGAGTGGCTGACACTGACCATCAATGTTGTTTTTCAGTGTGTAGCCTTCCCATGGCCAAGTAACAGTTTTCAGTTAGGTTCCTCAGCTCTAAATCTCTCCTTGAGACCCCTCTACAATCTACAGGCAGCTAGTACACTGATCTCCCTCGATCCCATGTCATTCCAGTATTAACCAGAAGGGGATCTGAACACCAATAATGCCCCCAAATTAAAGACAACTTACTTCTTTAGATTAAAAAATAAATCACACAGTTTATGAGCAACCAACCATAATCCCTTCTCCAAGTCCTTGTGTCTGGTATAGATAAAATTGTTTACAATCAAAGAAAGATCTTCTGCAGTTCATTAATTTTTTTCTTTTTTTAAAAAATTGAATTTATTGGGGTAATATTACTTAATACAATTATATAGGTTTCAGGTGTACAATTCTATAATACATCTGTATATTGTATTGTGTGTTCACCACCCAGAGTAAAGTTTCTTGTATCATCATTTATCCCCCTTTACCCTATTCTACCTTCCTGTACCCCTTTTTTCCCCAGGCAATCACCATGCAATCTTAGGTAGTTCTCAAATTAAAACATCAAGGAAGTATTATACTTACATAGAAGAGCTTTGCATGTAAGAGCTAAAAGATGCCCCACTGCTATGATAATTAGAAAAGCAAGTGTTACTGTATTCTGCTCTTTACTCATCCTTAAAACTTGATGATTTAAGAAATGAAAAGCATACACAATCTCCTAAATTAATTGTAACCTGATGATACTGATTCATCGCAATGGCTTTAAAATAGTATTTCAAATAAAAACTTATAAAAATGTACAAAGGCACCCCAGGGTGCCATTGCATACTTAGAGCCCTCTCTCTATTCCCTGATGTATGTCTCATGATTATAGCTAATATTAGTACATTCCTGAAGAGATAGTGTGTCAAGTGTATTACTGTTATCATCTAATTTGTCACACAATTATATTAGCAAGGATTATTGGTGTTCTCCTTTTATAAATGAATCAACAGAGGTCCAGAGAGGTCAGTCAACTTGATCACAATGCTACTAAGTACTGCAGACAGAATTCAGTTTCAGGTCTGTCTGATTCTAGAACCTGACCCCTAACCACTCTGCTAAACCACCTCTTTAATCTTTCCTCTTTGTTCCACAGGAGTACAATCTTATCATAATTTTACAACTCAGTTCATGCTAAAGGTAAAAAACAGCTCCTGGAATATTTTCCTGAAACAAGACTCCAGGTCAAGCTAACCCCAAGTAAAATTATCTAAAAGGAAATCATGCATTTCTTCAAGGACAATTTTCTATAATTCACTGAAATTGAGTTAACTTCACTGATTTTTCTATATGATGTGAACAGCATGTGAATTCAGGGGCATGCCTACCACTATGGTAAACCATTGTGTCTGTGATCCACAAGACCTGACATTTGAGAATTGTTCTCAACTACCCCCACCCCAACTCTGCTTCCTGTGGGTGAAAGACTTAAGAACCTAGTTCCTTCAGTTCTTTCTCTGTCTGAATTCTGTAACAACTGAATCCTGCTGTATTCAGAAAAAGTTAATCACATGTTATGCATTGACTGCTTATGGCTATCACTTAGTCTAGTTCTGTATGTAGCAGATTTTTAGAGCTAGTAAATACACCAAACACCAAGAGTAAGAAAAGAAAAGAATGTGCGAGGAGAACAAAAATCGAGTAAGAAAGAACAACAGAAAGCATATCAACAAGAAAAAAGCAAGAGCTCCTCGGTGATCACTGGCCCCATCTCTGGTCACCCAGGTCCTGGGTCAGTACCACTGAGAGGAATTCGCAAAGTAACACCTTTCTGTGAGCTACCGGGACTCACAGAAAAGTGCTGGAAAAAACTCGGCTTGTTTGTCAACTCACAACAAAGAAAACATACATGGTTGCATTTCTGTGTCTGTAAAGAAAAAAATCAGCGTAAATCTGATCCAGGAGACCCCACCGAGAGGCAGCAGCCCTTTCCCACTGGGCCTGTTGGAAGCAACAGTGCCATTTCCAAATTGTCCAATTTGTTGTGGAGTTGCACAGTGTTCCTTCATTTTAATTTCAGGGTTTGCTTGTTTTTTAACTACACCTGCACTTCCAGAAACTCTCAGAGCAGAGATGTTCCTTTTGTCAAAGCCTGGTTCCCAGCTGTCAGAACAGGGCTCCCACTGCCCTCGGGGGCTCCGGGACATGGCCTCAAATGGGTGGAACTTTATTTTCACTAAAATGAGCTTATATTAATTTATTTTATTTTTTGAAGATTTTTTAGGTATACATTTATTTTTACTTTATTTATTTTTACATCTTTATTGTTGAAAGTATTACATATGTCCCCTTTTTCCCCATTGACCCCTCCAGCCCACCCTCACCCACCCCACCTTGCACCCCCACCCCAGGCCTTCACCACCCTACTGTCTGTGCCCATGGGTTATGCATATATGCATACAAGGTCTTTGGTTGATTACCTCTCATCCACCCACCCCCCCGCCTTCCCTACAACATTCTGCACACATTTCAGATACAGTTCTATGCAAAGGTGAAGAGTTCGTATACTGCACAGAGAAACAGGTGGATTTTTAAAAAATGAATAAAGTCCTTAAAATCCCAGAGCTGGATATTTAGATGTGAGAAGAGATCTGTGGGAGTCAGATGCTTCAATATTTGAAAGAGTTTCATATTATTAAAGGAAGGGTAACAACAGAGAGGTTAAGAGTTTCTCCTCTGGCTCATTCCTACTATCACGTGGAGAACTTAGAATTGTGGTGAGCATATTTGAAGAGAATATTTAAGTCTAAAGCAACCACCTATGACATAAAAGCATGGAGGACTATCACATCTTATAACTCTCATACTTCAAAATAAGTAAACTCCTGGTTTGGTTTTGTTGCGCATTTTTTCCCCATTGAACTTTCAAATAATTTGATTTCATTTTTTGGCTTGAATTTGTTCTCATATTATTATCCCAATCCCATTTCACATGCTTTTGAATGAACACCCTTCATGCCTAAGGCACGGCCACTTAAGGTATAAGAGTGTCATGGGTCATACTCTTTATTTTGTTCTTACGTTCAGAAGTCTTAATTATGTTCATCACCATTTTGTGAACTCAAGTAATCCTTCCAACCAATTACCTCCCCGATTCTAGGAAATGGAACATATCTTTTTTTAAAATATGTTTTATTGATTTTCTACAGAGAGGAAGGGAGAGGGATAGAAAGTTAGAAACATCAATGAGAGAGAAACACCAATCAGCCACCTCCTGCACGCCCCCCACTGGGGATGTGCCCGCAACCAAGGTACATGCCCTTGACCGGAATCGAACCCGGGACCCTTGAGTCCGCAGGCCAACGCTCTATCCACTGAGCCAAACCGGTTCTGGCGGAACATATCTTTAGAAGATTCCTAACCTGCCCCTAATCTTCAAAATGAGTCAGAACTATTCTAAGGGAAGCCTTTCTTCTTCACAAGGAATTGGCATCTTTAAAAGAAAGAGGTTACACTGAGTAGAGTTGCATAAGGGCACTCTAACAGTAAACATGGTGGGAAATGGCACGGTGACCCATGGCAGTCTATTGAGATTAGGGCCACAAAGGGGTCATACTCAGGCTTTGGACATGACAGTAGGGTTACAAACATGTGGTCTCTGCCCTGATATCAAGGGCATAATGTAAGAGAGGTGTTAAATATTCACCCAGGATTAGGTAAATATCATATATCCCCCTGTATTCTGGCTAAGAGATCATTTTAAAGTATATGTACTGTATCTAAAACTGTAAGGAATAATACCTAAATGTCTAGAGTGGGAAGTGGGGTTGTAAATGAACAAGAAATACGATATTTATTATTAGAAGCCAAATTTTCATTTAAGTCAGAGTTTGCATAATGACCACAGATGTTAGTGCACATATGTATGTGTATTTATGGAGAGAAAAATAGAAAAAGGGGGGGGGAGAAAAGAGAAGAGAAAGGAAGTAGAGAGAGGAGAGAAGGGGGAAGGGGAAAGAGAGAGAGGTAATGAAAATATTGAATTAAATTTTCTGTATAAATAAAAGACTTGGACAATTAAAATGTAATTTCATCTATTAATGGTCAATAATAGCATACAATAGAGTTACAAATACCAGCTAATCAAATACACTGTGTGGCTTCTTCATCTGAAAGGTAAATAGAAGTGCGCTAATGCATTCTTTGATGTTATTTCTCAACTAACTTCCTGCCCCATCATGAGACTAAGTAAATGGTACAAAACCACGAACATAATTTATTCAAAAGATATTGTAAATTTACCTAAAAAGGACACAGATGCCAAATTATCTGGGCCTTTGATCTACCCTCTTTCTTGAAAAACACTGGGATCCTGATTCATAACATCCCAATTCCAAGCTTATAAAAACAATGATGATCATCCTGATGTAAACTCAAGAGCATACAAATTTTCAAAAGCTCAGCTTCCGAAACTGTGCGCTCATCTCTCCATGCCAATGTTTCGTCTTGATGAGAGGTTAGAGCAGCATGAAGCTCTCAAAGCCTCTGTTTTATTGGAGAGACTTTAGGTTCCAACTACATGAAATCTTAGGGACACAAGAGGCAAGTCCTTAATCTATTCATATTTGAAGAAAGAGAGAGAAGGAGACAGGGAGAGATACAGAGACAGACAGAGATGTCGTTCAAGGTTGCTTCCAATTCTAGGCTTTCCTAAATCGTATCTCAAAGAACTCTGGAAAGAACATTTGTCTGATTTTTAAGGAAGCTTGATAATCCCATTTAGACACGATGACCAACAAAACCTGGCTAAATCATCAACACAATATCTGAACTGACTTGGAGCGACTTGTTATGCAGTTTAATGGTTAGTCTTCTGCAAATAAATGTGAAATTTACTTCCAAAACCTAGAAACATAATTAAAGCTCATTTTACAGTTTGTCTTTTATGGATGACTCATGCCGTCCTTTATTTTATTAAATGCTTAAGTAATTTATTTACTATCAAATAGCATCCTAATCAGAGACTACAATAAGGGAGACACAATGTGACTACAGGGAAATGTAGGAGAGAGAAATGCCAGGGTCTTTTTTGAAGGGAAATAGGGCAAGTAAATCAAGTTCCCATGAGCATTTGCTCCACTTCCCAGCTCAGAAAATAGAGTTTAGTGACACCCAAGCATATGTCACGCACTGAAGATACGTCTTAAAGACCCTACTTGGCTGAACCCTGTAGCAGCACAAGCAGAATTCTAATTTTTAATGGCTACACAGTGTTTTTCTCAGGCTTTCTCCACAATGAGCATTTTGTATTCTGCCGACACAATTGCATTACAGACACTGGCTCTACATTTTACAATCACTCACAAAGCAATTGGAATTTGACAATAAAACAAACCAAGGCCTTTTCCCCATTACCAAACAAATTTCTAAGCGGCGCATTGTTCACAAGAAGAATGTGACTGAATAAAGACGCCCAAAGCCTGGAAGTGACTTGGGGTTTCAAGCACTTCCACAGATACCGTCAAAATGAGGATTTCAAAGCTTGCTTTCACAGGGAAGAGAATTCAGGCCCCAGAGAAGCATCTGAGTAATCTCACATAAGCACAGCTCCTAGGGGGCTCATCGCTTTCTAGAGACATATAATCATTTCACTGTTTCACAATTGACACCGAAGCCCTAAGCCTGTATAGTACAGTGAAACGCAGACTGGACCACAGGAAGTCCAAGGTGTGCGTATACAGGTGCAAAAGTAATCCATCCTCAAAGCTCCAATGTGATAGATGATGCATTTAAGGACGTGGATGGATTATTTTTGGAGGAGTAAGTGGGGGGTGACTAAACTCATTAAGTGACTACAGTTTTTAATAACTGAGAGAAGATTAATATGAAACAGCTTCAAATGCTGATATATTCTGAAGTTTTTACCCTAGATTTTATGTCTCTTCAAGTAATAAATGTATCCAGCTCTAAGTAATATATCAGATGGGAAGATCATGAATTAGGAGTCAGGTAGGTCTAGATTCAACATTTTTGACTTTTCACATATTGCTGTGTGACTTGAGGCAAACTAACCAATCTCTTGAGGGTTTGATTTCATTCGTTGATCATTGGGGAAAAAAAAACTGTTGAAAAAAAAAGTGTATATTATAGTTATTGGGTGAATTAGGTGACCTATCAGCATGGTTGGAAGAGAGAGTGCTCTATTAGTCACACTATTTAATTCCATTTGGAAAATATTACCAGTAATAGGAAAAGCACTAGACTGAGAGTCACAAAATTTGGATTTGATTTCTATTCCTCCATGACTTCCTCTCTTTTACTTTATAAATAGTCTTTACTAATCACTGGCTAAGCTCTAAAACACCAATAAGTATAATCACCCCAAATCAAATTCCTATATTTTTCTTGTAAGTATTTGAAAAACTTGTCATTTCTTAGAGCATTTTGCTTGTTAGTTTTATTTTGTTGCTATACCTGGGAGACAAAGTCGAAATAACATTAGGGAGGCACACCCATCACCTAGGAAACTCAATGACTGACAAGCAGCCTTCACAGTGGCTCACTGCACTGCATCTGGATTCAGACTGGGTTGGGAACTTTGGGTTTTTTTTTCTTCATTGGGTAGGGGATGACTGGCACCCTGGTGGGTGCGTGATAGCTGACTTGAAATCAGCTAGGGTAGCTTTGACATATAGGGACAGTAGTGTAAATGGAAATGGAGGGCCCAAAGGTGTAATGTAGCGGGCATATTGCTCAATTGTCTGCCTCACCTATTCTCATAAAGTCAGCTCTTATAGCCACTACCAGGGGAACTGCAGCTTTTGGCCAGCATGCCTCTGGGTAGAGATCATAGGCAGTAGAAATAAACCAGAACAACAACAGTGTCTCTCCTAGTCATATAGGTGCAGAGTTTAAGTTGCACCAATGGTAGCGCCTCATGAACAATTCTACTGCAGTCCCTGGGGAAGCCATGGATCCTCCTTTTCCGGGCACCTTCCTGGTCAGCTTCTCCTTAGATTATAGGAGGGAGATCCTGTCCTCTCTAATTAGTGCTCCTTTTATCTAAGCTAATTATAGAAAATGACTATTAATGTTACTATAATTTATTACTAGTCCTAATATTATTGCTTGTATTGCCTGAACTCATACTGTCATGAGGCTCTAACTTAGAATCTTATGATATGCAAATGTCACTCCTGAAAAATAGTCTGTACTAATCAGTGGCTAAGCTCTAAAACACCCATAGGTATAGTCACCCCAAATCAAATTCCTATATTTTTCATGTAAGTATATGAAAAACTTATCTTTTATTTAGCATTTTGCTTGTTAGTTTTATTTTGTTGGCATCTTTGCTAAAATAAAATGAGAGCTAAAGCTAAAGTTTTCATAGAATAAACTAATAAATTGTAAAACTGATGTTACTTGACATGAACTAAGGATGTTTATTGGGATAAATAAAAATGGTATAGATTTTTCTAGTTTTTATGTGCTTTCCACCAAAATCATACTAACAATGTATTTAGTCTATTCCCCTGAGCTTCAGGAAAGACTAGTCTAAATTAATCCAGGCATATCAAAATCTATCTTATCTTGAAAAATCTGTAGAAACTAATACATATATTCATGTGCTTTAAAATCATCTAACACAAACTGCCTGTCTCTGAGGAGTCCGAAAACGTGTCTTTCTCACTGCTGGGTCCCATCACTAAGTACAGAGTCAAAACTTGAATGAGGGCTCCTATTGGTTATTTTATGACAAATAAACAAATGAAAGAATAAATAAGTGAAGTAGAGAGTAAAATAATCCAACGAAAAGACAACAGATTCAAGTCTGATGCTTTTGGGCAAAAGCAAACCAGTTCACCCAAGTGTAAAATGGATATAATGCCACTTGTCACCTCTACACCTTCCCAAACCCCATCTGTATTCACCAAAAGCACTGAACTGATAACAGGGCACAAAACTAGATTCAAGTTACTGGAAGTTCTTAGTCTTAAACACATCAGAGCCTAGCAATGCTTATTCCATTCATCTTTAAAATTTGTAAAGGATCTAAAACTGCTAAAGCTCCTATAAGACTTAAAATCCTAAAACAGGAAACTAGGAAAAAAGAATCATCCATAGACCTACCAAATCCCTTAAGTCTGTATTTATTTCACTTCATGACTCAGCCAACAGTGACAGAGCAGCATTACAGAGTGACAAGAGGTGGATCAACTGTATGGAATCCAAGCAGAGGGGCGCTGGCCTCTCTCTGGGATGCACACACCTTCTCGATCTTTTTTCCTGTCATTCTGGATTCCTTGTAAGGAGGGGAGGAGCAGTACCAAGAATATTTCCCCACCAGTAGCCTGTCACAGTCTATCCAACCCTAGAGAGAACCCTATGGAAGCATAAGCTTAATTGGGCACTATGAGGCAGAAAATAGAGTAGAGGAGAAAATGGAATGGGAGGTCTCAGCCTCCAGTTACCATGTAAGCTAGGGAGAAATTAAGTGTTTCCATGGTGTAACTATTTTTTAGCATCATCCCCATAGGAAGAGAGCACAGAGTGGTTTGGATTTGTGTTGTGGGCTGGAGATCACTACTTTGCTGATCTTCCATTTCTCATACATAAAATGATGGTTGTAGTAATGATATGATGATGATGATGATGATGATGATGATGATAATGATGATGATAATGATGGCAACTGACAACAATAATAATACTTTACTTCTGAATAAATGAGAGTATGCAATTACTTTACAAATTTTAAAGCTGTATGTAGCTGTTAATCTTTTCCAACTGTGTGGAACTATCATTAAACCTGGATGCTTAGCTGGGATTGGGAGATTATGGGCATGGGCGAGATGGCAAAAGGCTAACTGATAACAGCCTCATTGCCTGCACTCTTAATTTTGACCAACACCTTTATTTTGCCAAAGCAGGGTTCCGGAAATGTTGGCCAGTAAAATGCTGAGCTGGGATGCAGAACCCAAGCCAGGACACAAGCAAGGCTCTCTTTCGGTGTTTTTTTCTGCCTTTGATACACAAGAGCTCACAGATTAAATGACAGGGAGAAATACTGTCAGGAGAAACCCTGGTAACAGGATGGATGGACCAAACAGCATGGCCAGTAATGCATTCTAATACACACACACACACACACACACACACACACACACACACACACGTGTGCGCAGGAATGAAATAAAAGGAGAAATATCCAGTGACCTGAAAGAGAGCAATCCTATGGGAAAAAACTATCCTGTCATGGGGATTCTGCAGAAAAGAGCAAGAGAGACCCAAACTGTCGGGTATGGTGCAACTTGGAAAAACACCAACAAAAGTAGTTAATACAGCTACTGCTATCCGTTACCACATTGGTCACAAATCGTGTCCTGAGGCTGCTGCTGACATAACTCCTTTACTAATCCCTTCCTGCCTGTGCAATGGAGCTGGTGAGTAGCCCATCTGAGCCTTCTCTGATAAATCCCATAATCCTCGCCTCTTGCGTGTGAGTGTCCAGCATCAGTGATGAGTGATGCCTTAGGATTTAAAGTGAACACTCTCCCACTCCTTTTTTTTAAATGGAATCAACCTTCTGATGATGACAATCCATGGTTTCATCACATAATGGGGTCATATAAACGGGAGGGGAATGTCTGAGGTTAAGATGGGACATTAATTTCCATTTCCAGGAGGATAACTCTGTTGATGTTTCTAAACCTGTGTCTCTGGCTCTCTGACAGGCCTGTGAACTCAGGAAGAGAAATGGAGTGTCTCTTTTAGAGTCATCTTAACAGTGAATGCACGGCATGGGCTTGAAATCCCAGAGACCTGAGCTCATCTGCTGCTGCATTAAGGTGCCAGGTGGAGAATAAGTCACTGAGAGTCAATCACCTTCTGCAATAATGCTCACCACAGAGGCCCTTGTTTGCTGAAGATCTAGTAACCACCAGAGACCCCCACCTTCCTCTAACAGCTGGACTCTGCTCCCTCAAAGCCGAAATAGTCCATATAGTTGCATTTTAATTTCTTTAAATCACTTTATTTTTTTATGGTAAATGAAAAAAAAACACCTCTTAGTATCCCCCCAATAGCTAAGTAGGTGCCATACAGTTTCATAACCCATCACTCACTTTCTCATTATTCTGTCTTTGTGTATGAGTGAGCCCCTCCAAAATGCCATCAGAATGCACCACACTCCGCACCTCAGTACATATGAGAGCACCTTCCAGGGCCAGAAAATGCCAGTAAATCCAAGAGGATTCCAAGAAGAGCTGCAAATATGATTTAAGAGGATTAAAAGTTGATTTATGAAGGCAGATGGTCTCTCAAGTAAGCCAACTATAGAAATGTGGTAGAGAGGGCACATGCATACACCCAGAGTTCAGATATGCTCCTACATAGGAGGACTGTAAACCATACTAAGGGCAACGGAACAATGTGCGCTCAGAAAAGAGAGTGTTCATTGACTGTTACATGCACCCTCTGCTAGACTACAGGATGCCAAGGACACTGAAAGAGCTGATGTTGCCCAAGACTGAGGTGAGCTACCTCTGCGGTGAAAAGCCGGGAGGTGAGACAAAGATTTTTCAGAAGATGGGTGTCCATGTCTATGGGAACTGAGTAGTGTAGACCCTCACTTATCTGCAAAGTAGAAATGATATCACCTGTACTGCAGAGATATGAGTTAGTGGACATAGCACAGGGCTGGGCATATGCTAAGTGCTGAATGCATGACAGTTATTCATGTTGACTCTCAATGGGATCATTCTTCAAGCCTGGGATGTGAAAAAGCTGCAGTCCAATAAGCCTGCCAGTTGAACGGATCTTAAGATTCTTCATTCTTCCTACTGAGTCCCCATTCAATAACCAAACATGTACTACATATGAGCCAAGAACTGGCTTCTGAAGTTAGTAACCTGACATGAGAGACCTACCACAATTTCATTTTGACACCTTCTTCTCTGAATGACCACAAGATGCCAACTACATCTTTTTTGTGGCTTTCAACCTAAAAGCCAAGTATAGGACTTGAGAAACAGAAGGCTCTTATATTGTGCTCTACGCACTTATATCAGACAAATCCTGGAAGCATGGAAAGCTTTTTGGGTAATATTTTCAGATTCATGCCTCACCTTGTATAGGTAGAATCAGAGATTAGGATGAGTATTGAGTAGGGAAGGATACAGGAGCAGACTGCCAGAGAAACTTTTTTTGACTTGGAGGGAGGGAGGAACCCTGAGTTAGAGAAGCAACATGGTTAGATATAAATGTGGTCCCTAATACAGCCTGCCCTGCACCGTTTGGAGAGAAAATCTTCAGTTAGGGGAAGAAAAAGTCTCTTAGACAGGTTTGATGATCTGTGCGCAGGAGAGACTTGCCTGATATCTTTCTGGAAAATGGAAGAAAGCAGTCTTTCAGAGTGTCTCACAGTAACATGGGACAGCCCATGGTGCGAAGATGTGGAAATTCCCCTCCGCCTAGTGTAGGACAGAAGTTTCCTAAGGGCACTGGCTGGTTGTTAGGCAAATAGTGAATTGACTGTGGAGGAGTTGTACTTAACCTCAGAGCAACAGACAAACTACAAGTGAGTGAGATAAATTCAAGTGGCATGTGAGTATAACTTCCTTAAGCAGAAATGGGTCCTGGTGAGCCAGCAATATTCATTTATGGAAAAATAAAGTTATCCTTCTACTCACCTGAGTCACAGTGCATACATTTTAAATCCATTCAATATGTAAGAACAGTGATTTATCAGTAATGAGTTTTACAGTAAAATAAAACTTTAGAGAGTTACCAAATGGCTAAGGATAGGGCAGAAATCATAAGGGGAGAAAAATTTACCTCTCATCTAAGAAAGCATGGTAAAAGTGATTCAGCTAAAATATTATAAAGCCAAATATGAAAAATAGTATGCGCCCTGCTTACAATAAACCATGTAACCCAAACATAGTTATTTCCAAATGCTGTGTGGGATTCAATTTGCATAAAAACCCAAGAATAAAGAGGCACCTCATTACTTGCCCAGGAATTTTATTCCCATGTTTATGAAACCCTCACTGCCTACTCCCCATTTCTATCCAAATAGAACCATCTCCATTACAAAATAAGCTAAATTAACACAGTGACTCATATTTGCTAATAGATGAATTACATCTTTTCTAGTGTTTGCAATCACCTTAAATGGAAATAATATATGACTAAGTTATAGTTGGGCTGCAAAGCAAGAAATAGATGAAGTTAATTTTCTCCCACATATAATAAGCATAAGATCTTGAAGGCTGTGTGCTTTGCTTCAGTGAGTGTTAAAAGGTAAAACGGATTGGCTATGAGGTAAGCCACATAACTAGTCTCACATCATGTTTACCACATAGTGTTAAAAGACTTTCAACATCTTAAATGCCTCCAACTCACTCACCTATAAGTGGTTAAAGAGCGAACTGCAGGGAATTCAGAGATTATGTATACAAAGACTGAGCATGAGCACACAGCTTGCCATAGCATATGCACTCAGTAAAGGTTTGCTAAAATTATCAATATTTTTAAAGGCCAAGTTCCTAACATAACTAATGAGAAACTCATTCTTAACACAAGATTTTTTGTCCATGAACTTTTTCCCCTTCATGCCTCACATCGCCCGTAGGTATGGCTCAGTGGTTGAGCATTAGGAGGTCATGGTTTGATACCCAGTCAGGTCATGTGCCCAGGTTGCGACCCAATCCCCATTAGAGGACGTGCAGGGGGCACCTGATTGATGATTCTTTCATTCTATCTCACTCTTCCTCTCCATTTCCTTTCTCTGAAATCAACACGAAACCTATTTAAAAAAATTTTCCATATCACTTTCTCCATTTGCTTTTCTAAGCTATTGCAACACTAATTGCCCCCCATACTGTATTAAACAATTAATGTGCTTTTAAAACAATAATCTCTCTCAGTATAGAAATCTTTGCTCAAAGACACAGAAACACACTCTCACCATATCCACTTGAGAAGAATGTAAAGTTCTGGAAAATGACTGGTCAGTGTTAGGACTTAGTTTTCAATTTTAAAAAATGAATAAAATCCTCTGTGCCCAGAGGATGGGTCCAGAAATCTTGTACACTTTGTATTTTATATTAAACAAGGGAACCAGAGATGGAAAACTTACCAAATTTCTGGAATCAGAAATGTTAGCTTTTCAACCCTCCTTTCCCATATGTGTGCCACAGGATTCTGACCTTTGGGGCTGTATGGATGGGGCTACCTTGCCAATGGGAGGATCTGGCAGGAGTTCCAAGGCCAGAAAGAGGAAGAGGCCAAAGGTTTTATCCCTCTTTCCTCCTGCCTCTCTCCCAGGCCACTGATGAGCATGTTTCTCTTTCTGTTCCTAGAACTCTCCTAATCTGCCCACCCCCCTACCCTCCACCCCCACCCCCGCGTCATGGCCACGGGCTCCCTCTCCATTCTGGTCACCATATGCTCTCCTTGCCCCTTCAGGACGAGAGGGGATAGTTGCCCACTGTTGCTAGTGCTTTTATGCTTCCCATTGCTGACTGGTTTCCTTTAAGTCTGACAACAATCCTTGAAAAGGCCCTGCATTAAAGATTCCTTGATTTCTATTTGAATGTGCCATCTCTGTGTTTCCAGAATCAAATCATACAAAAGTCTACATCACTGAGACATTGTAAAAATGACATGAGATAAAATCATTGAAAATGTCCCATTCTGTGCCTGTTGCATAGTGAGGTGATCAGTGAATATCTGCTAAATCCTACACATGAAACAGCATATCTTCCCAGTACTACTGTGGTAAGATTCTTCCCTGTGCAGGTCATGTCTTAGTTGTTTGTATGTAGACACTCATTAGATAAGCTACAGAGTGGCTGATTTTTTTGTAATATCTGTCTTTTTAAATTTTCTGGCTTATGATCCAAGTTGTTCTATATATATTATTGATTTCAGAGAGAAAGGGAGAAGAGAGAGAAAGATAGAAACATCAATGATGAGAGAGAATCATTGATCAGCTGGCTTCTGCATGCTCCTCACAGGGGATCGAGCCCGCAACCTGGCATGTGCCCTTGACCAGAATCGAACCCAGGACCCTTCAGTCCACAGCCCAATGCTTTATTCACTGAGTCAAACCAGCTAGGGCCCAAGTTTTCTTTATATTAAAATGCTACTGGCAGGAAGTTATAATATTTCTAATTAGACTTTTCTTTGCCAACCTAATTCTTTTCATCTTTCCTCCCAAGACAATCCATCTCAGCCCTTTAATCCTGTGACTTCTCTGAACAGCAGATAGTAAGGGGCCCAGAAACAACTATCGTGTTCCAGGAGCTGGGTGTCATACTAGAGATCTAGTCAGTTTTCTCAATGTAGTCTAGTGAGCAGTTCCTATGGTCTAGATCAGGAACTGTATGTTTTGTTTTATTTTGTTTTGTTTTCCCCATGAGGCACTTAGGCTATCTTTATCTGTCATAAAATAAAGAACTTCTTATATGAGCGTGTAGCATATGGCAAGGAGATATGTCAAATTCTGAAATTTACTGCTCTCTGCTTGGGCTCACCTAGTGTCTTGATCTTAGAGATGACACCATTTTATAAAGACTGAGGTACTTTAACGAATGCCTTGTGACATAGCTCCCAACACTTTTAGAATGGCTCTTTCCTGTAACTGAAATCAGTTCCTTGGAGATATCAATATGAAACTCCATAGTAATGACAATTAGATCGACTTTTAGTAACCTTTACACACGTACACTTTCTCCATGTGATCTGCATGTATTATCCTTAAAAAGTATGCATTAATATTCCTGTTTTAAAAATAAGGAAACTGAAACTTAGAAGTGTTAAGTATTAAACCCAAGATCACCAAGTACATGGCAGAGCCAGGGATGGAAATCAGATTTTTTTACCCTAAATTTCTTTCTTCTTCACTTAGTAACTATTTATGAAAAATCAAACATGTGCAAAGTACTGAATTAGGACTGGTATGAGCTTCTGCATATCTTATCTAATAAAAGAGAAACATGCAAATTGAGGGTACCTCCACTACACGCACAAGCCACGCCCACAAGCCAATCATAGGGACTATATGCAAATTAACCCAACCAAGATGGTGAACGGCAGCCACAGAACTGGAGCAAGCAGGAGGCTTTCAATTATAGAAGATAAATAAATCTCAGATACCAGCTTCCAGCTAACCTCCACTGAGAGCTTGGGTGGCTGGGGGACGTGGCTAGCCTGCAAACAGCCATCAGCCCCTCACACAGGCTGGTCAGGCACCCCAGCGGGGACCCCCACCCTGAAGGGGCTGTGGCCAGCCTGCAAACAGCCATCAGCCCCTCACCCAGGCTGACCAGGCACCCCAGCAAGGCCCCTCTCCCTGAAGGGGGTGTGGCCAGTCTGAAAACAGCCCTCAGCCCCTCACCTAGGCTGGCAAGGCACCCCAGCGGGACCCCCACCTTGATCCGGGACACCCTTCAGGGCAAACCAGCCGGTCCCCACCCATGCTCCAGGCCTCTATCCTATATAATAAAAGGGTAATATGCAAATTGACCCTAACAGCAGAACGACTGGGAATGACTGGTTACTATGACACACACTGACCACCAGGGGGCAGACGCTCAATACAGGAGCTGCCCCATGGTGGTCAGTGCCCTCCCAAAGGGGGAGCTCTGCTCAGCCACAAGCCAGGCTGACGGATGCCAGTACAGCGGTGGTGGTGGGAGCCTCTCCCGCCTCTTCAGCAGCGCTAAGGATGTCCAATTGCAGCTTAGGCCTGCTCCCCACTGGCAATTGGACATCCCACGAGGGATCCCGAGCTGCCAGAGGGATGTCTGACTGCCAGCTTAGGCCCAATCCACCAGGGAGTGGGCCTAAGCTAGCAGGTGGACATCCCCCGAGGGGTCCCAGACTGTGAGAGGGCACAGGCGGGGCTGAGGGACCTCCCAAGTGCACAAATTTTTGTGCACCGGGCCTCTAGTACACATATAATAAGATATAGTGTCCATTCCATTAGAGAAGTGCAATTGCTTGAAAACAATCTATAGTTGAGGCACATACAGGGTCATAGTTGTTCACAAAGTTCTATGACGTTCCAGAGGAAGTAAAGAAGACTTCCCAGATGAGTCAGAGCTGGGTTCAGTCTCAATGTGCAGATATAAGTCCTCCAGAGGCAACTTAATAAACGATTTTCCTTCATCTATTAACTATATGCTACATGATGTACCTCTCTATATTTTAACTCAGGCTCATATCCCATCTACCTTTGATTGAGATTTTTTTTTTAAATATATTTTATTGATTTTTTACAGAGAGGAAGGGAGAGAGATAGAGAGTTAGAAACATCGATGAGAGAGAAACATCGATCAGCTGCCTCCTGCACATCTCCCACTGGGAATGTGCCCACAACCCAGGTACATGCCCTTGACCGGAATCGAACCTGGGACCTTTCAGTCCACAGGCCGACGCTCTATCCACTGAGCCAAACCGGTTTCGGCTGATTGAGATTTTTTTTTTGAGGAAGGGACTAGTAGAAAATACAAGAATTGTAATTCTTGTGAACATACATTTCCATGTCCTCAAATGGGACTCTTTCCATAAGCATGCCCCTAATCAGTAATTAACTTTTAATCCCTAATGTTAAGAAATGTTCTACATGCGAGGCAATATGGCAGCCACTTACCACATGTGGCTATTTACATTTAAAGTAACTAGTGTTATTAGAAAAACAAAGGTAGATGAAATGAGATCCTTATTATGGAGGAGATTAAGATTAACTGATGAAAAACTAAATAATAATAACTATTTCAAATGACATTTCTAAAAAGAGAGACTTGCAAGAAACAGTCTAGATCATTTATGTATTTGGTACTGACATGTCTGAGCATACCAGAGAATTTCATGAGCCAAGAGAAGTTCTCTCAAAGGAAGGATAGGATTTGGATTCTGAATTGAATACACTTATATGAAAAATAACTAACTAACTAACTAAATAAATAAATAAATAAATAAATTTACATTAAGTAAAACTAAAATTAAATTAAAAATTCAATTTGCAGCCACCCTAGTCACATCTAAACTGCGGACAGCCAAGTGTGGCTAGTAGGTACCAGACTGAACGGAGCAGGTATAGAACATTCCATCACTTTGGAAGTTCTATTGAAAAGTTCTGGTATATGTTTGAAAGGCATTTTGCTTACAATTATTGAACCAAGGAACCATAGGTTTATACAATAAACCATAAAATAGAAAACCATGAAGACATCATAGCTGAAATTAACCTAGATTCACTTATTCATACCTCTATATGGATTTAACTAATATGTATTAA
The DNA here is from genome assembly GCF_000147115.1 of Myotis lucifugus. Taxonomy (NCBI): domain Eukaryota; kingdom Metazoa; phylum Chordata; class Mammalia; order Chiroptera; family Vespertilionidae; genus Myotis; species Myotis lucifugus. Next base: position 1,288,579 of record NW_005871092.1, read on the forward strand.
GTGTCTACCATATGCCAACCATTGTATTTGTAGTAGAAGGTTTAAGGAACAAAATAAACATGATTCAGATCTCATTTGTCTTAAAACCTAGAGGGAATACTGATAATAAAACATATAATTTCAATAGAATGTGATTGAATATTTCCTCCTACCCCAATTTTTTTTTGCAATCACAACAACAAATGACAACTCTCTTATATTTCCATGTGCAAAGAGAAGCAGGCATTTTTGTGTCCTGAGTGGTTACCATTGTTCTGAATCTCATAAAGCTCCTGCTCACTAGAGAAAAGTTTTCTAAATTTCTGTAGGTTTTTGAGGTGTGAAGTTTATTAACAAGCACTTGTGTTTTTTGCCTCACATAGATTCAAATGTGAGGTTTTTCAAACATGGGTACATTTTATAAAATGTAATAATAAGAAAGTAAACAGTCTTTTATGTAGGCCTTATAATAGATTTAAAGCTATCCTATATCTAGGGACATGAGAGAAAAGAGCAGTCAATGAAAATCTCAAAAAAAAAAAGAGCTTGAAATCATCCTAGTGGGTTGAGGAATAGTTCTTATCTTCAGCTGTTTACTCTGAACATTACTCAGAGGAGCAAGCACTAGTTCTAAGCCACAACTTTGGTGGTTAGTGGGCTGGATGTTGATTATTCTCTCCTGATATTGTTTTAAGATCTAATTCCTACAGAGTATTCAGGAAAAAGAACAAGGAAATACCCATATAAAAGCAAAAGTGTATTTGTCAACATTCTTAATGTTACTTCAAAATAAGAAAATACTAATTCTGAGAATCAATGCATAAAAAACAATAACCTCAAACTTAATGCTAAAAAAAAAAAAAAAATTCCAGAGATAAGTCTCCCATGGACTGTGTGTGTGTGTGTGTGTGTGTGTGTGTGTGTGTGTGCATAGACAGTCAGGGAAAGTTGACTCAATGTTATTTAAAGTAAAAATAATTTGAATATATTTAAGTATGACAGTCTCCATTTAACTACAAGTTCCATCATGCTTTATCAACTCTCAGCTGACCCAGTTTGTGCATCTATGGAACCTACCTATTCCCTTCAGTCTGTTGAATATGTGAGTCTTGATTTATAATGACTCTGTTTTTTTTCTTTGATTTGTAATATTCACTGTATGTCTTCAACATGGATTGAACAAAACAGAAAGGAAGTACCTTAAGAGACTATCTATACTAATAAAAGGGTAATATGCTAATTAGACTGGGAAACCTTCCGGGAGACCAGAGGTCCTTCCCGACAAAGCCAGGGTGGCGGGGCCAAGGCAGAGGTGGTTAGGGGTGAGCAGGCCAGCAGGGTGGGGGGGGACAATTGGGGGCGAGCAAGTTGGCAGGGGGGAATAGTCGGGGTGAACAGGTCTGAAGGGGAGGGCAGTTGGGGGTGACCAGGCTGGCAGGAGGGCAGTTGGAGGCGATCAGGCAGGCAGGCAGGTGAGCGTTTAGAAGCCAGCGGTCCCAGATTGCAAAAGGGATGTCCACCACAAGGACTGGGCCTAAACCGGCAGTCAGACATCCCCTGAGGGGTCCCAGATTGGAGAGGGTGCAGGCCAGGCTGAGGGACACCCCCCCTCGGTGCAGGAATTTTGTGCACTGTGCCATTAGTATATATATAGTTTACCATTCCCCCCCAATGATTAGCATAATGCATTACATAATATGTATTTGTTATATCAGTAAGTAAAGAATGGATGAGTAAATGAATGGATGAATGAATGAATGAGTGGTTAAGAATAATCATTGTATCTTAGGCAGTCATTATTGAGACTTCATTATCTTATTATTCATTCAAACACTGTGTATAGAAAGAAACATTTATGGACTTGCTCATGCAAACAAAACTGCCTGCCTCACCTTCTTGGAGCTAAATTTGAGGAGAACTCTGAATTCAAGGAAGTCAAGGGTTAGGTTTCTGGACCAGAAAAAGAGAAACAAGCAAGTGTTACCAAGTGAGTACTGGTTTCCGGCATCGGCAGCACGGTATTGAATGGTAAGCTGCCCATACCTTTAATGGTATCACCTATTTTGAGTTACACATAAAACAGGAGCTGTAACTGGGATTTGTTAAAGGTGTTTTATTTTGTTTCCTATATCTCAGTGGGCATTTCATTAGGTTTTTACTTCAGCACTATAAAGAAAAAGGAAAGAAAAAGTCTTGCAACACCAGAGGGGTCTTAAGCATCTACCTATTAGATGCAAAACGATGAATTATGGTTCTTTACCCTAACTCAGTCTTTTCTACTCTGACAACTGAAAAGGTTAAAAATGCACACACAATTAGAGGTAAAAGCATTTTGAAGAGCATATATATTTTTAAGTTTCTACAGGTGTTTTTTTTTTAGCAGAAAGATAGCCTCTGATCACTGTCCACAATGTTTTATCAGCATTATGCCTACCTAGAGTCACAGAAATTGCTGTAATATTGCCTCCAGTGCTTTCTATCAATCTTACTCTTCAGTGGTGCAGAAGCACTTTCTGTCTATCTTTTTCTTTCTATCCCCATCTCTCACTCTATTTCATACTCCTGCCTGGGCAGTTGTCCAAAGTCACAATGAGCTCAGGAAAATATGATTCAGAAGTATCGTGTACTTTTTATAATTCTTTAATCACTACACCTAGACATCATTTCATAATTTAAACTTGGGTATTTTGATTTCATCTGATCCCAAGCACTAAGCCAACGGGGTCTGCTGGGCAATTAATCATTTCGGCATCACATTTTCCACAAAGCAGTATCAGAAGCAAAGGCACAGGAGCCACCCTAACCCTGCTCTCGTGTGCAAATAACTGGCCTGACTTGGCTTTTGTTATTGGGAAGGGCAGTGGTCCAGACTCAGGTTTATTAATATAGAGCAGTGATGGCGAACCTTTTGAGCTCGGCATGTCAGCATTTTGAAAAACCCTAACTTAACTCTGGTGCCGTGTCACATATAGAAATTTTTTGATATTTGCAACCATAGTAAAACACTTATATTTTTGATATTTATTTTATATATTTAAATGCCATTTAACAAAGAAAAATCAACCAAAAAAACGAGTTCGCGTGTCACCTCTGACACGCGTCATAGGTTCGCCATCACTGATATAGAGCATCCCAGAAAAGTACATACACACTTTAACAGCTCATACCTCACTTCATTTTCACTCATTTTCAAGTTTAACTGATTTGAAATAACGAGTGAAGCCAGACTACACTTGGAACCAAGAAATATATCCTAAAGTGCCACTAGACATTTTTTAAATGGGGATTCATAAAAGATAATGTTTACTGTACAAAACAAGCCACAGCTGATGAACTGAGGGCACCCAAATACCATAGGAAATGATTCTTGATATTTTTGATTCCATTGCTTCACGTTATCAGCAGTGCCGGGACCAGACCGGTCATCAGTTTGAAAACAGCGTTGACAGAAAAAATTATATTCATTTCTGCAGATTTTTTTTTAATTTTGAAAATGAACTGTACCTTAATAAACGCTGACTTTATAATCATTCAAAGTGCATATACATTTTTGGGACACCCTGTATATGCTCTACAGACATAGAACAGTAGAAGGCTTGAGCATCCTGAAGTCCTAGGTAATTCACAGAGCATGCCACACTTTTCTCATGCATTTCTTGTTACCACAGCTTCCTGCACATAAGCACTCCTTGTCCAAAAATACTGATTTTGATCTTCTTACTTTTAAATATCACAGAGTGCCTAAGGCTAAAAAACTCCATGTTTCTTTGCTCTCGATTCAATATGCTCAGTGGGAGAAATTTGTCATCGGAGTTGTTGCTGTTGGAGAAATATAGAGATCTCCTCTCCCCTCAGTCCCCAAAGCATCTGTTGCCCGGACTTCTGTTTATATTAATGAAACATGCCATCTGCATTGTGTAGGCTTTTCCATTTCAGTAGGAAGCAGGGGAGGGGATCCCAAAAAGGAATCCATTACCTATATAATGACCTTTTGTGCTTTTATGCACTTGACTCAAAGACCAAATCCTCTGACCACCTGTGGCCACTGCCATGGGCACAATTTTAGAGAAGGACAAATTCGAGTTCTCAACAGGCCATCATTTCATTATGAGTTGACTCATGGTCCACTCCTCTATACACTGCAGGCATAGTTTTTCCTCTGCCCTAATGGATGGTGGGTGAGTCAGAACCTTTTAGCACAAAGGACAGAAGTCCAACTCCATCAAGCTTAAACAATAAAAAGGATGTATAGCCCATTCAAGGGGAAGTTCAAAGAATGAATCCTCAAATATGACTGCCTCCTGATGCTGAAATGTTGTTAGAAACCAGCCTCTCCCCACCTTTCAGCTAAGGCTTCCTTGCTATTAGCTTGTACTTAAGCAAATTCTCACTAATTAGCCAATTCCTTGCACAAGGTTGATACCTCGCTTGCTTAGCAGCCCTAATTTGAATCCTCCAAAGTAGCTGAATCTGAATCACAGGACGGGAAAGAAGAAGGAAAAATGTCAAATATTCATTGTGGGTTTTGAAGTATGCTTTCAAAATTGTGCAGAAGAATGAGGAAGGGTTCAGAGATGAATGACCAAGGTTATTAGGAAGGACACAGATAGAGAAAAGAAATATTAAAAGTGCTGTCATTATTCACTTCCTGAATCATTCTGCTTTGTACATTTCATGCAGTCATCTGAGGTAGACAGTTGGTTTTTTAAAAAGAATATGGTTTATATAAGATTTTAATTTCAAGTGACCTTAGTGGTTATCCAATTTAACCCTTTAAGAAAATTATGAAGCATGAGATATGGAATCAGAAATACCTTATACTGTGGCTGACATCTTGAAAAAGTTAGTTTCACTGGGCCTTCTTTTTGTTTTATTAGTAAAATGGAGAGCAATGTGCTATTGTGTGGCATTGTTGAAACAATCAAATCAAATAATCCAAATAAAGTCTTGGCCATGAAACAAATCTCAGTAATTGTTAGTAGTCTTTTCAAACTTTTTCTTTTGCAAATAAAATGTCTAATCATCAGAGTGCTAAAATTAGTTGTCCGTGTCCCAGAGCTGGTCCTGAGGAGTAAACATTTGTAAGAAGTTAAGTCAAAATAACTTCCAAATCAATAAAATAATGTGTATTGATTATCAATACACATGCCTGGTTGTGAGCTCCATCCCCAACAGGGGGCATGCAGGAGGCAGCCAATCAATGTTGTACTCTTACATAGATGTTTCTCTCTCCCTTTCCCTCCCTCTAAAAAAAGATCAATAAGAATAAAAGACAATGCAGTGGTGGAAAGTGAAGGAGGCTGGAGAGTCTCGTATATGAAGTAGTCCATTTAGAGCTAAGACTGATCCAAAATCTGCCACCCACTCAGCAAAGCCTTTCCCAGGCTGGCCCAGTTCATTCCGATGTCTACCTTTTCAGAGCACAAAGCACACACCATTCAGGAACAGGTGTTTAATTGCTGCCTTACTTTGTAACCTATCACCTATGTTATCAGTGTTATTAATTCTGCTTCTAGCGGAGATACCTTTGCAAGTGAATGTATTTAGTGTTAAAAATAATCAGAAGCCAAATTCTTTGCAGGTAGGTGATGGTATTAACTACCTTGTATCATTATACATCATAAACTACATCATACACTTTAAGAGATCATAAAGTATCTCTTATAGTGTAATACACATAGCTTTGTATTTGTTTTAAATGAATACATGCATGGATAAAGAAACAATCGAATAAAAGAAATTCACTTGCCTGCAGCCAAGTGCCTAGAAGAGATGATTGTATAGTATTACATTACTCTATTCTCTGAAGGTGAAAGTCTGATTTCGACTGGCAGGCTCAAAATATGAAAAGGGACATTCAGACTAAGCAAATCACAACAGTGATACTTATTAGTTTATAGAAAGAGACCAAGGACTTATAACACAGGTCACTTGAAATAGGTATAAAGGAAAGACCCAGCAATTCACAGCAGTAAGCAATCTCATAATGCACAGGATAACCTAATAGATCGTTCCCACCTGTTATTTCTCTAAGGGAGCATTCTTTCCATGAAACCAGAGATGACTAACTTGAGAGGCAAAGCACGATTGTGTAAACCAGCCATGCATCCCAGGCACCAAATTGCTACAACTGAAAATGCAGAAAGCAGGCTCACCACATCCATTTAATTTCTATAGAACATCCCTTCTTGTAACATGCTCCTTGTAGGGGAGACCACAGTGAGAAAATCCCTATGTTCCAGATTTCAAGCCTCAAGTGCAAATAGCAACAACCAGTGATCTACAGGGAGGAGCCTTGGAAATGGGGATGTGATAGCATTGCTTAGGGACAGGATGGAGAAATGAAAAGGATGACCAGTAAAATTTCTAGCACTTTGAAAATGAAGTTCAAGTGAGAAGGTACCATGGCATAGTGAAAATCACAAATGTCTTTGCAGCCAGTATTTAAATTTATAATGCACCACTTACTACTGAGCCTGTGTAATCTCAGGCAGGTTACCTCATTTCTCTGAACCCCAATTTCCCTTATACATGGAGAGCAGAATCTCTATTTTTCAAAGTTGCCATAGGATGGCATGAGGTCATGCAGAAGTTATCTGGCATATACTAGCAGCTTTGAAATACAATTCCTTTCTGGCTCTTAATGTGGAATGTGAAGATGATCCATAAAATGTACAGATTTAAGGAGTCAGTAGTTTCGAGCTGAGCTGACCATAAAAACATACGCATTCTTGCTCTAACCGGTTTGGCTCAGTGGATAGAGCCTTGACCTACGGACTGAAGGGTCCCAGGTTCTATTAGGTTGAGGGGCACCTACCTTGGTTGCAGGCTCCTTCTCGTCTTGGGCTCTGGTCAGAGCTCCTGTGGGAGGCAACCAATTGATGTGTTTCTCTCACATGGATGTTTCTCTCTGTCTTTCCCTATCTCTTCCACTCTCTCTAAAAATCAGTGAAAAAATATCTTTGGGTGAGGATTTAAAAAAAAAAGACATACCCATTCTCCCTGTCCTCCATTAATTAGGCTTTCACAGTGCAATATCCATTCAATGCTGGGTTTGGGACCTTCCTATATAGCTTTTCAGCTCTTTCAAAAGCACAACAGAGTAGGCTAGATGATGCCTGTTATCATATTGTTATCTATCTACATTAATAAAAGAGAAACATGGTAATTAGCATACGACCGCTACCCTTCCCATTGGCTAATCAGCATATCCTTATGCAAATTAACTGTCAGCCAAGATGGCGGCCGGCAGCCATGCACTGAAGCGAACAGGGAGGCTTGCTTGCTCCAGTGACTGCAGACTCCAACTTTCCCCGCCTGCCGCTGCTGGCCTCTCAGCTGCAACTCTAAGCAACTATGTAGCAAATATAGAAGCTAAACAAAACCCCAGAAACTGGCTTTCAGCCGGCTGGGATCTCAGAGCTGGAGTTATACATTGTTTCAATTATAGAACACAAACAAACCAGATACCTGCTTTCAGCAGCGGAAGCCTCAGAGCTAGAGCCAGAGCTAAAGCTGGCCCAGAATAAAAAAGAAAAAAAAAGAAAAAAAGGAGCGGTTGGGAGCTTCAGTCAACTGCCAGACTGAAAGCAGCCCTCAGCTCCTCACCCAGACTGGCCAGGCACCCCAGTGGGGACCCCCACCCTGAAGGGTGTGTGACCAGCTGCAAACAGCCATCATCACCTCATCCAGGCTGGCCAGGCACCCCAGTGGGGACCCCCACCATGATCCAGGACACCCTTCAGGGCAAACCAGCCGGCCCCCAGGCCTCTATCCTATATAGTAAAAGGGTAATATGCCTCCCAGCACCGGGATCAGCGGAACTGTGAGGCCTCCTGGCACCGGATCAGCGTGACAGGCTGCAGCGCCCAAACCCCCTGATCGCCCTGCGGCTCTGTGTGTGACAGGGTGCGGTGCCCCAATCCCCCCCCCCCACAGGCCCTGCTCTGTATGTGACAGGGTAGAGCCATAACCTCCCCATCGGCCCTGCCCTGAGTGTGAGAGTGGCGGTGCCCCAACCCCCTGATCGGCCCTGCTCTGTGGGTGATAGAGGGCGGCGCCCCAACCCCCCCCCCCACGGGGCCTGGTCTGTGTGTGATGGGGGAGAGCCATAACCTCCCCATCGGCCCTGCCCTGAGTGTGACAGTGGGTGCGCCCCAACCCCCTGATCCGCCCTGCTGTGTTGTGTGACAGGGGGGGGTGCCCCTAACTCTCCTATCGGCCCTACTCTGTGAGTGACAGGGGGGAACTCCCCAACCCCCTGATGGGCCCTGCTCTGTGCGTGACAGGGGGGAGCTCCCCAACCCCTTGATTGGCCCTGCTCTGTGCGTGACAGGGTACGAGCCCCAACCCCCCTGATGGGCCCTGCTCTGTGCGTGACAGGGGCAGAGCACGGCCGCAACCTCCCCCATCGATCCCTGCTCTAGATGTGATAGGGGGGCGGTGCCCCACACCCCCCAATCAAGCTCTACCCTGGGCGTGACTGAGGGTGGCATCGCAACCTCCCAATCCGCCCTGCTCTGTGCATGACAGCGGGCGGTGCCCCAACTCCCCAATCAGCCCTGCTCTGAGCCCGACCAGGGGCTGCACCTAGGGATTGGGCCTGCCCTCTGCCACCCAGGAGCAGGCCTAAGCCAGCAGGTCGTTATCTCCTGAGGGGTCCCAGACTGCGAGAGGGCACAGGCCGGGCTGAGGGACCCCCTCTCCCCCCACCCCGAGTGCACAAATTTTTGTGCACCGGGCCTCTAGTATATATATAAAAGCCTAAGCAACTGTTATGACTGGACGACCGGACGACCAGACGATGGGCCGATAGCTATGACATGCACTGACCATCAGGGGGCAGATGCTCAACAAGGAGCTGCCCCGGTGGTCAGTGCACTCCCACAGCCAACCTCCCACGGTCCCTCCCCACAACCAGCTGACCAGATTAGGTACTGGGCGAAATGGCCCGATTGGCCAGGAGGCACCCCACCCGTGCACGAATTCGTGCACTGGGCCTCTAGTTTAATAATAAAGTGACTACTTGTGATTTAACCACCTTATAAAACACCATTCTAAAGTAAAAATCACACAGTATTCTTTAACATCATGGCAATTGCAAAAAAAAAATCATTTAGAGAAAAGACAAAACTTGCCTAACAGTACATACAGTACAAAACTAGTTATTTAAAAAAAAAAAAAAAACATGTATTTTTATTTCCTTTGTTTATGTATCTCTATGCATAATAAACCTAAACTATCTGGAAAAAAATGCATAGCATTTTCCTTTGGCAAAAGAACTGTGGTTTGCACACAGGGAGAGCAGACCAGAGCAAACCAATATGTTTATCGACTGCTGTTATCTTTCACAACAAAATTTTGCTCATGTATTAATTTTATAACAAAAAAAGGAGAAAAATAAATGGTAGCAAGCAAACCACATGCAGAGCTTAGCTGATGTATGGGGCACATCCCAAGGGCAGGGAGCAGCACCTGGATGCTTCTATAAATGTGGATGTTGCAGTCTGCACTTAGTGCCAGGCTTGAGAAGGCTATGGAGCCTGGTTCTGGCCTCATCTATTCCAGAGGCCGCAAAGAGGGCATCTTGTAAGGGAAAGTACCTTTTCAAATTACATCCTACTTCCATCTCTCCGTCCTTACCCCTAAGCCCAACACAACCAAGTGCCTGTCTTCCCTGACCTTGTTCAGCCTTTATATTTCTTCTCTGTGTTTTTTCCTCAAGTAAAGCCATCAGAAGCCTTTCTCATTCCCTGCCCCCCCAATTCATTCAGAAGGAGAACCGCTGAGCAGAAAGTAGCAGAGAGTTCCGCTCTGATGTCAGGGTTCTGCTTTCCTGACTGCTAAGCCAAGAAAGGTGGGGAGAAGCTACTCAAATTAATTACAGATAAAAATAAGGCGTGTGTGTGTGTGTGTGTGTGTGTGTGTGTGAGAGAGAGAGAGAGAGAATCCGAAGAAGAGAAGAACACAAGACCCTAATCTTACTAGTAAATGATTCATAAATGAATAGCTCTAGTACTTAGTTATTTTTTATTGAATCAACAGCTTGGAAGTTCATTTTCTTTAGCTTTGATATTGGTCGGACAATGGCATGATGGCAGTTTCAGGAAAACCTCAGTATCATTATAAAATATCTATCATTGCTTTATGGGCTAAAAAACAAAAATGAGGGAAATTTTCTTGTTTCTTGGTCCAAAGTGAGGCAGGGATTTGGGACTTGCCTTACAGGCTGAATTTGCAGCTGGGAATTAGCTATGAATTGGGCATGAAGTAGAGCAGGAAAGAAAACTCAAATTGGAATAATAAGTAAATCCTCGGTGTTGCTGATGTCATTCTAGACATTGTTTGGGACGCAGACAATATCAATCATTCTGACAAGCCCCTTCTGTTCATTGTTACTGCTTTCTCAGTGATGGTTTCGTGAGGAAATATATTCCTTTATATCCAACATTTCCACTCTCTCCTTTTAATAGTCTTCTAACCTCTAAAAAATTATGAAGCAGAGACAAACTGTCAAAAAACAAAAAAAGGAAGAAAACAAGCAAGCTAACTGAATGAGGCCCAAAGTGTTTAATAAAGAGCTAAAGGAGCCCGGCCAGCATGGTTCAGTGCTTGAGAGTCAACCTATGAACCCAGAGGTCACGGTTGGATTCCTGGTCATGGCACATGCCTGGGTTGTAGGCTCGATCCCCAGTTGGGGGGGGGCTGCAGGAGGCAGCCAATCAATGATTCTCATCATTGTTGTTTCTATCTCCCTCTCCCTTCCTCTCTGAAATCAATCAAATAGCTAAAGGAATCCAACTTTTACATGGTAAAAGATTCTAAATGACGCTTCATTTCCAACCTAAAAAATGAAATCACAGGTCCTTGAATTCATAGTTTCCCTCCCAAATGATGTTGATTACTTAGAATACATGCAGTAATATTACTATGGTAATGAGGCAGATGACCATACTGTTCAATAGCCAGTAAAACAGAAACTAAAAATGACTAGAACTATTTGAACGTAAATTAAAATAGAGAACCTTGAAGTGAATACATGGAAAGTCACAAGGCAGAGGATGTGAGATGTGTTCAAACTCACTTCTATACCCCAGCGGTGGCGCAGAACCTAGCACATGAGATGCATTCAATAAATACAATGTAGAGTAAATTAATATCAATATTGTAAACAAGACTCAGATAGGTCCAGATTTGAAGATGATATCACTGGATAATTTTTAGAATATTTAATTTAACTCAAAAATACAGAATATAGCTTTCAGTTTAAACTTGGGAGACCCTGGAGACAGAAAATAAGGGTTTAAATCTGTGACGTACCATTCATTAGCTAGATAACTTGAGCACCATACTCTGCCCAAGCCTGTTTCCTCATCTGCGAAATGGAGACAAAACTGAAACTGATCTATGAAGGTTAGAGTGAGTATTAAATAATGAAATGTTTGAAAACTTTGCACTGTGCTTTAGTGTGAGGCTGCTTACAGAATATGTGTCATTACTGTACTTGCTGAGCAGGGCAGCCTCAGAATAAGAGGATGTGCATGCAGCTGGCCTCAACATGTGTGACATGTTCCAACACTAACTGTAACCACTGTTTCCAATGCAGACAAACTGCAATGAAATCTACCTGTCTTATTCCTTCTGCAAGTCTGATTCCAATGTCAGCGTCAGGTAGGCAGTAGTAGAAGGCGGCTGATATAAAACAGAATCAAAGCTGGTCATTTTTGAAATTGATGGTTACCTCCCAAGTTGGCGACTTTAAGCTAGCTCCAAAGTGTTCATAATGGAGTATGGAAAACTGAAAAGGAAGGTAAGCATATCATTCATACTTTTCCTGGGAACTGGTAGCCACTTGGATCTCAGCACTGGTCTAGTTACAAGTGTGGGCAGAACCGAAAACAAATTTTATATATATATATATATATATATATTTATATTATTTATATTATTTGTATTTATATTTATATTATTTATATTTATATTTATACTTTTTATATTTATATTTATATTTATATTTATATTTATATTTATAAATAAAAGGCAATACAGTCTATGAGTCAGTGATCCAGCAACTTGAGGAGTTATGTTATAGCCAAACAAAAAAAGAGGGAGAGAAAAGAGAAACATCCAAACATCCCAAACTGGTAAATAACCAGGCAGACTGTGAATGAAATGTGCAATTTTCTCTTCACAAACCCACAGAGCAGACAGCACTTCTCCCAGATCAAGGGAACTGTCAGCCTTTCTGGTCAGCTAAATGCAATTGTGGACAGCTGAATTCTAGGGATTGCCCACACCTCTCAGCTTTCTCAACAACAACAAAAATGCCCATTTTTCTACTTTCAGAAAGTCCTCAAAGCTTCACCAATTTGCTCAGTCAGAAATCTGCGCAGATGAAAGTGACAGCTGGCCACTTCAACATGAAAATTGCCTTGGTCGTGCTATTGGAAGTTGGGAATGACTTAAGAACATTCCACCTGGCCATGCCAGCTCTCGCTATGAGAGCTTCCTTAGAAGGGGCAGAGCCAAGGGGGCTGCCTCTCTGAATCTCCTTGTAATGACACAGACAACTGACATTAAGCTGCGTTAAAGCTTGCTATATCAGCTAGATTTTATGTTACCAACCAATCATAAGCAATGACTAACCAGAATGAGTCCATTCACCCAGTATCCCTGAGTATCACATGATTAAAATCAAGCTAGATTACCTCCACAATGAATAACTAAAGGATCTATGGACACACAATGACACAAGAGTCAATATAAAAATTATCAGTATGAGAAAATCCACTGGTATCTAATATGCAGATACTATGATTTTTGTAGGCTTTTTAGGTTTATTTTTTTGGGGTTTTCCTGACCAAAATATAGCCATTGCACAAAACTATGTCACAGTTGCTAGAAGAATCCTTAACAATAATGTAAACCCTCTCTTCAATTTTTGGAAGGAAAAGAAAGGCGGGGGGGTGGGGGGGCGGCGGACACTCAAGAATTAAGCACATTACCCACCACTTAATATTTGCACACCTGGATCTAAAAATCAGGATTCTTTGGATTTGGTTTTCTCCTTTTCCCAACAACACTGTGGCTTATTTTGCAGAATGATTGAAGATACACATGATTTGTTTGTTTCTTAGAAATTGCTACGGAACTCTATACAAATGTGCCCTCCACATAAGTCAGGTCATTTTATTAAGTTTCCTGGTCCCAAGAAGCAATATCTCAAACCCTGGCAAGACTTCCCCACCTACATATTCTGGAAACAAACAGAGGGGTTATCCATACTCAGGCTTACTGCTCACCCGTCTTCCTGGCAGCGACGATACCATCTTTGTATACAGAATAAACTGCTTAGTGTTTTTGAATATGTGCTAAATCTGAAAATTTGACAATTGAGGCAGCATCAGAAGGCTGGGAAACTAATAATAATGGCCAATAAGAGGAGAAACAGGCATTTAGCCAACTTGAAATTCTGTATTTATTGGTCATAACAGGAAAACTACATCAGAGCCACAGACATCTGGTCGCTTGTGCTTAATTGAATCACTTATGGGTTTTTTTCCTTTTCTTTCCTCTGCTACTAATAACTGAAACTTAATGGGATTTTAACATTTCCAGCAAGGTGGCACACGTCCCCAACTCTCACGGAAAGGTAATTGACCAAGATTGTATTAAACCATCATTATGGGAAATGCTTCAGGTCCCAGAAGAAAGGCGACTGATGCTTCTAACCTGGAATGTGCTTCCTGCCTTTGTCCCGAAGGTAATTTGCCAATAAACTAAACACGTTGGCAAATGTCTATAACACATGATTAAACATGATTCAATCTGATTAAATACCTACTTAAGGTCACATTAATCTCTGTTTGACTTTATTATCTCCTCTCTGACCTGCGTGTCCTTCTCTTCCCTTCTGCTATGCATCTTTGCTTTGGAAGAGTCCCTTGAGTCAGTATATTCCTTTTCATTTTAAGCTCACTTTAAACCTGACCTCCTCCCATGAAACCAACAATCCCTTCGCCCTGTCTAAAAACAACAAACAAACAAAAACCATGATAACACCTCCAATGCCTGCTCCTAAATTTCAAAATTGCAATTAAATAAAATACTTAGATCATCAGCGCAGAAAAAGCTGCCTTCCTTAGACTTCTAGAACATAGGGCCAACACCTTTTAAAATGTTCCTGTACCACTCAGAATATTGCAGTTCATAAACAAGAAAAGTCTTAGACAGGCAGGTAACTCCTCTATTAAAATTCTTGGATTCTCAACTGTAATCAGATTTTAATGAGGAACAAAAAAAAAAGTCTGACCTCCTGTTGACCTTTAAGAGAGAAGAACCCTGTGATCATTTGCATTCCAATCCTTTGCTCTAAAGCCATTTTCAGTCTCTGGGATGAAGTCAGAAATCTTTCTTAGGACCCTCGCCCTGAACATGGAGATCCTGTCTTCCTGCCTCTGGCCTCATTATGAAACACCAAGGACAGGGGACACAATCGTACTGCTCATTGCCCGGGCACTTCTTTTGATGGATGTGGCTTTTATCTCCTCTAATTGTGGGCATTTCCCTGTATCACAGTGATGAGGGAGGATCTGTGACCTCAACATAATTGTATTAATGAATCAATTCCAAGCAGAAGGGACACAGTCTGTCCATGACAGAAAAAAGACTCTAAAAGATTAGTTAGGAACTAATGAGCAAATTGGGAGAATACTGTAAGCACTCTGTTGGCCATAAATAGCAACAGCGAGGGAACAGTGTACAACCTAGCACCACGGGCAAGTAGCCTTTCCTCCCCCCACCCGCTCATGTGAGCCCAGCAGTGGTTAACATGATTTACAGATCTTTGGTGGCTTTGGCAGCAAATGAAATGCCATCCTCAATCCTGTTTGTGACAGGCCAATTATTCAGAGGAGATGTGTCATTGCAAAAAATGCCCAGGGTATGCTGGCTCTTCAAGGAAGGTTGCTGATAATGAGCCATATCTTACCAGGTAAGAAATGAACTGGCGGGGGATTCTATGTTGCCATTGCAGGCATATTTTCCCCCTTAGGTCTCTTGGACCAATGAATGCATTTTCACTTGCCTATTGCATTCCAATACTTCGCTTCCAGAGCCAAGGTTTATATTCCACTTCTCCAGGATATATCTGCTTGACCCTGCATAGGTTCTGACTCCACCAGTACTTAGACATGTTGCTTATAGGCATTTCTGTGTCACCAACATGTCTTTTAAGTTATTTGCTTTAGTATTTGTGTCTCTATTTTGAATATTTTCCCATGCGGCATAACCTTGCCAACTGTCTTGTTAATTTTCAAGATAGGAAGGAAATGGAATCATTTTCCTGAAGATAGGAGAGGAGCTTAATCAACAGAGCAAGCTCTAACCAGGTCTTCCGTATGCACACCATGTCTTTCTGGCTCTCTGTGACTTCATTTACGCTTCCTCCCTGCATGGACTGCTCTCCCATCCTGCCCTCATGCTCAAATTCTGCCTTCCCATGTGGCTTTGTTCAAAGTCATACCCCCTTCCCTGGTTTCTTCCAACCAATAAGTAAAAACCCACTTCCAACTCTGAATTTGATGGCACAATGTTTTATATAATAGGAAGTTGGGTGCATATGGCAGAAAAGACTGGTTTGGAGTTAGGCACACCTGGGTTTAAATCTTGCCTCTCTCTTTACCAGCTGTGTGAGTGTGGGCCAATAACGGATCACCTTGGAACCTTATTGTAATGTGCCTTCAGCTCTTTCCAGGATGGAATAAAAGTTCTGCAAAGTAGCTTGGAAAGTGACTGGAACTCAGGAGGTTCTCAATACCCATGACTTTAGTTTTCTTCCAATGTTTCTACTAGAGCATAAGCTTTTCAAGGTAAGCATACAGTTTTACAAATCTTTGAAGTCATGAAAGAAATTCACCACACTTACATCTCTGCTCAGGATTGTTAATCCCTTCTTCCAGATAAAGGTAAATTTAGCCTAAATCATTCCCCTACATGAGAAAGAACTTACACAAAAGCAACAAGTGCCTCAAGTGTCCTTTGAGACCACAGGACATAGGGCTGACACTCCACTCCACTCCTCTTTCTCAGTTAGGGAACCTGCAGAAAGCAGAGTGAACTCTCACTGGTATGGACGGGAGGAAAGGCAAAACGGGCAGTGTAGGCAAGATTCTGGAGTCATCAGGCCTGTGTTTGACTTCATCTCCACCATCTGCCAGCTGTTTGGCTTTGCCAAACTTCTGAACCTCAGTTTTCTCTTCTGTAAAATAAAAGTAACAGTTCCTCCTGAGGATTAAATCAAATGAAGAAGTTCATATAAGACGCTTATCAAAAACAGACAAGCAAAGTAATGAAAATCCTCACTATAACATAGAGGATTACTGAGTAATTGCCAGTATTACGTTGGTAGGACACATTTTTCTGTCTGGGACTCCACTGATTCTAATACCCCTTTAACTCAGAGGTAGACTATTCCCCCTAGTCTCCTTGCTTCAGAATGCTGATGCACACTGTTGATCAACATTAGTTCTCTGGCATTGCTCTTATTGCCCTTAAGCTATTACCCCAGTATCTGATGAGGTTTCCTGGATTTTACTCCCAGGTAGTCACTCTCTCTAGGGACCAGGCTTTGAGGAGAAACATTTTCCATTTCTGCAAACTTTTTTATAAGGTGGTTGCTGAAAAACACAAAATGCACAATAAAAATTTCTTTAAAACAATAAATTATTTCCAAATAAGCATGCTCCTTCCCAACACCAGTCTCTGAGCATGAACTTGTACACACATCAAGGCAATATTGAAAGTTTCAGTTCAGATTTCCCATGCCAAGCACAAGTTCGGGTGGAGTGGGTTCCTTCAGTGGGTTGCTACTGACAGCAGACTGGATGGAATTGTTCTGAAGAACCACACGCATGATAATAGCTGTCTAGATACAGCAAATAGATATAAGCAAATGAATGGTCTTGGAGCTGTCTGCTGTCACTCATTTAAAAGAGAAACTATCAGAGGCCGACTACCTTTGTTCAAAAATAAATTTAACTAGAATTTAGTTGTCGTGGGACGAAAGAACATGGAATAAATCAGTCAGGCTCACACAAGAGCTGCCATTTCTTCAACACTGAGAGAAACACAATGATCGGGCTCAAGTGCACCCTGGCATGAAAAGGAAGGAAGAAAAAAAGAATGTACAAATACCTCTGTTGTGATCAAAGGCTCGATGCCAGCCTGAGCAATATGCAATTGCCTTTGTTCATTAAGGAGAAACCAGGTAGAGCTGGATTAACTTATTAATCAGGAAAATGTTTCACATGAGCATGATTTAAGTTTTTATATTTGATCCACTTTCCCCATTTATTTTGAAAATGGGAGTGTGGACTTGTCATCCTTCATTCAAGAGGCTTGGCTGAATAAGCCCCTTCAAAGGGAGATCTTTAAGACCCTTTACAGCTGTTCTAATGCTACTTTCTCACTGCCCCTAATAACCTCTTTGATGCCTTGGTTGAAATCCACTTTTGTTATTGATTTTAGCTTCCCCGTCACTGGCACTATTGCTATTGTTGAGTTCTACCCCAGAGACCATTGATCATTTTCTGAAGTTCACAAAATCTCTGCCCTGCTCAAGTGGCAGTTTCTGTGGGTGTCAATGTCAGTGTATTTATTGGAAATGGAATTGTATTGTTACTCCATAACTACCACCAACTTAATAGAGTCTTCAGATATGTCCAAGTCCTCTATATATTCCTGAGAAAAAAAGACCAAACTATCAGGGAAAAACGAATGAGCTTCACATGCAATAAAGGACTGTCCAACTGGAAGGAGTCACCATTTCACAGTCCTGAAGGACACTTCGTTGTGAGTTAAGAACCCAAACGCTCTCAGTAGAATGACTAATAGCGGGAAAATCTGGAAAACCTAGCCACTCAATAGCACTTGGGGGCACAGTAAATTTTTCAAAAAAAAGTGGGATCCTGTGGTTGGTTTATTTGTAGAAGAAATAAGTTGACTCTATAGAGTTACAGACTGCCTAGCAACAAATAAGTCAGCATTGCTTGCAATCAAGCCCAATATTGCAAATACCTTTAAAATGGAAAATATTCTCCAAGCAATGACAATGTTAAATAATTTCGAGGTAAATTGTATTTTAAGCGATTACCAAAAATCTTCCAAAATCTACCCAGAAGAGCAAAGTCTGGGGAAAACTTATTAGAGTTGCAAGAATATTTCACCACCACAATGGTGGCCTCCCACGGCTGAGATTTTCCATGCAGCTCATTCTCCATGACAGAGACAAGAATACAGAGATCTTAAGCCTTAGGACTATCTGATCTCAGCTTCTGCTCTCACTTTTGGCTCTTAGACACCTGAAAGCTGATCTGATTTACTTATGGACTTTGTGCCCTAGAGTTCCTTACAAACAGGTAGTTATTATCTTAATCTTAAAAGGGCTAATTTTTTTATTGTGGTAAAATATACCTAACATAAAATGTATCACTGCCCAGCCAGTGTGGCTCAGTGGTTGAGTGTCAATGTATAAACTAGGAAGTCAGGGTTCAATTCCCTGTCAGAGGGTCAGGGCACATGCCCGGGTTGCAGGCTCAATCCCCAATAGGAGGTGTGCAGCAGCTAGCTGATCAATGATTCTCTGTCATCATTGACGTTTCTCTCTCTTCCTCTCTGAAATCAATAAAAATATATTGAAAATGTGCCATTTTAACCATCTTTAAGTGTGGGATTCAGTGGCAGTAAGTATATTCACAATGTTGTGTTATTAACACCATGATCTATTCCCAGAATGTTATTGTCATACCAAACACAAACTCTAGATCCACAACACAGTAGCTCCCTATTCTTCCTTTCCCCCAACCCCCCTTCCCTCTGTTTTACTTTCTCTATGAATTTGCCTATCCTAGATACCTCCTGTAAGTGCAAAAAGTTAGAAGTTGAACTCACTTTTCAATGCTTCCTTATTCGCCATCACCACACATAGGTTATCAACACCACACACAGGTTGCAAGGTCCTGCACATTCTCTCCTGCTCCGTACACTATGCTAATTCTGAGCTAACTATCTTGCATTTGGGTTCTTCTTTTTATGCCTGTCCACTGGCATTGGCATAGCCATTTTATTGGCATGACCTCCTTGCCTGGGTCTCCCACTGAGAGCTTTCATACATTTCTGCCTTATGCTTAAACAAATAGTGAGAACCAGCTTCATCCCTCAAAGCACTATGCCACCCTCTCTTCTCTCATTTCCTAGGCTATGTGTTCACCTACACAAGGTAGCACTTAATTTTTAAATTAGTCCACAGTCTCCTCAATTCCAGACTCAGTCCCCTTTAACACTGGAGGAATTACATGCTATTTGTCGCATGTGTCTGCCATGTGCCTAGCAATCTTTAGCACACAGACAGTAGACAACAAATACTTGTTGCATGATTGATTCAGCCACAGCTGGCCTGAAGCGTATCTCCTTACAGTCAATGAAATAAAGGGCTTGCTAAGCAAATTAATACCATACACAGAGAGAGTTTGGCCTACTTTAATGTGAAAATCAACACACTATTTTAAGCAGCACTTCCGAGGCTGCTTCCATTCAAAGAATCAATGTGGTGATTGTGACCATTGTCTGTCTGTTAAAGCATGAACAAGATCCACCAAGATCACCATCTTCAACAGCCCTGTTATTACTCCATGAGAGTAACCATATTTCAGCTATGATTTCCTCTCTCCCATATATTTTAAGAACAAAATCTAGAGAAATGAGTCCTTGCACAGCTTACTTCAGCATGCACACACAGGTTTTTTTCTTTGTTTGTTTGTTTGGTTGGTTGGTTTTTTAAACAGTCACGCCCTGCCATAGTGGCACAGTTGGTTGAGCATCATCCTGAGCACTAAAAGGTTGCAGGTTCGATTTCTGGTCAGGGCATATACCGGGATTGTGGGTTCCATTCCCGAAGGTGAGGACTTTTTTTTTAAGTCACATTTCTGGAAGAGTCTTAGAGAAGTTTTGTTTTATCCTTGTCAGGAATATAAGCTATCTTTAAAGGAGTTAGAAATCTGGAGGGCACAATGGACTTTTGTGGGAAGAGCCCCTCACTCAGCCCTGTTGCATTTCTTACAACTTCTCTTTGTGCCTCCTTCACTGTTCTTGGCACCTGAATACAAACACAGATTTTAAAAATATCTAAAAAATCAGAGCTCCAGGAATTTGCAAAGCACTATGGGGTCTAGCAATACCCTCAAAAGGCCTGAGAATGCTAAAGGGATCCCCATATTTCAATTCGTTACACACTTTCCTCCTCCTGACTGTTTCTAACAAACATGAACAGCTTACACCAACGCTCTTTCATACCAAGTGAAAGAAGGAAAAGTATTCACAACTATGGATTCCAACAACCTTTGCCACAAATTGCAAATATTTCCGTGTGAGTCACTGAGACCCTTCTCCCTAGTTCCTGCTGCTGCTATTGTTACACTAAAAATAACAAAGGGGTCAGAGGGCCTTAGGTCCTTGGGCAAACTGGCATACTTGCACTCTATCAGGAGTGGGGGACAGGATCAGAAATAAATGTGCAGAAGGTACAACTCATTCCATAAAAATAACTATCATTTTACAAAAATAGTTTATAACTTTTAAACTTTAACTTATTAACTGCTGCTGACCAGTGTTCCTTCCCTCCACCTCTGACCACAGTGGTTCATTTAAGAGTCGCATTCCTCATTCCACAGTCGCTTACTGTCCCTGAACAACAATGTGAGGGGTGGGCGGAGTGGGCCATGGAAAGGTCAGCAGGGGACAGACGGTTATTGTCCTCAGATACATAACAAGAAGCTCTGTAGGATTTTAAGGGGAGTGAGAAAAACAATTGATCTTTAAAAATCTAATCTGGCTGCTCAAGGTGTATGTCTTGGGCCACTAGTTTGTCTGATGGTGGCTTTGCCTAAGATAAGGGTCACATGACACAATGAAAATTTGGAAAGAAGGAAAAGTTGCTTTGAAAATCACATCCATGCTATCCCACACGTAAATATGTACAAATACATCTTTGAGGACGGGGCTTGTCCGTTTACTACTGTGATCACTGTGCTGGACAGAGAGCCTAACACACAGTAGGTACTCCTGATTATTTATGAATTGAATCCAAACAGCTAAAAAAGGGCATTCCCTTTTTTTGCTATACAATGACAAGTAAGTCTTCATTGCGGTAAATTTATTCTGAAGAAAGTAAGGTTTTCAGCTTCCGTTAATCATTGTATATCTCTTCCAAGACTTGCCAAAATTGTAAAATTACTTGCATTGTTCATTCATGTCACTCTCTCCCCTATTCGAATAAGAATTCCAGAGAGTGAGGACTATAACTATTCACCTCCCTGGGCACTAAGCACAGTGCTTTGCACATAGTAGGTGCAAAATTGGATGCACTGAAGTGTAACTGCGGTCTACATTCTCTTCTAATGAAGCATGCAAGAAGTTAACAGTGTCATCCACACAGATCAGGACTCCCTCCAACAAGGAGAAAGATACACAGACAATTATATGACTAGACACAACTTTAATTGCATGAAATGAACAGAAGTCACTGGACGAATCCTGAAAGGACAGTGATCTAACTATCCTCCCTGCCAACAGCAGCCAGTCCATACAGGTGCTCATTCTAGAAGCTCAGAACATGCACTGAGCATTTCCTAATGACTCCGGCTAACACTGCATGAGGTTAACACTGTTTTGTCCAGAGAGCGATATTTTACAGTGTTCTAGAAAAAAGAACAACATTATAATGAAATGACATACAGGGGCAGGCAGAAGTAGGTTTACAGTTACAATGCAAATAATAATACAATAATTTATAAATAATAATACAAGAACAAATTCTACTTCATGTACTCACTACTGTAAAGCTACTTTTGCCTACCCTACATAACACTCAGTAAAGGGCCTGGCAGGTAGGAGACCCACGATACTTGATAGCCACTGTTGCACTTTACAAGTGTTGTTTTTTTTTTTCAAGTATTGTTAAAAAGCACATGCCCTTTCTTAAAATGATCCCCGGGGAGTTTTAGAATCAGAAATCAGAAGATATATTAAATAAGGTACCAAAAGCAAAGAGGGAAGAAAATACAGATGTTACATATGGTTGTTATAGCAACTAAAAGCACACCCTGATCTCCCTCTCATTTTTCCCTGACCCTTCCGCATGATCCTGTTTTCAGATAAATATCCTCTGGTTTTTCTTTTAAGTTGTGCATCAGGATGAAAGTAAACTGTGGTCCCTGTTTAATAGCAAAGACCCTGAAGTCCTAGCACAAAAATAAAAAAGAAGCAAAAAAGAGCTGAAAGGAAACGATGACTTGAAATCAAAAAGGCAGAAGCCAACAATATTTACACAAAATTTACGGGGGCATTTTCATCAAATCTTTTCATAGAAGTGGCTTGTGAACCCATCTACAAGGGAAGGGGCAAAGAATCCTCGCTTTTCTTCATGCAAATGTTCTGTTGAAATCTTAAAAACCAAAGGAAATTACAGAAGAGGATACAAGCAATAAATGTTTATTTTTTTCAAACTCAAACTAGGGTTCCACGCAGCCTGTAGTTAAAACAACATGCATCAAGTTCAGATTGCATGCTATTGAAGCGAAGCTTGAAAGCAGTAGGTTTTACCAAATTTGGGGCTGTAATTGTCAACATTGTCATACAAAACGTACTTCAGCACCAGGCTGTGAGATCATATCATTGTAATTCTGGACAATCACAACTGTTGCCATGAGAAGGAGCCTTGAAGACCTGAGAGATTGGGTGCAGATAACAAAACAAAGACTCAGAGAAGGGATGAGACTTGTTGAAATTCACAGCTGGTAAGTGACAGGCCCAATCTATATATATAAAAGCCTAAGTGACCATTATGACCAAACGACCGGAATGAACGGTCGCTATGACACTCACTGACCACCAGAGGGCAGACACTCAAAGTAGGAGCTACCCCCTGGTGGTCAGTGCACTCTCATAGCCAACCTCCCGTGGACGGCCAACCTCATGTGGTCCCTCCCCCAGGCTGGCCAGGTGGTCAGTGCACTCCCACAGCCAACCCCCTGCATTCCCTCCCCCTGGCCGGCCAACCTCCCACAGTACCTCCCCCCTTCTACCCCATGCAAGAATTCCTACACCAGGCCTCTAGTTAATAATAATATCATAAAATCCTGAGATACAGCAGAAGCTGTTCTAGATGTTTCATATATGATCATTTAATCCTCACACCCACCTTTATTATGATGTCCATTTTCAACACATTAATGGAGACATGGGGAAATTTAGCCTCATGGTCCAGATTACCCAACTAATAAATAGGGGTGTCAGGGCTCAAGTCCAGGCCATCTGATCTCAGGGTTCATTTTCTTAGCTTCTTTGCAATACTGCCTCTACTCAGGAACCGATATTACTGAGAAAGCCACTCAGTCATTGTCCCCTTCCAGCACCCAAGTAGTAAAAGATGACAGGTCAAGTTTCTAATAAAATACTCTTATTCTCTTGGTCTTTCCATACATCCTACAACCCAACACACAAAGACTACCTCCCCACACTCCACCAAACCTCCTCTACCGTGGGGCCTTGACTTATGAGTTTAATTCGTTCCTTGACGGAGCTCATAACTCAAATTACTCGTATGTCAAATCTTAAAGTGAAAGAGTGAGACAAGTGATGCTGGGCTGATGTTGTGGCATTCACTGTGACGTTCGCTGCGCCAACTAGCGGTGGGGTATCTGAAGCTGGCTCGTAACCCGAATTTTAGCTCACAACTCAAAGCAAAAAATCAGCCGAGACACTTGTAAGTCAAGGCCGCACTGTATTTGTCTTTCTCCCATTTGCAAAACAAATTTGAGAGGACCAATAGGTTCCATTTGGGAACAAAGTCCCTTCAAATCACCCAAACAGACAGGTTGTAGACCATGGTTTAACCACCTGTCCTAATGAAAAACCATGCCCAGTGTTCCATTTTGGAAATGAAGTGTTTTACCAATAGAAGAATCTGGGGCTTTGTGTTCACATTGCTCCCCAGAGAACCCCTAATTCTGGAGGGAGGGAGGGAGGGAGGGAGGGAGGGAGGGAGGGAGGGAAGGAGGGAGGGAGGGAGGGAGGGAGGGAGGGAGGAGGGAGGGAGGGAGGGAGGGAGATTGAGATCGGTTGCCTTCTCTACGTGCCCTGACCAGGAATCAAACCAGCAACATTTTGGTGCACAGGACACGATGTTCCAACCAACTGAGCCACTCTGACTGGGCTTAAAAATCATTTTTAAAAGTTAAGATCCCAAAAGCAATTTGATTGATTGTTCATGGATGCACTTCAGCATGAGCAGACACATCTTAAAATTTTAGAAGACTTGTCATTTAAGCCAAAGGACATATATTAAGCAACAAATATGTGCCAGATCCTGGAGAGTAGAAACCTCAGTGCTTCTACTTGTTCCCTGCTCTGTGCTGTCCTTCACTCCAGACTGGCCCCCATGAAGAGGCTGGACAACATCTCATTGCTGCAGAGTGCAATCATCAGGGCAAAGTTCTCCTTTCCTACACTTTCTATTTTTCCTCCTTCTCTAGCACACAAGATGTATTTTTGTGCGAGAGAGAAATTCCTCTGGTGCCAAACACATGAGGGTAAACAAAATCCATCTCCCTGGCAAAATTTCTCCAATCTAATTTGTGTAATTACCTATCTCCCTAATGATGTGCTTGTTTACAGATTAAAGCTATGAATCTCAGCACAGAAATAAGATTATATCTGATGAATTAAATTCCCATTTGCTGAAATAACCTGGATATTCTTTCTTTCATTAAAGAGAAATAAATTCCAAGTTGAAAGGAGGACATTTAAGTCGCTGGTTTTGGAAAGACACATACAAACACAATTTAAAAAATCAGAAACCAAGCTGGTAAGAAGCAGAGGGGCACTCTTATTTTTAGCCTTACTGATGGGAGATTAGCTTATTTGAAAAGTCTGTGGGGGAAAAGCCAAAACAAAACACAATTTCCATTATTGTTTATCCTCCTAAAATCTTTCCAAATAAAATAAGGACAGTGCCACCTAGACCCTATGGTCTGGCTCTGAAATCAATTGGTGACTTAGCAGTGAACACCTAGCAAATCCTAGGGGACCAAAGGTGAGGGGAAAGGAAGAGAGAGATGGGGAGAGAGAGAGAGAGAGAGAGAGAGAGAGAGAGAAGGAAAGATAGAGGAAAGAAAAACCAGAAAGTGGATCCTTAAAGGTAAGGTCAGGCCCTCATACAATTATAAGTAGACTTAGACATTAGCGAAGCCTGTATACATTAGGCAGCTCCATCACAAATGATGCCTTTGATGCAATCCATACCCACAAAACAAAATGTAACCAATTTGTGTAGACTAGTCTTTCAGCAGGCCATTCTTTCAACTGTTTCTAATGACTGCAGTCCTTTCTGAGAAACTTAGAGGCAACAGGGCATCTTAATAATGGCCCGACATAAAGCAAATAGTAATAATACCTGGTAGGTATTCAATCTGCCATGAACCTAACAGAACACAAAGCCTTATGTACAATCTCTCATTTGCCTCTCAAAATTTGCCTGTGGAGTCATCATAATGGACCCCATCATAATGGAATTTGAAGAAATTGAGGTCTCCAGTGTTTAGTTTGTTCAAGGTCACCTGGCTGGTAAAAGGTGGAGAGAAGATGTTAACCCAGGTTTGTGGGTCTCTCATGATACTCTTCACTATTACATACCACTCCTCCACAGGAACAAAGGAAATGCCAAACCAACATTCAAATTCAATTCAGCAATAAAACAATCTTAAACATGATCTCACAATCATATAATTTCCATTGGTCTAGCAGTCAAAAGATAAGTTATAGCTATGTTTATGTGAACATACACTAAATATCTAAAGCTTAGGCAACCAAAATTTCTTTGCAAAATCTGTGAAGTTAGGTTTACCACCAGCATCACAATTCTCACCTACGTATCAATCCCAGAAACACAGGGTTTCCAAGAAGCCTTTTAAAAAGTGTACCATGTTAAAAGTTGTGAAAATCTAAGCTTCTAATTTCATGATATATGCAGTTTTCCTGTCGGCGATAATTTCACACTATCGTTTTTTGTGGTTTCTTTGCGGTTGACTTTTAAGTGTTGAGTTTTCAAATAAATGAACACAGAGTTGTTATTATTGGACGATGTTGTCAAAGCTCTGAATGTACCCAGAGAATGCCTGTAATGTTATTTTTGAAGTGAAATGCATTCTGCAACCTGCTTTTAGTAGAAAATCCTTCTAATGTGAAAGGAAATGTGTGTGTGTGCGCGTGCACGCACACACACACACATACACACACACACACACACACACACACACACACACACATATTCCTGTCAGTAATTGTTTCCAAGACATTCTCTCAAAAGGTCCTTCAGTATCCCAACATCTAACATACAAAGAGCTTTCTTTGCATTGGCCATTGTGTAAAATGCTTTACCTACATGATCTCTTGTAACACTCAGATCAACCCTGTTAGGTGGATGCAATATTAGTTTCATTTTATGGGAGACATTAAATGACCAACGCAATGTTTCACTGCAAGGAAATGGCAGAACCAAGAATTTAAACCCGGTCTCTACCCACCACATTGCTCTCTCGTGTTCTGAACACTTCATAAAAATCAAGGGCACCCACACCCTGAAATCCTTCACAACATATTTAGTTCAATTAATGTCGCCCTCAGATTTCTCATCTGTGAAATGAGGGCATTGCAGGCAATGACCTCAGAGATCTCTTTGCTTTGTCAGGGACCCAATAGTTAACAATGTTCAATTACCAAAAGCAAGGAATGACAGTATCCAGCAAACGACCAGGTGCACTCAAAC
The DNA here is from genome assembly GCF_000147115.1 of Myotis lucifugus. NCBI lineage: Eukaryota > Metazoa > Chordata > Mammalia > Chiroptera > Vespertilionidae > Myotis > Myotis lucifugus. Next base: position 1,315,436 of record NW_005871092.1, read on the forward strand.
AGAGTCTGTACTGAGTACCCTGTGGGCTAAGTTTTATCTTGCCCACTTTCCCAGAGATGGACATGGAGGGGAGGAATTATTTAACATGAAGACAAAGGAAAATCATTACTGTCTTCTCTGGGTAATAAATTGCAATGTTGTCTCCCTGGGCCAATTGTTAGCACGGTTACTATTCCCCAAGTATGCAGTGTGCCCAAGGGGGGTTATTGGACTATTTCTCAATAAGGTGCTGGTTCTGTAAGGCAGACTTGCAGACTTTCTTTGGGGAAGTGCTCAGATCATTGACTCAAAGCAGCTCCCGGCTCTTTATCCTGTGATATAAAGAAGTGACTGTTATTGTTTCCTGTCTGCACGCATGCCCAAGTCCTCGATAGTGTGGAGTGGTGACGAACACCTGCAGATGGTTCCCCTGGGTTCCTAGTTACAGGCCTAATTGGGTCTATTTTAAAGTCTGGCTGTAGCCAAGAGGAGTCTTTGCCTTTGATCACGACTCCCCAGGTGCCTGGCTTCATGCTGAACACAGGAGTTTCCCCAGCACAGTCCCAGGGGCCCTGCCCTGAGGGAGCTGTGCTGAGGCAGCACTGTCACTGTCTTTGGCACTGTCCCTCAACCTCAACTTCCCTGTGTTCACCTTCAAAAAAACCTGTGTTCACCTTCCTACAGAACAGCCTCATCTTTTCCCCTGCCTTGCAATGCTGAGGTAAACCAAGCTCGAAGACTTAAAACACTAAAAAAATACCTCTCTCATTATCTGTTTTTAATATATTTTTATTGATTTTAGAGAGGAAGAGAGAGAGAGAGGGAGAGGGAGAGGGAGAGGGAGAGGGAGAGGGAGAGGGAGAGGGAGAGGGAGAGGGAGAGGAAGAGGGAGAGGGAGGGGGAGGGGGGAGGGAGGGGGAGAGGAATAGGGAGGGAGAGGGGGAGGGGAGGGGGAGGGGGAGGGGAGGGGGAGGGGGAGGGGGAAGGGGAGATAGAAACATCTAAGGGGGAGAGGGAGATAGAAACATCAATGATGAGAGAGAATCATTGATCGGCTGCCTCCTGCATGCCCTACACTGGGGATCAAGCCCACAACCCAGGCATGTGCCCTGACCAGGAATCTAACCCGTGGCCTCCTGGTTTATAAGTCGATGCTCAACCACTGAACAACACCGGCTGGGCAAAAGTACTCCTTCATTCTAAAGCATGGGAAAAGACAGTGGAGGAGGAAAAGAGACTGAGAATCTTATGTTATCCTCCCCAACGAACCTGATTGCTTTAGTCTTCCAAAGCCTTCCCATCCGATTCTGGGGAAAGGGATCCTGGGTGAGTTCTCTCACTGGCTGTCTCCAGGGACCATTCTCCATTGTGTTGTGATGTCTGATTGCAGCAGAGGTTTGGGTGGAGGGAAGATATTAAACTGTGAGCCCCGGAGATAAGGATTCTAGGAAAGTTTCCACAGGGGAGTGATTTTATGAACCCTCCTAGGGACTGTGGTGGGAGGTTGGATTTTGTGGCCTGGAGAACCCACACTGCTAGGAGCAGCTGAAACCACAAGAGTTGTTCTTGCTTAAATATTCAACTCTGCTCAGAAGGAGACATTTCAAATCACCTTCACTAACTGACATTTCTCAAGCACTAGTGTGAGAAGGGCACTGCGGCCAGAGGAAGACAGGCGTCATCTGTTCCTGAACGCTGCTTAAAATGAGTTTGAATATTAAACACCAAATGTATGCTCAGCAGATTTACCCAGAGGCTGTATTTACATGCCATTTGTGCAGTGATCTCTATTACAATGTCTCGGCAGGGTTCCAATCCAGGCTCTCTACCCTCATGAAGGCCTCTGGGTCTTGAGCACTTCCGTCCTGTGGTTCGTCTTACATGCCATTTCAAGTCTTTCTCATGACTAGATCACAGGAAGGATCATGTGTGCAGGTTCACAGAGTGGAGAAACCTTTGTTACTGTCCTGTCTGGCATTTTCATTTTGGAATGGAGGCAATTAGCCCAAGGAACTAAAATAACTAACAAGACTCTTATGAGGCTCACAGGAAATGTGCGGTGGACATGGGGCAACACCAGACACCCTGACTTCTACACAGGCCTCCCTCTAGGTAGGTCCTGGCATTGCTGACATAATGGATGTGAAGTTTCCCACCACAAAAGGATGATGTATATAACAGGTAAAAGGTATCGGTATTGATTACACACATCCTGTGACAGATGTGTGCTGGGGTGTTATCCAGCATCTAGAAGGGTTCAGGAAGCTGGAGAAGGGCTACATGTAAATTAATAAAAAGACTAGACATGAAATATAAATTTGGAAGGCATTTTGGGGAGCCAGAGGATACCTAGCTTCAGTAAGCAAGTTCTCTGAATCTCTGGACCCCTAGCTCTTTATTAACACAAATTGCCCTAAAGCAAAGCAGATATACATATCAAAGGTTAAGGTTTGGTATACAGTAGGCATTGTCAGTTTGGGGGAACTGCCTTTGGCTGTCCCAGTAGCAGGTAATAACATGTAGATTTTCAGGTTTGGGGAAATGCCCTCAGCTGTCTGGCAGCAGGCAGACTTTTCAGGTTTGGGGAAATGCTTTTAGCTATTCCAGCAGCAGGTAATATGTAGATATTCAGCCCTGCTGAATAAGCCCCAAGTTCCATCAACCTTTTGATGAAACTTCTTGCATTTATGACATGCTGGAATTAGCCTCCAGCAGATGTGTGTGGTGGCCCTGCCCTCTGTAGCGTCATCTTTGTTTTAAGATTTTTGAATTGATTTCTTAGAGAGAGAGAGGAGAGGAGAGGGAGAGAGAGAGAAACATCAATGTGAGAGTAAGACATCCATTGGCTGCCTCTTGCACACTCCTACTAGGGATGCAGCCCACAACCCTGATTGGGAATTGAACCTGCAACCTTTCAGTGCACAAGATGATGCCCAGCCAACTGAGCCACACCAGCCAGGGATGTAGTGTTATCTTAAAAGGGAATGTGTGAAAATGGCAATGCTGCATCAGCCTCCGCAGTCATGCACGCAGCGGCTCACACAGTGCCTCACCGGAAGGCTCCCCAGATAGATGAATTCTACAAGTAACTTTCTAACCAGACTCTCCTGCTCCAAATCTCATCCATCCAATTCACTGTTTCCATATTTTTTTTCTTCCAAACTGAAATGCTGATCATGTCACTCCCTCATACCCTCAGATTCAGCTTCGCTAGGTACTGCACCATTTGCTGGTTTGCCTTTCTATCTGCATCTCCCTCCTCCACCTCCTACTCGGTTTTCCCTTCCTTTCCTAGCTGTTCCTCCTGTGCCTTTGAGCTACCACACATGTCAGTCCTTCCATGTGGAGCATGTTCTCTTCACTTCTGCACCTGAAAAATTCCATTGACCATTTATATTTGCCAGGGACATCATATGCCACCTCTTCTTGGAAGTCTTACTGATATCATCACCTCACCCCACCCCCATCTGGCCAGGTTCTCCTCCTGACAACTACCTGCAGAGTACACTCGCCAAATTGTATTTCAATTATTTATCCCCCCCCCACTTAGTCTGTAAGACACTTGAGAGGACTATTTTTTCCTAAGAAAATGAACATGCATTGGAAACCTGCTATTTGACAAGTAATAAAGAGCATTTGGAGACATTATCTTCTTTGATCTTCAGGACAGCTCTGTGAGGAAACTTATCATTATCCCCATTTTACTGATGCTGAAATTAAGCTTGAATGACAAATTATCACACAGAAGAGTAGCTATCTGAACCCGGTTCTGCCTGATTGCAAAGCTCATACTCTTTCTCTACTACATATACTTACCTGTTGCAAGAATGAGTCAGAGAAGGCTTGAGGGAGAAACTGGCATATGAGCAGGTGTCTTGATAGGTAGGGAGGTTTAAACTGGGAGTAAGAATCACCAAGCCATGCCTACTATTGTCCTCATCTTAGGGTCTGGTGGGTTATTAAATGTACTGTCAAGAAATTTTTTTTGTTTGTTTGAAAACCCAATTCTCAGGAGGTGGCTATTACAGATTACAGGGAAGAAATACTCCAAGTAGCCTTATTCTTGAGTTTCCTGGCAGTCTTTGGTCTTGGGTAACTGTCTTCTTCCTCATCAGCCCTTTGCACACCCACACAAGGAGTAAGTCCCGAGAGATGGACTATTTCTGTATTCTCAGCTCTACTAGTAGTTAAGCACATGGTAGGGTTTACTGATGCTACAAAAAGGCACAGTTGATAAATAGAAAACAAAACCCTGGGGCACCACAGTCCACACTTTTCACTACCACTCTCTCCTTCTTGAGTATCAGAATGGTTAGCCATAGAGCTAGGCACAAGTTGGCCCATATAAAAGGACATACCCATGTGGAACAAGGCCTGAATTTAAAACAGAGCAGGACCCTGCAGCTAGCTGGTCTCTGCCAGACAAATAAAAGCCCATGGCCTTGTCCCAGTCTGCACTCAGCAGTGAGTGGCAGAGGCCCAAGGCAGGAGCCAAGTTCAGCACCATCTCATAGGGGACAGCTCCACCTGCTGAATTCCTGGATGTTCCTCTCCCCCTTCAGCACCTTTTCCTCTAACCTGTGTAGGAGTGGTCATGATTTTTGAGAAATGATTGCATCCCAGAAGAGATAGGAAGGCATTGTGGATCCAGTCACTTGACAGCATTTTGTACAGAACTATAAGGATATACGTGTGACAAATATCCACTCCACCACTTAAAAAGGAAAAAAAGGAATGAGTATGTCAGTATACCATGGCTTTCTGTAGTGCTTCTTTAAAAGAATTAAGCCATCAGGGTGCATGGTGTTATGTATTTAATTTATCTCCCTCTTTAGCAAGGTGGTAATGATCTCTATCTTCCTGTGGATGAAGGGGGAGTTGTGAAGACATTCTGATACCATCGGCAATATGATAAACACCAATGTGGACAGTAGGTGGTATTGGAATAGGAGCAAGCAATGAAGAAAGCAGACTGTTTGGTAGGAAAAGCTTGGGAAAACCCATTAGGCATTTCCTGATGGTACAAGATACTGGAACTACCAGGAATGGTGAAGTGAAAGACACTGAATTGAATCACCTAAACAAGAAAATGAGGACATTGGAGAAAGGCCAGCGACCAGCAACTTCTGGGAAGGAAACATTAGGCCAGTCATCCCAGATGGGCAGATTATAGAAATGGTCTCCTCTAAAGGATATAAAACCTATTTATTATCCTAGTTTTCTCTCTCCATTGCAGTCCAAATATTGCATTTTAAGAAACTCTGTCCAACACTAAATCACTGTGCAGGAAAATTAACCAGCATGCACCAAGTGTTTTATCAAAGAAAGAAAATAGGTCTTAATTAGAAACCCATGATTTTTTCAAGCAATTTAGCATAATTAAAATGTAAGTGGGACTAAAAATATGAAAGTCCATTATAAACACAAATAAGTTGGCTATAGGGTAGTTTCAATAATAAATCAAGGTCAGAGAATTCAAATGTGTTCTGATTGAATTAAAACATCTTAACTAGAAAGGCTCTTTTTCCAATGAAGAGGAGAAACTATTGCAAAAAGGACCCCAGATCCTTTCGTAAACAACTGTCATTGGGCTCCATTTTTAATTCAATGCTATACCTATTATGGGATTTGAAAAAGTTTTACCATTTTTTTATTCACACATAAAATGTGTGCTTAGCTATACAACTGAGACAAGCATTTGGTTTTCCTAGAAGCAATCCTATAGTTTTATTATCCTCTTATATGATAGAATTTGCCTCAAAATTTGAAAACAAAGCAGAGATACTGAATGAGATTTCCAGCTACAGGTTTAAGTATGTCTGATGATACAAATATAGAGGCAGAAGCAGAGATATGTGCATGTATAAATGTCCTTCACACACACCCACACACAAAGATTAATTTGCCCAATGTCCATGATAGATTGAACCTTCCGTATTTATATCTCTTTAGATAGAGATCTCTGAGAATCTATAGAGACATACATTGTACATTAGTTTCACCATGACAACCTGCACTCTACGTGTTGCATAACAATGCTCATATTATTAAAAGATGTTTCCCCAAAACGTTTCAATTAATCCTTAAGAAATAAGCTTTTTTTTAAAGTTTCTCCCTCTCAAGAAAAAGTCCTGATCATAACCTTTCCAATCCTATGAAGAATCAGTTGATGAGCCAGCAAACTCTAAGCTCATGGAGGACCAGGACTATTAGCGATTTTGATCATAAATAAATCCCAGTGTCTGGCATTCACCCAACATGTATTAGGCACTCGATAAATAACGGTGGAATACACAAACAACTTAGACTACTTGAATGTGTCAGAGTGTCCTAAATGCCGATGAATATAAAGGCTAAAGATTGAGCTATTTAGACTGCAATTCTGCAACTGTCTGGATTTAAATCCCCATTATATCTTCTTCTATCACTGTGGCCTTGGGTGAGTCACTTATTTACCAATTTTTAAAGTATTTTTTCAGGCACAGTGAAAAGACAATATTATATTACTTTTAGTTGTATAACATAGTGATTAGACATTTATATAACTTATGAAGTGATCACCCTAATAAGTCTAGTACCCGTCTGACACCATACATAGTTATTATAATATAGACTATATTCCCTATGCTGTACTTTATGTCCTGGTAACTGTTTTTGCAACTGGTATTATGTACATCTTAATCCCTTCCTCTTTTTACCTATCTACCCACTCCCCTTCTATCTGGTAACAATAAAAATGCTCTCTGTGCCTATAAGTTTTCTTTTTGTTCACTTATTTTATTTTGTCTTTCTTTGTCTGACTTATTTCACTTAGCATAATATCCTCTGGGTCCATCCACATTGTCTCAAATGGAGAGATTCCATTCTTTTTACGGCCAAGTAATATTCCATTGAATATATACCACATCTTCTTTATCCATTCACCTACAGGTGGGCACTAAGGTTGCATCCATATTTTGGCTATTGTAAATAATGGTCCAAAGAACACAGTGCATATGTATTTTCAAATTAGTGTTTTGGGTTTCTTCTTGCAAATACACAGAAATGGAATTGCTGGGTCACATGTTAGTTCTGTTTTTAATTTTCTGAGGACTCTCCATACTGTTTTTTATACTGGCTGTGCAATTTGGGATCCCATCAACAGTGCACAAATTAAAACCATCATTGTGGTTTTAATTTGCATTTCCTTAATGATTAGTAATGTTGAGAATCTTTTCATGTGTCTACTGGCCATCTGTATGTTGGAAGTATCCCATTACCTGATATCAAACTATACTACAAGACCATAGTAATCAAAACAGCATGGTACTGGCATAAAAACTGATACATAGATCAATGGAACAAAATAGAGAAACCAGAAATAAACTCACACCTACATGGTCTATGACAAAGGTGGCAAGAACATACAATGGGGTAAAGACAGTCTCCCCAATAAATGGTGTTGGGAAAACTAGACAGACACATGCAAAAGAATAAAACTGGATCACTTTCTTACACAACATACAATAATAAACTAAAATAGATTAAATATTTAAATATAAGACCCCAAATCATGAAACTCCTAGAAGAAAACATAGGCAATACTAGTAAACTCTGACATCGCTCTTAGTAATGTTTTTTTGATATGTCTTCTCAGGCAAGGGAAACAAAAGGAAAAAATAAACAAATGGGTATACATCAAACAAAAGAGTTTTTGGAAAGTGAATGAAACCATCAACCAAACAAAAAGGCAATCTACTGAATGAGAGAAGATATTCACCAATGATGGATCTGACAGGGGGTTAATATCCAAAGAATATAAGAACTCATAGAAATTAATACCAAAAATGTTATTTAAAAAATGGGCAGAGGGCCTGAATAGCAATTCAACCTTCCGTTTTTTAGCTCCTTATTTCTAAAATGGGAATAAAGACAGTCTTACTTCATATTGTTGCCAATATGTATATTAACAAAAATATTAGCTGGCATATTGTAAACAGCAGATAAGTGTTATTATATTAACTTTCACCTGAGCCTTCAATAAATAGCAGCCCTTAATCATCTTTAATTAAAATCCTACTATGTCCAAACACACTTGGAAAACACAGCAACTCTGATGTTACCCTTCAGGTAAATGTGCCTAAAGGAACACATAGGTTAAACCCTCAGTTTTCTCCTTGTCCTGGTACTCCCAGTTCGGTCCCTTATCACAATGCAGTTTTATCTCTCACAGTATAACATGGCCTCATCCTTTCTCAAATGTTCTGGCCCTGCTGGGACTTTTGTATCACGGGGGCTGATACTCAATCCAGCTCCTTAAATGAGGAGCATGAGGTTACTTTCTCCCTCAGGCCTGAGGCAACAATAGCCTCTACCAGTCAAAAACTCATCCTGGCAGCTGGAACATCACGCATCATTAAGAAGCCTTCCCAACCCTCACGTCATCAGATTTAGATATCTCTTTTTCTTGGAAGGATTGAATAAATCCTCTGAAAGAAGGTGATACCCAAGTGAGGACTTAAAGAATGAAATAGGTTTAACTGGGTAGAGATGTGGCTTATTAAATCTCTAAGCAGAGGAAGTAGATGAGCAAAGGGACAGGAAAGGGGAATGAAAGGTCCACATTGTGCCTGGGAATTTGCAGTGGACAGGAATATGTATGCCCGTGAGGCAAGAAAGCCCAGCTCAGAGGACCACCCTAAAGGTTGCATGCAGAGGACAACTGCAGCATCTTCATGGTGCCTCACTGCTCACATTCTCTCCAATTCCCCAAATCAGGGGTGGGCAAACCTTTCCTGTAAAGAATCAGAGGATAAATATTTTTTAGACTCTATGAGCCATACAGTCTCTGTCACAACTACTCAACTCTGTCATTTTTTAAAAATATATTTTACTGATTTTTTTACAGAGAGGAAGGGAGAGGGATAGAGAGCTAGAAACATCGATGAGAGAGAAACATCGATCAGCTGCCTCCTGCACACCCCCTACTGGGGATGTGCCCACAACCAAGGTACATGCCCTTGACTGGAATTGAATCTGGGACCCTTCAGTCCCCAGACTGACGCTCTATTCACTGAGCCAAACCAGTTAGGGCTCAACTTTGTCATTTTTACAGGAAAGCAGCCATAGACAATATGGAAATGAATGAGTGTCTGTGTTCCAATAAAACTTTATGTCAAATAATTTTCAGGTGCCACAACCTATCAGTCTTCTTTCTATTTTCCTCAGCCATTTAAAAAGGTAACAGCCATTCTTCACGTATGGGCCACATAACAACAGGTGATCGGCCAGGTCTGGTCCCTGGGCTGTAGTTTGCTAACCCCTCTGGCTCAAATAAACTACCTCAAACCCCACCTGCAAGAGAAAGATAAGTGACTGTCTTTCCCATAATGGGAAATGTAACTGTTGCTTCTTTACAGATATTTCCAAGACCTACATTCGAGTAAGAGGTATTAGGGAACTTCAAAAGTTGGTGAGCTTTAAAGGCAAATATAAATGTCTTCTTTTCCTTTCCCTAAGATTTTAATCTAAGAGAAATATATATTGAGCAGAGTCTCATACAGAAGATCAAGCCAGGGCTTAGGTAACTCAAAGAGAGCTTGTCTTAGCCCATACAGGCTGCTATAAGAAAATACCATAGGCTGAGTGGCTTATAAACAACAGACATTTCTTTCTCTAAGATTAAGACACCGTAAGAGCCAGTGTCTGGTGAGGGGCCACTTCCTGGTTCGTAGATGACACATTCTTGCTGTGTCATCACATAGTGGAAAGAGTAAGGGAGTTTCTTAGGTCACTTTTACAAGGGCACTAATACCATTCATAAGGGCTTCATCCTCATGATCTCCTCTTAAAGTACCTACCTTCTAATCTCATCACTTTGGGGGTAGGTTTCAACCTATGAAGTGTAGTGTGGGACACAAACAATCGGATCATAGTAGAGTTCATCCTATTTTTAAAAATATATATATATATTTTATTGATTTTTTTTACAGAGAGGAAGGGAGCGATAGTTAGAAACATCCATGAGAGAGAAACATCTGCTGCCTCCTGCAACCAAGGTACATGCCTTGACTGGAATCGAACCTGGAACCCTTCAGTCCACAGGCTGACGCTCTATCCACTGAGCCAAACCGGTTAGGGCTCATCCTATTCTTTGGGGATAGTCATTCATATGTCTCAGGACATACTTATCATGAGAATTCTTATGTCATTTTTGTCTCAAAAATGATAAAATTCCTGAGTCACTTAATTTACTATAGTAGCACTAAATGCTAGGCAAAAATTACTAAGTCATAATGCTTCAAAGCCAGATCTGGACCTTGTAACATCGTCTCAGACCACAGTCTGAGAGTCTGTGCATGGAAAGGGTGGAACACAAAGGCCATGGAAGTGTCTCTTCAACCACTCATGGGGTTGGGCGCCCGTTCTGACAGTACACACTTCCTCTATCTGTAGCTATGCCTTTCCTCAGGGCATAACTATGTAAGTAACATTGGTGAGGAATACATTCTTCTATATTCTTCATGAATAATCATACTACAGTCTTAAAGTGGTGACCATATAACTCACCCTAATGCACCCCAGTCCCCCACATGGGTTTGGAAAAGCATGACCAAGAAAATGACATGAGCACCAACTTTAACTCTAAAATAAGAAATATACGGAACCACCAAGGAAAAGTACATCATTGTTTAGTTAATCAAATACTGATCTGAAGAGAGAAGACAGCAATGTGTTAAAATTGTTCTGTGCATCTGAATGTGTGTGCAAGCACACTTGGGTGTGTAAAGATTCAGGGGGAACAACTGTTCCCTTTGGAAAAAATCATAATCCTTTGGCCAGTTTCAGGCCAAGTACTTACTAGTAATGGGACATTTAAAACTGGGAAGTCTAATCTGATATTTAAACACACTAAGAGACTCGGTTCCAAATACCTTGGGCACTCAGATGATAAAGACAGTGTCATCCTACTCACAACTTGTTGACTGTGCTAACAACCTAAAATTAATCCAAGAGTCAAAGGAGTTTTAAATGGGCAAGAGTGGCCTCTCCTTCTGCCCAGCCCTATTCTGCCTGTAAAACTCCTAATGTTGTATAAAGACACAATTTAAATACCACTTCCTTTTAAAGAGTTGCCTCCCACTCTCAGGAAAAATTAGTTGTCTCCCACTCCCATAGCACTTTGCAGAAAACTCTGCTACAGCGATTATGCACTTATCTCACTAAATTGCAATTATCTGTTTTTGTGTCTGTCTATTTCCACCAGAATATGCACCCTCGAGGGTAAAGATCAGGTCGTCCTCATCTTTATATTCTCAGAGTTCAGCACAGTGCTGACACAACAGCCACTTAAAACATGTTTTAGGATTTTTGTTATTAAAGAAATGCATGCCCGTGGTAAAAAATTCAAAACAGTTCAGAGGAGTAGAAAAGGAAAGGTTAAAAGTTGTCTTTCCACCACTCAGAGCATTAGGCCCATTACCCACAGGAAATCACTCTTAAGAGATTCTTAACAATGCATAAATACAATATTCCTCTCTTGCATCCCACACCCAGCTAACCCTCATATAGGACTCTCAAAGCTGTCTTGTAGGTAAGGTCCGCTGATTGTTATAGCAACATGACACTGGGTGCAAAACCCTGAAGGCAAAAGGCCAGAGAAGTAGTGGCTACAGCAGAAAGGGCGCAGTCTGACTAGGAATCAGTTTTACTGGGCATTTCTTTTGAGTTGATAACTAAAGACTTCTCTCCACTCACTGACACTTTTCCTCTCTTTTCCTCTCTGTCTCTTTCTGTGATGTATTATGTCGCTGCATGTCTTTCTTTGTCTCTCCATCTGCCTTTCTCTGTCTATGTTCTTTCTACCTCTTTGTCTCTCTTCTCTTTATGTTCCTCTCTCTCAATCCACTTCTGCTATTTCTGTCTCTGCCCGTGTCAACCTCCCTCTCCCTCTCTCTCTATTATTCTTTCTCTGTTTCCATCTCTCGGCTTCTGTTGTCTGTCTCTTTCTCTTGGTTTATGTCTCCTTCCCAAAGGTTGTCTTCCACTCAGCTCTCACATCAGTAAACACCCTTACCATAGCCTTCCAACACTAATGTACTTTTAGGAGTGGACCTTACATGGAGTACATCTGTGTTTAAGTTGCTGTGAATGTATAGAGATACACAAGGGTGCACACATCTATTGCCAGTTCTGTTAGGAGTATTATCATTAGGCACACACTCTCACTCTTGTGTACATATATGATGTAGGAATTGATAGCAAGAGCAAGACAGAGACTTAGATTTAAATTGAAATACATGCTCCTTTACTGGGATCTGAAAACAACTAGAATTGGCAGAAGGTGTACCCAGGTTGATGAAGTGGCCTCCAGATCTCGCTGGAATCGGGAGGATGGTAAAGAAAAGGCCTGGGAGGCCCTGCTACTGCACACCCTGAGGAGAGACAGAGTGGTCCTGCTGCTTTGCAGACAGCCTGGTTGTGGGCTCTCTCCAACCACAGGGATTAGAAGCAAGTCAGGCCACTTGAGTGTAGACTCTGGGTCTACTGCCTGGAATTCAGTTCTAATGAGACCAAGATCACTAACTCGCTTGTTCTTGCTTGTTTTTGTTTTTCTCATTTTTCAAATAACATTTAAAAATAACTCAAGCAAAGCATGTTTATTGAGAAACAACAACAGCAAATCTATGGACACACAAAAAAAATCACCTACAATTCCAACATTCATCATAATCACAGACAAACATTGTATTGTTTTTCTTTTTGCAAAAGTGGAATTTAATAGCATATAGTAAAATTTTTAAAAGTATTGAGCCTCTACTATGTCCAGGTATACTTCTAGGGACTTGGAATATACAAGAAAGCAATTCAGACAAAACAAAACCAAACCAAAACAACAAAACTGTGACTTCATGGTGCTTACATTTGTATAATTTTTTAACCTGCCCCACCCCCACCAACCCCTCAGCATTCTGTGGGAGGTTTCCCAATTAAACATATATATTTACATAAGCAATATTTTAGTGGCTGAATATTCTACAACACTCACACAACAAGGTAATGGGTTATTTGTTCTATGAGAAAAGCCAGGTTTCCCCCATGAAAATGGCAAATAAAAGTCCAAATATTTAGCAAGCAAGTTGTGATATTGTGATATATAATATTAAGAAATATGTATTTGGTCTTAGTCCCCTTCTGGCACAGAGCTCCTAAGACCCTTGGTATTGCCTATGATAAAAGTGAACAGGGTTTCTTTTGTTATGTTAATGAAGTGACTTTTTGGAATGTGCTTTAAGATGGGGACTGGTTACCAGGAGAACCAACCAGGTGATTGGAAGGTTGGAACTTTCAGTCCCACCCCCTGGACCTCCAGGAAGAAGAGGGGAGCTGGGGGTTAAATTGATGGCCAATGGCCAATGATTTAATCACTCATGACTATATAATAAAGCCTCTGTAAGAATCCAAAAGGACAAGATGGGCAGCTTCAGGGTTGGTGAGCATGTAGCAATTGGGGAAGAATGGCAACGCAGAGAGCATGGAAGCTGCTCGCCTCTTCCCCATCCTTGCCCTAGGCACCTCTTCCATCTGGCCATGCCTGAGTTATATCCTTTTATAATAACCTGATAATCTAGTAAGTAAAATATTTCTCAGAGTTCTGTGAGCAGCTCTAGTAAATTAATTAAACCCACAGAAGGGGTTGTGGGAACCTCCCCTCAACAGACAATCCATCAGAAGCACAGGCGGTACCTGGGTTAGCAACTGGCCCCTGAAAGACTGTGCTCTCAACTCGTGGAATCTGAAGCTATCTCTGGGTAGATAGTGTCAGAATTTAGTTAAATTGCAGGATACTAGCTGGTGTCTGAGAATTGCTTGTTGGTGTGGGGACACCCCCCAATTCTCCCCCGACACACACTGGAAATTGGATCCAGAACTCTATGACAAGTATTATGTGCAAATAGCTAGAGATGATGAGAGAGATGCCCAAAAGAGCAAGACAGGGTCCCAGCCCTCATCATAAGAAAATGAAACTGGAATGAAAGACCATAAATGCAGAAACGGAAGCAATATCATAAGTAACATATTACAAATATCTTATAGCAGGCCATAGTTTAGCATTATTATTACTAACATAAATATAAACAAAATAATAACAATAATAATGATGATGCTAGCTAGCCCTTTAAGCATATTTATATCTATTGTCTCCTTAAACCATCAAGAAACCATACAGAAAGTACACCATTATAATTCCCAGCTTACAGATGAGGGAACTAAGGCACCAAGTTATAAAGTTAATTGCCCAAGTTCACATATCTAGTCGATTCTCGAGTGGAAATTGAAACCAAGCACTAACATTATGTTATATGTAAAATAATGCACTCTTGCAGCCACCTAAGACATGCCTTTCCCATGGTCATACTGAGAGTCAGGAAAAATAATGGCCTAGAATATACTCAGGGATAGAAATGTCACTATCTGGCAGAAAGGCATCATCTCCCTCTCCTTGGGGGACCACGTACTGCTCCATGCAATCATCACACCTCCTCCAAGGAGGCTTCCATGGTTCTTCAACATTGGGGCCATTGTTTCTATTGAGACACTAATGCAGGGTGTGGGGCTTCAGCCTTTATCTTGGGGAAATCAAGCACATTGACATGACATTGTGCAGACAATGGAAGGGGTTCACGGGCACCGAAAATCACATGGGAACATCAGGCGAAAGATTTTCACGCTTCCCTGTCCCTAGTAATCTCCCAGGGAGTTTATAAAGCATAAAGACTCCTAGTCCTGATCAGCAGACTCAAAAGCAGGTCCCCAGAGGACACACCGTGAGATATGTGGCCCTAGGTGCCTAGTGACAGAGCCCATAGCTGCCCAGATAAGAATTCCTCCCACAATTCAGCAAAATGCAAGTCAGGATAAACAGGGCTGCAGACAGGTCCTAAGCAGAATGACAACCAGGCCTGAAATAGCCTTGCTCCTCTTTAATGATTCGAATCAAGAGTGCATGTTGGGAGTGACAAATTATCACACAGGAGGAGTTGACATTTAAACCCAAGAGTGCATGCTGGAAGTGATGAATAAGGAGAAGACCTTTCACTTTTAACCACACCGCCCATAGGCCTTGGAGCAGAAGGATGATGACCCACAATTTTGTGTCTCAGTAGCCCTGCTGCTCTGGTTACAGGAAGATGACTGGAGGCATCAATCCATTGGCTCCAGGGCACAACATGATTAGGTGGTTGTCTGACAGCATGTTTCTTATTAGCACTTTCTTTAAAAACTGTACAAGTTGTCCACACTGTCACTCCAGGGTCATTAGCCAGCAGGGAGAAACCAAACAGCGTATCCCACACATCCTCCCAGGAGAACAAGATAACACTCATTAACAACCCCAGGTGTCCCACTCCTGGGGAAAGACAAACGTTAGGGCTGGAGCAGCTTTTTACCAAGTAAAGTGTATCAGGTCAGTGACCTGAGATCGGGGCCACGTGAGGGGGAAAGCCCTAAGCTGGGGTGCTCCTGCCAAGTTCCCCTACCACACTTCTGCAGTGACCAGTGGAGTTCTCTCTAAAGAAACTCAGAAAGATACTCTTACAGAGGTACAACATGATCAAAAAGAAGAAGTTTTGGAACCAGAAAGGGCACAAATAAAATTCCAGCTCTGCCACCTTCTAGTGGGGTGGCCTTGGGAAGTTCCTAAGCCTGGACTTCCACAGCTTTAGAGGAGGAATAGTGATACCTAGAGTTTGTAAGCCTGGTGTGAGGATGAAGTGAGATTATGCGGTGATGCTCTAGAATGTACTTCCAGGGAAACAGTTTACTAAATGGGTGGTTATTTATGTTACTATTGCTAAGAGGGACTTCTCTTATAATCACTATATCTTATCTGGCTACAGAGAACTATCCCTAGCATTCAACCAACTCTCCTTTGCTCCCTTCCCCCATCCCACGCTCAAAAGATAGAAGAAGCCCTAACCGTTTTTTCTCAGTGGATAGAGCATCGGCCTGTGGACTCAAGAGTCCCAGATTCGATTCCGGTCAAGGGCCTGTACCTTGGTTGCGGGCACATCCCCAGTAGGGGGTATGCAGGAGGCAGCTGATCGATGTTTCTCTCTCATCGATGTTTCTGACTCTCTATCCCTCTCCCTTCCTCTCTGTAAAAAATCAATAAAATACATTTTTAAAAAAATAGAAGAAATGGAAAAGGCCATATCTGGTAACTCAATTATAATCCTTGAGCAAAAAAAAAAAATCCATTAGTATCAACAGAGACCCCTTTAGTTTGACTCCCACTGCTCTCAAACACTAATACTCTAGATTCCCTTGACTGAGACAAGTTATGTAAATGAGATTTCATCTGCATAAAACAATTAAAGAGGAAAAGGTGCTACTCCCCTTTCTTCCCCCAATCCCTTGCTGCAATGAGCCGGGTCATAAGTAATCTGATCTCTGAAGTCCATTAGCAGTGGAACACATATGGTGACCCTCTTCTACCTGTCCCACCCCCTTTCCACCTGGTAATCACCATACTGTTGTATGTGTCAGATTCCATCTTTGTTTCCTGCCAATGGCTTGACAGCTTTGTCCGTCATGACTGAGTAGAGTGGGCACTTCTCAAGAGTAACCATGATACCTCCATGAGGCCTGGCTTTACCTCATGCCGACCATGCCTCTTCACTGCCATCCGTTTGGGCCACTTTGGCCACATTGTTTGACTGGTTTCCCCTCTGGGACACACAGATACATTCTCTATACTTTCTAGCCAGAGACATAGGACAGTAAATTGAGACACACACAAAGACAGAACAACTATCTATATACTAGTATATAAAAGCCTAAGCGACCAAACAACCAAATGACCGAATGGCTGGTTGACCAGTTGCTATGATATACATTGACCACCAGGGGGCAGATGCTCAACGCAGGAGCTGCCCCCTGGTGGTCAGTGCACTCCCACAGCGGAAGTGCCACTCAGCTGACCTATGGGCACCAGACGCTGGGCTCATGGCTGGCAAGCGCAGCTGCAGCGGCACAAGCCTCTCTCGCCTCCATGGCCAAGCTGAGGGACCCCACTGGTGCACGGATGCATGCACCAGGCCTCTAGTTTTACATAAGGGTAGTGACTTCACATAAGCTGGCAGGGAGCCAAATTAATTTACCCTCCCACAATCTGGCCAGTAATATTTCTAACCAAGAATTTAAACAAAAGAATGTCCTTTTGTAAAAAGTGTGTGTACACAATGTCAAGGTAAAAAAAGAAACAATGGTGATTCCAGCTGAGATTTAATGTGCAAACAAATGCAGTCATGTCTTTAAGTGGTCATACAAATTTTTATTTTCTTTAAGGCTTGGAATATACCCTTACTCACTAGAACATGGATGTACATACTCTTTGCTTAAAGCATATTTTAATGACTATTTCTAAGATTAAAACTTGATGCAGGCTCCACCCCAGCACAGGCCCTGGTCAGGGCTCATTAAGGAGGCAACCAATTGATTATGTCTCTCTCACATTGGTGTTTCTCTCTGTCTTTCCCTCCCTCTTTCACTCTCCATAAAAAAATCAATGGAAAAATCCTCAGGTGAGGATTAACAACAACAACAACAACAAAAGATTAAAACTTGAGTTAAGCATAGTTTACATTTAACATAGGTTAATTTCCTGGATACAGATAGGAATTTTTATATCTCTACTCTCAACCTTTATACACACCAGCCATTTAGGTAAAAATATCCTTGTCTAATCTCCATCTCTTAATTAAAATTTTCTTTATGTTTTGGGGCTCAGTAAAAGCACCAGCTCTGTAATGAAGCCTGAAGACCACCCCACTCAGAAGACATCATCCTGCCCCTGAACTTCCACAGCATGTTACACCCTCAGAATACACTGCTCTTCTGCTGCCTCTTCACCGGATTCTTTAGGTCCAAGACAGAAAGTTCTATGAGGGCAGGTGTTATTTCTTTTCATCTTTCCACCTATGTCCCTATTATCACTGCCTGTGAAATATTAGGGCTCAACACATATTTGCAAAATTAGAACGAAATAATTTGTGTAACCCACTTAGCATAATGCTGCCACACAGTCATTATCTCTTTAAATCTAAGCAATTATTATTCTCTTAAATAATAAAATTCTATTAGCATTTGTACCCTAGTCTATGAGTTCCTGGGGTCCCTCCCGAAAAGGATGTGGACATAGTTCCCAGAGTCAATATCCATGTCAATTTACTCTAGAAAATCCAATTAAATATTTTAATGGGAGTTTACTTTTTAATTTCATATTAAGCAATTCTTTGTCCAGAGATAGCAAGTTCCTTAATATAAAGGTATGATACAATAAACCCAATAAATGGTTTTGCTGCAAATTCACACTGAAATGAATACCTGTTTGGATCTCCAGTGACTAGATTTCCTATAAAGAGAAATGTATATGAACCATAGGAAAAGGAAGAATCATCTATATAATAAAAGCCTAAGCGACCGTTATGGCGGAACGACCGGGCACTATGATGCACACTGACTACCAGGGGGCAGACACTCGATGCAGGAACTGCCCCCTGGTGGTCAGTGCTCTCCCACCGGGGGAGCACCACTCAGCCAGAAGCCAGGCTCACAGCTGGGGAGCGCAGAGGTGGTGGCTAGAGCCTCTCCCGCCTCCAAGGCAGTGCTAAGGAGCAGCGGGCCAAGTGGTAAGGAGCAGCAAGCAGGCGGACAATAAGGAACGAGGGATCCTGGACTGCAAGAGGGCGCAGGCCAGGCTGAGGTACGCCCCCACCCCATGCACGAATTTTGTGCACCACGGGCCTCTAGTATGAAATAAAAGGCTTGCTTACTGACAGGTCAAGGGTATGGGTCACAATTTCATTTCTACATCCAACACTCCTAGTGCACTCCACTTAAATGTAGTAGGTACACAATCCCTACAACCTGAACAAACTATTAAATTAAGTTTAACCTGTAAGGGATTTCGGTGGTACTCTAGTCTGTTAGTGCCATTTTATAAGGGACAAAATTGAGACCACACCACTTTAACAGGCTGCTACTACATTAGTAATCTCTGCTATAGTAGGGACTATAATCCAGGATTCTTCATCCCCAGAAGAGACTTATTTCTATAACTAACATACAAACTAGTATTTATTAAGCACTTACTATGTATCAGCCACTTCATATACAAGTCAAGTCTTCAGGGGAAAAAAAAGGTGCAAAAGATGTTCTCTCCCCATATTTTAGTTAAGGAAACTGAAGCTCAAAGAACTTAAGTGTCTTGCCCAAGGCAAAGCGCTGGTAAGCAGGAGAGCTAGCATTCAAATGCAAATCTGTCTGCTTCCAAACCCACTGCCATCCATGTCACGCCACAGTAACATTCATTAATAGCGCAGAGCACTGATCAGAGAAGGGATGGTATGGGCTTCTAGAGAAAGCTAAAATCTTTAAAATCTTTAGAAAGAAATCTATGTCAAAATGTATAATCAAATCAAGTGTTTATTTCTAACTTCTGTATAAAGTCAGGTATGTAATTAACTTAGAAAAGGAATTTGTTCCTGAAAAGAACACCAGATCTGATCATCTGATCGCTGAAGGAAGGCAAGCTACCTCGTGCTTAATGAATCACCAGTTGCAGATCCCATGTCTCACCAAAGATGAAGAGGTGGGTGGATAAGAGAACAACCAAACCACTACTTAAGGTAAAGAGTGTGATGTGACAGGCACATTTTACAGTCCCTGCTTTTCTACAAGTACCTGGAGCTTCGAGCTAAGACTATGCCACCTCCACCACCATCTGAAATCCATCCGAGATAGGATTATTGAAAATACAGACTCCAAAATGTCTCAATTTTTCTGTCCTACCTTAAGATCTTTTTTTTTTACTTATTTTTTTAAACTTATCTTTGTTATGGAGAGTATTATAGATGTCCCCTCCTTATTCTCCCTCCCCTCCCCTATTGACCCCTCCTACCTTACGGTCTTTAAGACAAGCCATTCCATGGGGTTTTTGTAGTCAGATCACTTTGGGTGTTGGTCCCTGGCTTTGCCACGGACCTTTTGTATCCTTTAGGCAGGTCCTTTAGCCTAAGGAAGCCTTAGTTTTTTCCTCTATGTAATGGGAGTAACATCTACTAATAAGACATTTTTGTCCAACTTAAGTGAGATGATGATGGAATGCAAAGCATCTACCTCAAGGCCTGACCCAAGATGGGACTCAACTCAGTTTATTCAATAGGGTGGGTGGTAAATGTCAAGTCCTAGGACAACTGAAGGAAATAGGTGCATGGCAGTCAACCAGACTCTCATGATCGATGAGAAATGCAGCATTAAAGATTCCATAATGGCCAAATATGTCAAGTAAAAGCTTCTGTTAACAAATCTTATAACACTGTTTCCAGTAAGGAGGGGACATGGCGGTGAATTGAAATATTTAAATTGACTCCAGCATAAAAATATGAAAGAGATATTAACACTTGCCACCTACCTATTACCTAACAAGGACTTTATAAGGATTAATGAGCATGGCACTTTGAAATTTTTCTGGAAATAAAGAATAAACACATGCCCCATCACACATACATACATAGACAAATATATATATATATTTGAACAAACTGTATAAATTTGAACAAACTGTATAAGGATACTGTATAAATTTAGATCAGGGCACAGCATGCCTGGGATGAGCAGGGTAGTAACAATATGTTCTTGCTTATGACACCAAG
This sequence comes from Myotis lucifugus, assembly GCF_000147115.1. Taxonomy (NCBI): domain Eukaryota; kingdom Metazoa; phylum Chordata; class Mammalia; order Chiroptera; family Vespertilionidae; genus Myotis; species Myotis lucifugus. The sequence goes on from NW_005871092.1 coordinate 1,336,111, forward strand.
CTCATGACAAATGATTCATAGCCAGCACCTTTCATGCCAGAAATCCCCCCCAGGTGTTCCACCAACTCTAGCAAACAGTTCCCATCAAGCTAGACTGCAGCGCAGAGGAATCACATCACACCCACGATGAGGCAAAACAGCCCTGTCTTTACCCAACTCCACAAGTCCAACAGCTGGAGGGGGGCGGAAAGGAGGTGAGAGAACCATCCAGAATTCCCCAGGAGTCTGACAGGCAGCCTATAATTACCATACATTTACACCTCCCATGCAGGTATTCTTGTCATCAGAAGCCCCACTTATAAAGGCTTTTAGCTGAAGGTGAGATGAATTCCTAGGATGTGTATTGCCTGTGGCCCTGAATGGATTGGGGGGTGAGGGGCTACAGGGGAAGACAAATATTAAAAAAAAAAATGAGAGTCCCTATGTTCTCTTCAGGTTTAGGTAGTGGATTCTAGCTCTAGCTCTGGGGCAATGGTTCTCAACCTTGGATGCACATTAGAATCACCTGGGAATCTTTTTAAAATCCTGATCTTCCGGCCTTAAAGCTCCGGAAATTGTTTCTTTGTTACTAATGTTGAGGCACCACCACATAACAAAGAAACAGAATTTCCGGAGGATGAGGCCCAGAAATCAGGATTTTAAAAAGATTCCCAGGTGATTCTAATGTGCAGCCAAGGTTGAGAACCACAGCTCTAGGCCCTAATTGGGGTGGGGCGGGGGTGGGGCGGTGGCGGTTGGATGATGTTTAGAAGCTGTTGATGGAGACATTTTTAAGAATCTGTTTTCTAGAGTAAAGAGCAGTGATCAGCAAACTCATTAGTCAACAGAGCCAAATATCAACAGTACAAAGATTGAAATTTCTTTTGAGAGCCAATTTTTTAAAACTTAAACTATATAGGTAGGTACATTGTTATAACTTAATTAGGGTACTCCTAAGGCTTAGGAAGAGCCACACTCAAGGGGCCAAAGAGCCGCATGTGGCTCGAGAGCCACAGTTTGCCAACCACGGCTCTAGGGGGAAAGTGCTGAGATGAGTGTGCCAAACAGGTGTACCGCACTTGACAAGCACAAGACCCTCTTATGAAACACACCCACAAGAACTCAGGCCTCCGCTGCTTTTGAGGTCCTCAAGTTGGGAGGGGACAGTTTCTTTCTGCCTTTCTTCCCTTGAAAAAATATTTAAAACTTTGTCTCACCTGTGAATCTGGGCCAACTTTGCTTTGGAGGACCTAGATACAGACTATGTCTCCTACTCCACCATCTGTACATACACACCAAAAACACACACCCCCAAACCAATTGGTGTGCAAGCAGGCAGGAAGGGGAGGGCAGGGAGAAGGTGTCCTTACAAGAATAAGAGGCTTAAGAGTAGAAAACTCATTAGTTAACATGATTTGAGTACTCAAACCTCTGACATATACCATTCTGATTGTTTCCTACATTGTCTCAGACTTCCCTGCGTGTCTCCCATCCAAGTCCGACCCTAATAAGCCCTGCTGGGCTTATAAGCACCATTTAAAAAAAAATAAAAAAAGGCTGGCAATGCCTGGCACCATTTCTTAAATGGAGTTTAAAATTTGCCAAAGATGTACTCTTCTTTTCTCGCTCTTTCCAAGATCTTTCAAGAGACAAACTAAAGTAGAGGTCTAATGGGTGAGTGATATTTTACAGCTTGAATTACATTAAAAGCCAGAAATAGTTTGAATCCCAAGTCCTTTACTCCTTGATACAACAGATTTAATACGTTTGATGTGTTTAAAATCTCCCCTTAAAGCCAGAAGCTTTGAGCTAATCACGTAAAGCAGTGCGAAAGTTATTCAATTAGTTTAAGATTCAAGTTCAAACTGGGTGATGAATTTTAGTGGTTATGGTATGAAAGATAGGATAGTTAAGGTAAGGAAGGAGGCCAAGGGTCTCCGGAGCTTGAACGAAAAGGATTCGGCTTCAATTATTTGATTAAACCAGTCCTGCAAACCATGTAAAAACCACAGCCTCAGTCACGAAGGCTACATTGTAGGGAATACCCTGCTGACGCTCTCAGAACAGAGACATCAATATGAAATGCTATCTATCATGATTTGCCTTAATACAATTTATATGTGTGTTCCCAAGGACTCCATAATGACAGACTATTATTTTAAAATGTTCCCAACTTTCATTAAAAAGCCGACGATGAGCACAACTCACTAAATTGGCACTTCCCTGGGAAGGTTTCTGGCAATTACATCGCAACTGAAAACAGTTTGAAAGGTATCGGGCGCATAGGCTGTGCATATTACAATTACGACAATCTCACCAACCGGATGCAAGCTGAAACTTTGATTTATTTCTTTTCATTTTACTCATCCTTGGCTTTTATGAGCTTCTTGTCTGCTTCATGGCAGCCTAGAGAAGTTTCTACACTTTTACATCCTCTTCAGCTGGCTCTTTACTATTCCAGCTCATTGAGGTTTCCAGGTGCAGCTCCAACGGGAATCGCTACCTGGGATTCCAGACAGACAGGCTTTTCCAAAAACTGAAAACCTCAGGGACTGGACCAGTACTCATGGACTTTCACTCCTGGAACCCGGCAACCCCTCTCCCCCCTCCTAAGGGGGGCTAAGTCTTTATTTGTGCTCTTCCCCAGAGGAGGTCAGGCGATGGGAGAGAACAGGGAGTTGTTGTCACTGGGATATATCTGATCTTCCTGGGACTGGTTTTGCCAAGAAAACAACCACCCATTCACAGGCTGGAAAGCCCCAGCTCTCCAAACACACTGGCCGGTGCTGTGAGAAGATGCTGGGGAGTTCCCCTCCTGAAACGTGCACCCACGGGGTCCCCAGAAACAGACACCACCTTATCTACCCACTGTACTTCTCTTCCCTTGTTGCAGGGAGTGGGGGGGGCTAAGGAGATCTGCATAAAAATACAAGAAAAAAACCCTTAAATAAAGTCGGATTGATCTTATTTGCGCTCATCCGTAAGTCTAGCAAGTAAAGGGAAAGTCACTTGAGGGAATGCCTGCCTGCCTGGAAAGTTAACCCTTTCACCACCACATGCAGAATACTTTATTTAAGCCCCTCTGCCTGCTCTTCAGATCCATCCTACTACACCAGTGCGACTTGCCTGCTCTGTGTAAACCTTTGTTTGGGGCACGGAGAGGACTCTGATTGTGGTGGGAAGGGGGAGGGGGGAGTGAAAGGGGGGAACTCCTTGTAGGTAACATGAAAACATGAACTCCTGGGGCGGGTGGGGGGGGGGGGGGGGGCAGGGAAAAATTTAGTTCGCAGCATCTTTTTAGTCCAGAAACCCCATTTTCCAAATTTTCCATCAAAACACACAGCCGAATTTAACCCTTTTCTTTTTTTGCGCCCCCCCGCCCCCCCCCCGGGGCCTCAGGCCCCTTTTAATTAAGGTGGTGGTGGGGGCAAGACAGTGGACCCTTCCCTGGTTGTGCCCCGAGGCGCCCGGCAGGGCGAACGAGGGGGTGGTCCGGCTCAACCCCTCCCACCGGAAGAGGGTGGGTTTTTTCGGGTCCCGCTCCGGAGGCCCGGGCTCCGGCTGCCCTTCCGGCCAGAAGAATCCTCGGGGGTTTTCCCCCAAACGGTGCTCGGGGCGCCTTCTTCCGGTCAGATAGGTTCGATTCTTCGGGGGGAGAGGG